>NC_140584.1:946837360-947204265 GCF_964204655.1 Triturus cristatus
TATGAGGACAAGTTTCTTTACATTCATGCTGAGAACTGCATGTCAACTTACATCCTCCGTGCATTCTTCTCACAGTAGAGGTAGCGTCACATGGGGTGTCAATCATTAAAAACATCTGAAGTGTGTACTGAAGGACAATTATTTCCCTCAATTGAAGGTATTTACTAATATGAAGAATAGTACTCCTGTAGCACTACTTTACATACTCATAAATACAATACACCAAGGTACAGGCATCGTCCTACACCTAACTATCTCTCGTGCGTAGTTCTGTGCTGAGAGAATAGAGTGCGCACACACAGTTCTACGACTTGCAATGTGGGAGTGGATGGGGTAGTGGCTAGAAAATAAGGAATATTTATTACAATGAAAAGGAGGAAAGAATTGCAAATAAAAAAAAGGTTAAGTCAGTTGCAATGCAGCATGCACAGAGACTGTGGAACAGGTCAACATACAAATATCTTGCTTCATCTGTAAATATGTAAGGAGATGAGGATGTGTGGAACTGACGTGTGGGATGTATTCATGTGTGTGTAGGTGGAGGGGTCTGGTATTTGTGGAGAGGCTGAAGTCCTCTGAGAATCAGGGGACAGATGAAATATAGAAGCCTGATGCACTTTCCTGGCCGGACATTGCGATTTCTCGGAAGAGGAAGGCCATACATCTGGCCAGTGTGCATTGGGGAGAACATATGCTCATCTAGGGTGGTGAGGTGGAGGCTTGATTTGGCTCAAGGCCAGATAGAGGCTTTGCCACCTCGATCTTAGCAAACGTATCCCTCACACACCTCTGCGTATGCCATTCTGATTTGCCCTGGGGTAAGTATCTTCATAACGAAAACATCCACACCGGTTGTGACCACCTGCAGATTGCCACCATCTTCATGCCACTGAAAATGTGTCGAAGCAGACTATAATCTTCCCACATGCTGGTCAACTGCAGACACTTCTATAACAGCAGGCTTCTCCTTGGTGAAGTTCCATTTTCTGTTCCTCTTCTCGGGGGTTAAGGGGGGGGGGGACGCAACTTGAAGGATGCTGATGGTCTCTGGCTTTACAACCTCACACAGCACAAGGGGAGGATGGCAGCCAAGGAGAGGGCTGAATTTATGTCACTCAAATTTTAATTCTTGCTTAGTGACTGTAATTGTGGGGAGGTGTTGCCTTCCTTCATAGGCCATAGCAATCTACACATTATAAAGAGTAAAGACAGGCGCATTAGGCAATACAGCTAAAATACACGTGATGCTGCTAATAGTAACATTACCATCAGCTTTTGAGGCGTGTGTCCTTACCACCTCATTTTCATGCTTCAGAAGGAGTGGTGGGCATGTAAATTGTATTTTCATGTATTTATTTTAGGGTTTTCATATATGCACGTCGTAAAGAGCCAAAGGCCAGAAACCATCTGGTGCATGCCAGACAATTTTTTGCCTGATCAGAGGCCTGTCTACCTGCGACCTTGATACCATCTTAAGACCATCTCATCTTTCGAAGGGCCTGTCAAATAATCTAGAAAACAACCTTGAAAAAACACCTAATGATACCTCAATCTGGGACAAGCTCCCTGTTATCTCGAGCTCAAGGTCAGACAGTGAATAGAATATAAACAACGTAGTCTGAAATTACGTATTTTTGTTAGACTGATGTATACTGGTACACCTTAAGACTATCATATTGATGCATACATGTTTTGTCTGCATTTAATGGGATTTCCACCATGTGAGATGAAGATCGAGGCCAATACTATAACAAGCATTTGCAATGCAATAGGTCTCGCATGAATAAGAGTTTGAGCTATTGGCATTGTAAAATTACAATGCCTTTTATTTATGTTTTGGTTTTAAAACGAATAAAAGGCATTGTCATTTACAATGTCAGTAGCATAAACTCGCATAAAAGCAGTGTGTGGAGTGCAGCAGTGTGCGGCGTGCAGCAGTGTGCGGCGTGCAGCAGTGTGCGGCGTGCAGCAGTGTGCGGCGTGCAGCAGTGTGCGGCGTGCAGCAGTGTTTCGTGTAGCAGTGTGAGGCATGCAGCACTGTGTGGCGTGCAGCAGTGTGCGGCGTGCAGCAGTGTGCGGCGTGCAGCAGTGTGCGGCGTGCAGCAGTGTCGTGCAGCATGCAGCAGTGAGTAATGCAGCAGTGTGCAGCAGTGTGTGGTGTGCAGCAGTGTGCGGCGTACAGCAGTGTTTCGTGTAGCATTGTGCGGCGTGCAGCAGTGTGTGGCGTGCAGATGTGTGTCGCGTGCAGCAGTGTGCGGCGTGCAGCAGTGTGCGGCGTGCAGCGGCGTGCAGCAGTGTGCGGCGTGCAGCAGTGTGCGGCGTGCAGCAGTGTGCGGCGTGCAGCAGTGTGCGGCGTGCAGCAGTGTGCGGCGTGCAGCAGTGTGCGGCGTGCAGCAGTGTGCGGCGTGCAGCAGTGTGAGGCGTGCAGCAGTGTGAGGCGTGCAGCAGTGTGAGGCGTGCAGCAGTGTGCGGCGTGCAGCAGTGTGTGGCGTGCAGCAGTGTGTGGCGTGCAGCAGTGTGGGGCGTGGTTTGTAAACAACAAGAAATGCGGACATCAAAGGAAGGGTGGGAGGGAATGAGCATATGGGGTGTGAGTTATAACAAAAGTTAATTGTTGTAAGAGGGGATGCAGGAAGGGAGGCAGAGCGCGCGCTGGCGAAAGCAGTCTGCTGCTTTCAAGTCCGATGCCAGATGCCACCTTCGCGCTTAAATGCCTCACGTGCACTGGCCATAAACCGCATTCCTAAGGTCTTGTGCCCCTTACTAAATCTCTCTGAATGCGTGAGGCGGCGCAGGAAGTAGCTGGTGGCAAATGGAATGCGCGTGGTTGTGCTCGTAACCGCCATCCGATCCGCCTGGGAAGCCTTTGGGAGCATTTTCTGAAGCCCCTACACATAAGTCTCGCTGGGCGACCGCTTACGGGATAGCCAGGCGAGACCTAAAAAGCCCACTCAGGGGCCGCTGAGTTAAAGAGGCATTTGCCCCAGATTATCGCACACAATACTGTCAGAGATCCTGACAGAGACTTCTGGGCTGGTGTGCTGCCACAACATTGATTCCTGCGCTGGAAGCCAAAGCCGAGCCAATTGCGAGAGGAGGAGGCGAGCCCAGTTGATGTGCGTTTTCCTTTCGAGGGATACTCTTTCCTGATTATCATTACAGCTTCTTGCTGCAAGCCAGTATGCAGAGCACAGAATCTCAAGAAACTCTGGATGCAAGCTAAACTACTCCATGCTCTCATAATATGGTACATAGAAGTAGTCTTCAGAGTATTAAACCGCCAAAAACAGGTTAGAAATGTTAATATTATTCTGGTTGTTAGTGTCATGCATCAGGTCTGTGTGCTTATTATTTATATGCTAAGCAACAGGATGAGTCTGTTGAAATAAACACTTTTACATATAAATCCTCTTTTCTCTCATTGCAGTACTTGTGTGTGAAATTTTAAAGAATGAAATTGGGTCTTAATTTCCACTGCAGCCCTGACCCCTTTTTTTGGGACTGTTGATAACCCATAAGGCATGGACAGCACATCAACAAGTATGGCAAGTGGGGTTGTTTGGGGCTACAACAACCTGGAATTTCCACACTCAAGCGTTGGTGCTCTAAACCAAGTTCAGGAATCCGTGGGTGGGAAAAGTCGAACCTTGTAGAACTAAGGCAAAGCCTTAGTAAATGCAACAGTGGTTGCCTCAGACCTAGGCATATTTTTACTATTGTTTTTTTACGAATTGTATCCGAGCACAGAAATACTCACAGTATTACTTATGCTACTACAGTGCATATGTACGTGATAAACTGGTGGCACTTGTCTCATTCTTCCTATGTGTCATTGTCTGTACAGCTGGCAAGTCTGAAGACACCCCCACCGCACAAAGAATTTGAAGTCATGGGCAAAGTGGGCAAATGCCCCAGGCCCCCATCTTCTAAGGGCCCCCCTCTGAAAGTAAACTGTTTTTCACCGTCGCTCAACTCTGTCTATTTCTGTAACTCAGCCTCTCTCTTTATCTCTGCCCATCTCTTCCTTTGACTTTTTCTCTCTTTGTCCAGCGTAATGTTAATGATTTTTGAACCCCTGAAAAGGCATTTCAGCTGTTTTTGTGTAAACCAGGTTTCCAAAAGTTTGCCATCATGTGTACTTTAATTAGCAGATAATGGGTAATAAAATTCTAAGTCATTTCAAATGGGGGTCCCAAAATAGGTCTTGCCCAGGGTCCCTAAAAATCCTGAAGACAGCACTGCCACCACATTAATTGGCTGGACCTCTACTGGAAAATCCTAACACCAAACTTTGTGCTCAGTTGAACTTGTTCGCCAGATCCAGAAAGCTGGTACATCATTGGCACTTGAAGACTATCCTAAACTCTGTAAAGTCAGCAGAGGTGGCGAGTGTGTGGGATTGAGAATACCCTTCCACTGCCCAGATTCACCACTCGCCTCTGGGATAATCCTAAAACTAACCTTGGTGCTTACCTGAACACATGCGCTTGATATGAAGCATCGGCAGTCATAGCACATCGGCAAGCCAGCAGGTGGGGGGTTAGAAATCTGGTCTGCCTTAGTACTTTCTTTTTCGTGTTTTATCGTACATACAGTAGACACTTTTAAATATGGATGAATCGGCTTCTAACTAAGGACTCTGCAGCATAGAGTCTCAGTTCATAAAGACCCAGCAAGTGCCCATTCAGCTACCATTGACCCTTTCCGTAACCGCGTCCCACTAAGACAATATTTAGAGAAAATTCATCTAACAAGTATACTATTCCTGATTACTTGTCAAGGAAAATTAGTGAGCCACTTGACACACAAAAAGAGCATTGTAAAACATCGCTTGTCTCGTTTAATGAGAAGGAAACTGTAGGGGTTTCATAATTGGGTAACTCCTATTTTGGCTCTGATGCGAGACATTCAATATACATTAGCCTTAGTGTTACAATTATTGTGTAAAAAAAGGCAACACGTTTGACCACTTGTTACTAAAAGTGTTCTTGACAGGACTCCTGGCAAGACTTACATCCCTCAGACTGATCTTCCTTGTGTAGGCAAAGATTGAAAACGTGGTCTTTTTGGGCAAATGTATTGGTGAAGTTCCAGAAAAATTTAAAGAGGATACCTTCCATCTCTATGAAAACCTCCCACCCCAACCACACGTTCTCCGACTCGCATGGTCAAAGCCCAAATTAAAGCCTGTCTTCAGTTTTTAGTTTTCTTTGACGTCAGATGTTCACTTCGATGATTTTATGACTTTTGGTGCTGTCCCATTATTTTAGGTGATTGCAACCTAAAGCGGTGGACCACGCTTCTGAACCCAACAGCGGAAAAAAGAATCTGAAGATGGCAACTACACACTGTGGGCCTATTTCTAACATCATAGGGAGACAGCACTAGCCACCTAGCCGTTGACATCCAAACAGAAATAAAAATAGAGAAAATTGGAACATTTCCAGACCTAACTACTAGATGATGAAATAGTGTACAGCATGTGAATCCAGAAAAGATTCATGCTGCAACTATTGTCACCGCTGAGGCCAAAGAGGGTGAAAATTGTAATGTCTGCAGAGTGTTCAAAGGGGAACAATACCCATAACTTCAAAATATTAGGTGAAACCTGTTCTGAAACAGCATGTGAAAGTTTACAATACTTCTGAGCAGCTTCTTAAGCAAACAAGCACCATGCACCAGGCATCAGAATGGTATTGTCCCAACAATTTTAGAAACATACATTCCTCTACTGTTAGTTTTACCCGTCAGTCACGTTTCGATCAGATTACCCATTTTCAAGTCTTTAGCCTTGGTCACACTTTACAAAAGCATGCTCTTCATTCTTTCCCAAAAGTAGTAAAAGCACCATTTCTCAGGCTAAATTATAATATTGTTTCATCTACCAGTTGGTTTCCTTCTCTCGCCCTCCCTCCTAGCCACTTGTGCTCAAGTTGCTTTAAGCCCAGTATGTGGCTGCCAGTTGTGAATCCTTCACCTCCACGATCAATCATACATTTTCTCCATCAAACACCCTTTTCTCATTCAATCAGTCTACGCTTTCAATCACTGTAGATTTGCGATAACAAAACTTGAATTCACAGTCCACAGCAAAGATGTGGTGAGGCTGGCCTGCTAGCACAGAAGAGGCACATCGAGTAGACAAACCTAGCAACCTGAGGTGCTCCTAGCAACGCTGAATGCTTCTTCCTCAAGCATAAATACTGTGCAAGCTGGAATTACTACTAAAGCTGTTGTAGCAGGATTAGTCAAGTCAAAGAATTCTTTATTTCGGCCTGTGAGGCAATAAAAGCACAAATAAAAAGTACAGCACAATTCATGCATTTAAATTTCCCAGATATAAAGTGCATGTGCATTATAATGTCAGTAATTCCGAATAAAAGTTTTATAATATATAAAAATACACATTTGTAACATTTAAATGTGAAAAAAAATAAGGTTAGAAGAAATTAGTAATCACAGAAATGGGATACAATGATCGAATTAGGCGAGGCCTTGCTTTAAAATGGCTCGACGTACGCACCACATAGAAAATAAATATCGAGAGACTGAGTACACAATAGGCATGCTAGTATCATATTTTAGTATCCTATAGGCCTCTGCACAGTTTTGTTCCGAGGTTTTTACACAACTGTAGTAACCATCGGTGTCTCGCCTTCTTGTATGCCAGGCAAAAGAATAATACGTGTTGGTCCATCTCCCATATATTATTGGAGACCGGGCAGCCCTGAGTCAGAATGCCCCCCCAGTTGTTTGTAAAGGCACGTAATGGCAATACTCCGTGCCTAAATTGTAGAAAAAGCTTTTTGGCAAGGGCAGGCTGGATGACATCAAGGGCAGGTTCTAACCTATATTGCTCTTTAACCAGCAGGATTAGTATATGCTGCAACAGAAATATACAGAGGACTGCATAAATAATAAGGTTCCGTAGCAATGTCCAGTTGAAAGGCCATAAAACATGGCTCTCACGTACTTGTACACTTCATCCACATAAAGATGTTAAACGTGGCCTTTCGAAGAATTATGTTATAGCCAGAATAAACAATTAGGCTACAGCCATCTAACCTCGGAGGAAAATTCATGACCAAACAATATAAACTGTGGACACAGATTGCTTATTGTTTCATTCAATCATTCAAAGAGCTTTTTGTGCCTGCCTCTATTAAACAATAACGTTTGCGGGTGTCTTAGTAATGCTAATGAGTCCCCTATACACAAATTGGATTAGAAGTGGATGTTTTCAGAATTAAAGACAATTTGCGAACAAGTATTGGCATAGCCAATAGGTCTCGACTTTGGGACCTTGTAAGGGACTAGCCATGCAGCACATTATCCTGAGTGCTGTGCCACCAGGGACTGAAGAGTTGCACAATTACTACACACTGGATCATGTACTCGGATTCAGGAACACATGCTTGCCTCAGGAGATATTTGACACATTCTAAGGCTTTTTAACACAACGCCATACTGACCACCTCACATGTACCACTAGTCCACTGCAATCAGAGGTGTCACAGGTGCCACCGTGCACTGTACTTTTAGATATCCTGCTTTCAGAAATGTCACAAGCACCAACAACCTGCCTTAATGTGAAAAATTACAAAACCTAAAAAAAGTCCCGCCATAACAAAATGCCATAAGGAGACATGACAAAATGGCTGACTGATTAAACACTCTCTTTACGTGTTTGTTAAACCTTGGACAGTATGCAGGCCTCATGTGTTACATGGCATCCACTGAAGTCCCAGGCAGTAGTTACTCGGAATGCATGGAAGCCGCGGGTAATAAGGTTAAAGGAAAATGTTACTTACCCAGTAAGAATCTGTTCTTGGCATGTAGAGCTGTAGATTCACATGCTTTCCACACTCCTGCCATCTAGTGTTGGGTCCGGATGTTTGCAACTTGTTTTTCTTTGAAGAAGTCTTTCCAGTCACGAGGTAAGGTGACTCCTCCAATTCGGTGATAGTGCGCATGGGCATTGACTCCATTGTTAAATTGTTTTCCCGCAGAGGGTGAGAATGTAAGTGTAGAACAAAGATGTCCATGCGTAAGTATGTAAAATGAGAACTGCAACAACTACAGGTGACCAGGGAAGGCGGGTGGGCCTATGTGAATCTACAGCTCTACTTGCCAAGAACAGATGCTTACTGGGTAAGTAACATTATCCGTTCGAGGCATGTGAGCTGTAGATCACATGCTTTGCATAGACTATAAAGCAGTATGCTGCCAGAGCGGTGACTTAACTGTAGTTTTTGTAGTTGACCGAGTACAGCCTGGCCTACATTATCTTGTTGCCTCGCTAACACATCTACACAATAATGTTTGCAGCATGTGTGCGGTGTAGACCATGTTGCTGCCTTACAAATGGCAGCTAGGGGAATATTCCCCAAGAAGGCCATAGTAGCCCCTATTTTGCAAGTGGAATGCCCTCTAGGGGGTATTATTAAAGTTCTCTTTGCTTTCACTTAACATGTCTGGATACATTTTACAATCCATCATGCAATGCCTGATTTAGATATGGGATTGCCTTTGTGTGCTGGAGAAAAAGCAACAAAGTTGCTTTGTCTTGCGAGATTCTTTTGTTCTTTTAATGTAAAATAGTAGAGCTCTTCTAACATCAAGAGTGTGTAGAGCTCGTTCTGCTACAGGATCAGGTTGAGGAAAAAAATCACAGGTATCTCAACCGATTGATTGCTATGAAAGGCAGAAACTACTTTGGGGAGAAATTTAGTATTGGTGGGTAGAACCACCATCTCTGTGAAGCTGAAAGAAAGGCTCTTGTATAGTTAATGCCTGGAGTTAGCCAACTCTTCTTAGTGAAGTTATTGCGTTGAGGAAAGCAACCTTCCATGAGAGGAATTGTAATTGGCACCTATGCATTGGTTCGAATGGTGGACCCATTAGCCTTGTAAGGACTGGTGCAGGTGGGACTTTTGGTGGTATCACTCTTTTTAATCCCTCCATAAAGGCTTTAATCACCGGTACTCGGAATAGAGATAAGTGGTGTCTGTTTTGTAAGTATGCAGCTACTGCTGCTAGATGTGAGCGAATGGATGTGTAGGCTAGTCCAGATTGCTGTAAATGTAACAGGTAACAGATTATGTTCTGTACAGAAGCATCAAGAGGATTGATATTGTTATTGTTACAATAGATACAAATCGCTTCCATTTTGCAGCGTAACATGCCCTAGTAGTAGGCTTTCTAACCTCTTTTAGGATTTTCATACAGTCTGGTGGTAGGTGTAAATAACCAAACTATGACTTCAGGAGCCAGATCGCCTGGTTGAGTTCCTTGGGATTTGGATGCCTGATTTCTCCATGGCTCTGAATGGGGAGACTGAAGGTGAGATGCAGCTTTTGGTGTGACAGCTCCAGTAAGGTGTTGAAGCATGGTTGACGGGCCCATGTGGGAGCTATGAGACTTAGTGTGAGGGATGTTTGCCTGAGCTTCCAAACTAACAGTGGAGTACCAGTATGAGTTCGAGAGGCAGAAAAACATAGACAAATATCCCTGACAAGTTTATCCATAGGGCATTGCCTTTGGAGAGCGGGTGTGGTAACCTGGAGGCGAAGCTTGGGCATTTTGCGTTTTCTGCTGTGGCGAACCGGTCTTTCTGAGGAGGATGAAGTTCCCACTCGTGA
Source organism: Triturus cristatus (assembly GCF_964204655.1). NCBI lineage: Eukaryota > Metazoa > Chordata > Amphibia > Caudata > Salamandridae > Triturus > Triturus cristatus. Next base: position 946,847,002 of record NC_140584.1, read on the forward strand.
ATTTTCTGCCTCTGCCTGCTGAGAAGGTCGGCAATCTAATTGTTTACTCCCGGAAGCTGTTCTGCCGTGAGACAAATTCTGTGGTGTATTGCCCATTTCCATGGCTTGTGTTAAGTGTGACAGTTGGAGAGTGTGTGTGTCCCATGTTGCTTTTGTATATAGTACATAGCTGTCATGTCTGTGCTGACCAGGACAGCTTAGCCTATGAGGTGGGTTTAAAAGGCTTCGAGTGCAAGAAACACTGCTAGCAGCTCTAGATTGTTTATATGGAGATTATTGTGCTTTTGACTCCACAAGCCTTGGATTGCGTGGTCCTGTTAGTGAGCTCCCCAACCAGTGATCGATGCCTCTGCCGTTAGTGCCATGGAACAGTATCGATGAAGGGACGCTCTTTAGATACATTTTGTGGGTTCCACCACTGCAGAGAGCAACAAGTGCGGCTGTCTACCAACACTAAATCTGTTAATCGATTGGTTCCACTGAGTTGCTAAGTATTCTTGAAGGGGACGCATATGAAGTCTTGCATGGGGTACGATTATGATGCAAGATGCCATCATTCCCAGCAGTTGCATGAACACTCTGGCTGGTAATAAATGGTTGGACTGAAACTGAATGAGAAGAGACTGAATACTGTGAATTCTGGCTGCAGTGGGAGAGGCTAGAGCTTTTTGAGTGTCTATGGTGGCTCCCAAATAAGGCTGTGTGTTTGAAGGCTGCAGGTGGAACTTCAAAGCATTCACTGTAAACCCTAGTTGATGTAGTAGGTGAATTGTGGATTGAGTGTGTTGCAGACACTTCTGTCAAGTGCCGGCTTGGATGAGCCAGTCGTCCAGGTAGGGGAAGATGTGGATGTGCTGTCTTCTCAGATGAGCTGCGACTACTGCCAGGCATTTGGTATATACTCTGGGAGCAGTGGAGGCTCCAAACAGTAGTACTTTGAATTGGTAATGTTGACCCGCTATCACAAATCTAAGATATTTGCGATGAGTGGGGTGAATTGGAATGTGGAAATATGTGTCCTTTAAGTCTAAAGACAAAGTCACCTTGTTGTAAAAGTGTGAGTACTTGTTCAAGTGTCACCATGTGGAAATGTTCTTACAGTATGTAGTGGTTCAGTTCTCTGAGGTCCAGAACAGGTCTTAAGGAGCCGCCTTTTTTGGGAAGTAGGAAATACAGGGAGTAAATGCCTGACCCTTGATATTGTAATGGTACTGGCTCTATGGCTTCTTTTAGCAAGAGACACTGGGCTTCCTGTTTGAGAAGGTGCAAATGTTATAATGACAGTTTGTGAGAACAAGGTGAAGTATTTGGAGAATTGGTGGTAAGCTCCAAGAAATCACCATTTTGGATAATTCCTAGCACCCATTAGTCTGTTATGGATTGCCAAATGGGGAGGAATTGTAGAAGACGTTCTCCGACTGGTGTTAAATGATCGGGTGAATGGTAGGCAAGTCACTGCTTGTTAGGGGAAGGGGAGTTACGGGGTGTGGAACCCATGCCCCTACCTTTGCCGTTGTTTCCTCTGTATCGTCTATTAATTTTGAGTCCTTGTCCGGAGGGGGACCATCCCCTTAGGTTTGTGAATTAACCCGTTTACGGGCATTACAGACAACAAGGAAGTCTAGGGGTAACTGTCCCTTAATGAAGATTGGATCAGACGGGGCAGGCTTATACTTCTCATCTATTCTGGGAGTCAGAATACAAGCACGAACAGGGTCCTTGAAGATGTCTCATCATGCCTTTGAGCATAGGAGTCTGACTAGACCTGTGTGTACTACTCAAAGTTTCAAACAAGAAATCTTCTTCTAGGGATTCTTTGTGTAGCTGTACCCCGTGATAATGTGCAGCCCTAGCAAGCAGCTCTAAACAAGCTACGTTGTCGTCAGGAGGGGAAGGCTTTGCAGGGTAAAGGTCTGGGTCATTATCTGTAGGTGGATCAATAGTGTAGTCTTTCCAAGGATCCACAGGTAACTGAATATCCCCATCATCTGCATCATCATCAGGCTGTGAGAGTAGAGAGTTCCGTGGTGTGTTAGGTAATGGTTCTAATGTTGGAGAAGGTGGTGAAGCTGTAGGGGAACGTGGTGGAAGAGGAGGAGGAGAAGGGTTAGTGCCAAAATCCTTCTTTCTTAGAGGAATCTTATATTGTATGTCCTCTGCCTTTGCAAGGCAGTTTGGTAAGAAGATGTCCTGTATCCGATTAATGGAAAGTTCCTTTTGTTTAGGGTCCACTTTGGGAGGTGGTTAGTCAAAAATCGGATCCTGTGGCTTGGAAGGAGCATCTTTCGGTTTTGGCACCAACGACTTAAGTGTCGAATGGAATGACCTTTTGGTGCGGAAGGTTTCGGCTCCGAAACCATTTTCAATTTCGGCGTCGAGGGTTTTGGCTACGAAGAACTCTTCGGCTTTGAGCTCAAAGGTTTCGGTTCCATGGCGGACTTTAGCTGACGGTGTGTTTCAGTGCCGAGCCGGGAAGCAGGGCGTCAGAAACTTCGTCTCGGTGCCGACCTTGGCGCGGAGGTGGAACCGTAACCTTATGCTTAGTTTGAGTTGGATTTCGAGGCAAGGGGTATTCGGTACTCACAGGACTGGACCATGTGGTATGTCCTCTTCCATCTCCGAGTCCGGTACGGATAAGGGCTGCTCTTCCTGTTCCTCTTCGGCCCCTTGAGCATCGAATTCTGCTTGCTTAGATCCTTCACCGAAGATGTCCAGCGTGTATTCGATGTTCTGGCTTTTCTGGGGCGGCGAGATGGCAGACGGCTGGGCAGAAAAGAGAGAAACTGAGAAAGTGTCGGGCCTCCTCACTGACAAGCGGACCTTCGTTGTCGCAGGCAAGAGTTGAAATGGCTAGACTGGTGGACGTAGTGGCCACTATTCACCACTCTCAAGATTCCGGAATGAGAGCGAGCCTGAGGCCCTCCCACATAGCATCAGACTCAGAGACTCTGTGCTGGGGCCTCTCTGCCCTGGACCCAAGGTAACACCTTTGACCGCAGACGGCATCATTTGATCTGGCCTGACTAATCCCAGGTGAGCCAGAGGCCTTAGGGGTCATCAGACGGGGTTGGGATCCTGAACTATTCGGGGATGAGCAAATTGAATGTGTGTATGTATTAGCTAGAGTGGGGGGGTCGCAGGCATGGATTGCAGTTGGTGGGATACAGACACAATCTTTCCATGCCCTTCTGAGAGGGTACAGACGCACTAAACATTTTCTCAAGTTAAGCTGTTTTTAAGGTTCTGGGAGGCGAGGGACAGACCTTTGCTGAGTTGGGGACAAGCATGTTTTTGCATAGAGAGGAAATGTGTGTGTGTGTGTGGGGGGTGGGGGGGTTCAAGGTAGTTTATGTTGGGTTCTATTAACAGGCAGAAACTTATATAACAGGGTGGTTGAGGACCTGGATGGGTGGAAAGAGGAGGTGGTGGGGAAACATGAGCCACGATAACTTGATGGGGGGAGGAGGAAGCCCTGGTAGCCATAAAATCCTCTTCTGGAATGTAAATGGTCTAGAGGACACGATCAAGAGAAAGTTGGCAACACAGTACATTAAACACAAATGACGTGGTCTTCCTGGAGGAGACATGTCCTGGGCACTGAGTGCACATTCCTGGGTTGAGGCCGCTATGCGTCATCGGAACATGCGAGATAAGCAAGAGGCTCATGGCAGAGGGAAGGGGTGTGGGGGGAGTGATCTTGGTGAGAAAAACCCCCCTCTTTCTAGTCCCAAGAAAGTGGATAAACCCTGATGGGATGGTGCTAGGGATCCAGTGGGCCAGGGGTACCCAAGACTAGATATTCGTCAATTTATATGTCCCACCCAGACTCCAGCAGGCAGCAGAGGATAAAGTAAGCCCCACATTGATAGAGGCACGCCATACTATGCCACAGTGGGGGGTGACTGGAATGACCTATTGCTCCTAGACATGGACAGACCAAAGACCAAGATCGGGCAAATCGACCTCCCTACCATACGCGCTTGGCAAAGCTCACCCAGATGCTGGGGCTTGTGGATATCTGGAGCCTGATGCACCCCACTGAGGTGGCCTACTGCTAATACTCTGGGGTCCATGGGACATTAACCCAATTGGACTCCCTGTTTGTCCCGACAGAATTGATACCTTCCACTGCAGGGGCAGATTACATGGCACAGGAAATTTCTGACCACTCACCCCTGCTGATTACTATCGGAGCTCCCGGCTTTCAGGTAGCCCCCCAATTGCGCTTCAGTGCATAGGAGTTGCAGGACCCTACCACGGAGACACAGATCTCAGCGGACTCAACAGTGTAGTTTGAAGAAAACAAAGACTCAGTGGATTGTTCCAGAGCGCTATGGGAGACCTACATAGCGGTCCTTTGTAATGGTCTACAGATGATAACAGTCCGTAAAAAGGGGGCTACACAGTCTAGTTATTAGAGCTCAAATATTAGAGCTGGTAGGGTGGGTACGGCTCTTAGAGGGCCGACTAGCACGCAGCCGGAGGACACCTGGAAGTAACGAGATTAGAGTACTGCAATTTACTAGAGGAGGCCACTCGCCATCATTAACTTGCAGAACAGCACAAAATATATGCTGCAGGTGACAAGGCTGGACGCCTCCTGTGTGTCCCGGAGGGAAGAGGCTTGTATAAACAAAGTAATGTGCAGGAACTAATTCAGAAAAACGTTTTATAATAGACAAAACATTAATTAATCTCTATTGTTGTGTATCGTAGTCCCAACCAACCTACATTAGTTTAGTTCCAAACGCACAAGCAGACACCAATTCCAAGTATCCAATATTGTTTATCGGGCAAACAAACATTTAAATAGATAAACAAAAAAACACAACAGAGATAATATAAATAACGATTTTCTCTTCCATATACAATCACTTTTTAAATATATATATGGCTGCAATGTTCAATAGTCCATGGCAGTCCCTATGGAAGGTAGTCCAGTATCAGTACACAACAAGATGGGTGGGAGAGACAATTTCCAGCACCGAGGATAGGATTACTCAAATGGAGGAGATAGTTCGGCACTTTGATCGATATTAATAGGTCCTTTATGAATCCTGACCTCACGAGGAGGAGGCAGAGACAGAACACTTCCTTAGAATGCTGGCCTTCCCACAACTCGATGATGAAGTAGAGATGCTGGAGCGAGATCTCACACTCAAACTATCTGAAGCGTTGAAGACCATAAGCAGTAGGAAGACCACAGGTCTCAATGGGTTCCTCCCAGAATTATTTAAGAGACTGGGAACTCTGGTGGGCCCCCTACTCCCAGCAATGTATGAGGAATCCTACACCCAAGAGGCGCTCCCCCAAGATCAAAAACATGCCCTGATCACAGTAATATATAAAGATGGTAAGCCAAAAACAGTGTGGCTTTTACCATCTGTAGGAAGCTGGCTCTTTATATAGTGGACCAAAACGAGGTACACTGCGTACAGAGTCCAGGCAAGCCCAAATTGGCTTACAGAGGTACAAAATATATCCCAAATGCTCTTTTGTGGTAGTGTGGACAAGCAGCTAGGCTTATCAGAGGGTCGTGCTAAGTATTTGTTGACACAAAAAGGCAATAGATGAGACACACACTTGAGAATAAATCCAAGACCAATTTATTTTTAAAAAAGTTGTATTTTTATATAAATTTTGATATTAAGAACTTCGATAGCAATAAAGTACTTTTGTAAATATTGAATTTTGCAGCTAACTAAAACAGTTACTTAAATGCGCTTTTAAACACAATGCTTTCCTATGGGAGAAAAGGCATAGATAGCATACAAGTATTTACGGTCTGCTTCTAGGAATCTCCTTTGGCTCTTAGAGTCGTAAGGGGCCAAGGTTCAAAATACTACCAGCAGCTTCTCATTACCTGCCCTGGGGCATCCAGGTGCAGAGGTGCTGGTCACATTGGTAGCTAAACCTGCTACGCCGGTAAAGAGAAGGGGGGGCACCTAGAAACAGACTGCACAGGGAGACTTGGCAATGGAGGGTTCAGGTCACAAGGGTCCTGGGACAAAGGGGCCCAGTTGATTTGCCAGTACCCGGGTTCGGGCGCTTGGCGGAGAGTGAAAATGTTGGCTGGGCTCCATGCGCTTTGGGACCTTGCGGTCGTTGGTCTCACCGGTTGAGGGTGCAAAACACAGGACAGCTGGGCTACTCGAAGTGGGTCTCTGCGGTGCGGACGTCCCTCAACGGCTGCTTTGCCTTGGAGTCTCGACTGGACTCTCACGGTCTCTGCTTGTTGCAAGGGGTCCGGTGCCCTGGTACCATTTGCTTCTAGTATACTTTCACTCAAGGGGCGGGGGCACAGATCTGACAGAGGAGCACAGGGTCCTCTTTCTGGGGGCTGCTGCATCGGGCTGGCCAGGGAGCAGCAACACAGTATACTGGACAGGGGAATAGCTCCTCTACTCCATGGCAGACTGATTGGCAATTTGCGAAGGCTGGCAATCTCCCGGCGTTCTTGGAATCTGTCTGCTGTGTGACGAGTCGCGACTTTCGAGACTTAGTGCGGCAGGCAGGGTGTGGCGCTAAAAGTCCACAGCAATCTTCAGTTCTCACTTTTTCTTGAAGCTCTGTGTACTTCTTTTCTTGAGCTGTCAAATCTTAGTTCCTGGTGTCTGGGATGACACCTAAATACTCAATTCAAGGGCATTACAGGGAGTAACAGGTAGTAGCCAATTGGCTGCTTACCTTTAGGGTGTCTACACCCTCTAAATGACCACTTCCTGTGGGAACTAGGCACAACCCTGACCCAGAGAGCCTAATTCCACCAAAACTAAGATAGTGGAATTCTAAAAGATGTATCCTCATCAGGTAGCCCACCTTAGGGGTGAAACTAGCCTGCGAGGGGTAAATGTCTCCTGACTAACTAATTTTGCAGTCTTTCCTGGTGCCAAATTGGCCCAGGGCAGGGGGTGGCATTTCCCTTGTTTGGGGAAGCATCGGGTTCCATATCAAACCCGGTAGAGGCATTTGAAGCCTCCTAACCTGATATGGAGTAGGTGAGAACACCTCCGGCCGGAGCAAGATTTTGGTTCTGCCCTCAGAGAGCGCAGGATCTCACAATGCAAGGGGTCAAAATCCTGTCTGTGGTGGTAGGCTGGGTAGTCAGCCAGCACACTAGTAGTCGGTAGGTTTTCAGGCATGTATTAATAAATGCCTTACTGGAATCCGTGTGGGTTTATGAATACGAGATGTTTGATACCACGCATCCCCAATTTCAGTGAAGCCTTCATGTAGCTGGGGAACTCGGAAACACCAGTGTACAGCACATGTACTCAAAATGGCTTCTCTGTTCACTTGCAATATCTAAGAATCGACGTAGATATCACAGGGGCATATCTGCCCATGCAGATAGGCCCTCACATGTAGTATAGTGCACCCTGCCTTAGGGCTGTAAGGCCTGCTGTAGGGGTGACTTACCTATTCTGCATGCAGTGTCTGCAGGCATGGCACACATGAGGTGTGCCATGTCGGGTCTTCACTTTTCTCTGCACCATGGCACGCAGCCTACAATGGCAGTTTGCACATTGGTGCGGAGGGGTCCCTTATGGTGGCACAATACATGCTGCAGCCCTTAGGGGCCCTCTTTAATCTCCTTGCTCCAGGTACCAGGGGTACCATTTAATAGGGACTTACAGGGGGTGCTACAGGTATTACCAATTGAGGGAACAATTGTACCACTTCAGTGAAAGATCTGGCACTAGGGACCTGGACAGCAGGAACCCAGTGCGCTTCATTCAAAACTGCATCAGATACCAGGCAAAAAGTGGGGGTGACCATGTCAAAAAGAGGCGCTTTCCTCTTTGTTGAATATCGAGGCTAAGCTTATGGCTATTATCTTGGCACGTAAGTTTAAAGAAGTACTACACGCTCTGGTCCATTATGACCAGAAGGGATCCATACCATGTTGGTCAATGGGACAGAACATCAGACAGCTGCAAAACTGGCTCAACGCCATGTGGGACATCCCTCTTCCCCTGGAGGTCATCTCCACTGATACAGAAAAGGTGTCCGATTTGTGAAACACTAGGCAAAATTTGTTTTTGCCTATAGGATCTTCTAACGCAAAATTAATAAAATATATTCACAAAAATTGATATACAGGGTCTTTATACGGGTTGATGGATCAATACGTTGCTTGAAGTCATACATTGCAACATCAATTGCTTTATGATTATATACTGCTTATAAATATACTGCAAGGAACTCCTTGCTGTTTTATTGTATTGATTAGCCCCACGTTCCAATTGGTAACAGAGCAGGCCCTGCTGTTTGAATTTTCAGCCATACTTTAAGTCATCAACTATTAAAGAGTACCTTACTCATCATGGACAACAATTTGCCTTGCCACAGCTCCTGATCTCCTTCTACACAACCCTGATCTGATCCTGCTCTGTAAAATGCACCATGGCTTCCAAAGCTAGGTTTGCGCTTTATAAGCACCTATACACACACCTTTCACATGCAGTAGATTACAACAGCTAGCTGGCAGACCTAATTAACTGTAATAAAAATAATTAGCATTTACCGAAGGCTTCCATCACAGGGTTCGAGTCCAGGACTCTCCTCTCAATCCTTTCTACCATTTGGACCCCTATTTGAGAAGATGATGAAGCAGCAACAGTAGCATAATACTTCATGAGACAACGGGAGGTCCAGGTCTGGGGAAAAAGTAGACACAAATAAAGGAGTTAACATCATATACACTGACGTTTACTGGCCCTTTCATTTCGATGGCCCCAAATGAAAACAAGCTCCAGAGTTTACAGCTGCATGGTTCTGCAAACCATGACCCCTTTTGCATCCTCTAAAAACATACACTCCACTGGCTCCTACTCCATGTCATCATGGTGGCTTCCCCAGTGAAGTAAGACCGCACATCCACAATCATGACTGCATTGAGAAGGTTGTGGCACATTGTTCGACGGGGCAGCAGTGCCTCGCAGCCCAACCAAAAAGTTTCCATCTCCTCATTGGTTCCCTAAGACAATTGCTAAATTCTCAAGCAGGCTGTAAGAGTGAAAGGATTTTGTCAATGTTCTGTGAGGCTTAACTTTCAGATTTTAGACTACACGTGCAATATTATTATTATTACATAACATTTCTGGAGTGCGTAGCTACCCAGAGGCATCCCAACCCAGTAAACATTAAGATAGAACACATTTAAAGCCAGGAAGAAACAAGTCAAGAAGCTAGTAAAATACTGTAATTTTCGGCAAGCATACAATTAAAAAAAAAAAAGCTTAAAGTAAAAAAAGACTGAGTCTCAGTTAAAACAAAGGTTATGTGAAGCTCTTAGTATACACTTTCTAACATCGGCATCACTGAGAACCAGAGCACATTTTTAAAACAGATCCACGATGGAGACGATATTAAAATCCTAGCACTGCTCTGCACCACTTTAAAACAGACAAAACTAGTACTGGACCTAAAAAAAAACATAAATACAGTTATGAAGTGCACTCTTACTTTGCCCGCACCACTCTCCCCACTAACGATGATGGACTGGTTGACTGGTTGAATCTGGCTTTGAACATTTCGGTAGGCTTGTTCTGCAACGATGAAGACATGAGGCTTTAGCTCCTGAAACCAAGCACAAAGAGTTTTTTTCACTTTTTTTCCAAAGTCAGATTTACTATAATGCAACACAAAAGCAACTACTAACTGTTGCATGAAAATTCATTCTACAGACCTACATAATAATTGGTGCTTTTATGTATAGCAGTTATATACTTTATTATGCATTGAGATATGGTCAAAGCACTGAGAAAACATATTTATCAGAGTTGTCCTTACAGGAAGGTAGTTAGGTCATCTCCAGCTTTCATTCCTTCTAGGCTCTGCATCTTCTGTTCTCAATGCATTCCTACTTACGCTGATGTTTATGAAGTGTGGGGACTTTGTGCAGGCAACTCCGATCCCTGCTATAGTCTAAGATGTACAGCTTGATGATCATCAACCCTCGAAAAGTCTGCCTCGCTTGATAACTAGCCTTAAAATCACAACTTCAGGAAGCAGTGAAACGCCGTGAAAACGGATATGATAAACAACTCAGTACAGTTGTACATCTCAAATATTTCTCACAATGCAGCTTGCCAATTAAAACAAATTCTTAGGTGGCGGCATTGAGCACACTTGCTATAATGAGAGACTTTCAGAATAATACAATGAATTTGATTTGAAGCCAGACTGCACCATCACGGAGTAACAAAAAGTTCAGAAACCAGATTTGGCACATACGAATATAAAATTTCCTAGCCATTGTGAAGAAAAGTTTAAATTCTATGAAGGATATGGGGATGAGGAACATGCTTTACATTCCTAAAAGCAGTAGTTTCTGCCGCTCAGGCATTTGATGAGGTATCTGGTTACAAGCGAAATCCTGACAAGACCTAGATCCTATTAAATGTTGCTCCATCAGTACAGGACGTGAGGTGGGTCCAGTTACTAGTCTATTTGGGGGTTATCTTAACTATTAATATCTTGCAGATCCTTCAGAATAATTATAAAAAGTTGTTTTAACACTGACGGATTTTTTTTTTTTTTTTTTTTTTTTAAGTGGCATCGTGTCCACTTGGGACTTATCAGGAGTTGTAACCTCATTAAGATAATTATCCTCCCTAGGTACCTGTATATTTTTCGACGTATGCCGCTTTTTCTTCCCGTGGCCTTCTTCGCTAAAGTGGATGCTTTATGGCAGATGTTTATCTGGAGTTATCAGAAGCCTCGTTGTAAAATTGTTTTTTAATACCAACCAAAGGAAGATGGTGGGGTTTCGTGCCCAATTTTTAGGTTTTACTATCTGGAATTATTTGTTTCACATATGTGGCTAGTATTGGGATGGGACTGTGGCCTCAGGGTTGTACGTTTCAAAGTTCTTACCTCTTGGTTATTGTATACTCCCAGGAGTGGGGATTGTGGACCTCGCATACTTTAAGCGACCCTGCTTCAAGACTCTAAAAGTCTCATCTTATCTGGAACTCATTTAAGCGTTTTTTTCAGGTATTACCATATTAAATCAGCTTATGTATCTGAGCCACAGGCTTCAGGGAGGCCTGTGGAAGAGGCAACCTACTTACCTTAGGAACATTATTTGCATCAGACATTTTCGTTTCAATTTTGAACATACAACAGTAGTTCTCTTTTAAATCCATTGTCTTCTTTAGGTACCTGTAGATGAGGCGTGTTATCTTTAGTCTTAAAGGTGAGGATCTTCGCTGTATTGAAAGCCCCAGTTTTGACCTTATAAGGAATGCTCCTCTAAAGTGAAACTTCGGGCTGGTCTACAAGGTGATCTATCGATCCTCACAGAATAACATCGTTTACCCATTTCAGGCATATAAGTAGAGCTCTCTCCTCAACACTGAAGTAACAGCTGTGGACCTTAGGCCCAGGAATGTGCTGTTTCAACTAGCCTTGAAAGTATCTTGTATCAAGGTACATCCCCTGAAATGTTCCCCTCATCGTCTCTTTGTAATGAAGCTTCGACCGGACGACCAGTGTTTTCGCTGTGGATTAGCAGGAGCTAATGCGGTTCATGTTTTTGCATCTTGCTCCGCAATACGTCTGTATTGGGACTTTGTCTTAGGTAAACTCTATGCTATCTCAAACTTAGAAGTGGTAGCGGATCAGAAGTTTATTATGTTGTGTAATTCACCAGCTCCCCCCCCCACTCACCCTCCCCCCCAATCTATCAGCTTATACTTCTTTTCTATCTCGCTAGCAAGACTGGTTCTGGCAAAATTTCGTTTTGCTATTGACTGTGCTCTTATATTTATGATTTTTCTGTATTTTCATTTTTCTGTTAAGCATTGTATTTGGTCCCCTTATCTCGGTTATGTTGTTGTGTTCTCTTTCAGCTGGTAATTATTTTTTTTTTTAAAAGGAGAAAAAAAAGACAACACATTCATAAGGCTGGGTGACCAGAAGACATTGATAATTGTTTGTTGACGGATTTAGGGCCAAGAATCACTATTTGTAAAGAGTTTGAGTAAAACACAAACAAGTACAGCTACCTGCAAACACACAATGTCTGAGGTGAGTAAAGAGAGCTGATATCACCTGGAGTCTGTGGCATTTCCAAAACCGTCAATCTGGGATACTAGAAGGCACAAGTAGTTATGAAATGTCAATAAAAATCAATATCCACAGAAAACTTAGATCACAGAAAAAAAGGGAGCTTACAATGGCAATCTGACCCAGATGTAGGTAATGTCTACTACAAAGGAATGAACAAACTAGGAGTCCAATCGCCATTAGGATGCATTTGGTCAGTATTAGGGACTTTAAAATGGTTTACACACGCCATACGTTTGAAACATGGTATGATGCAAGTGAAACACGCATTAATGCATATTCCATTTTAAGAATAGAATTTGCAAAATTCTGTCCAAAATATGCAGCATAGGGGCCACAAAAATGATTGCACTATGGCTTGCATTTATTGCAACAAAAATCTGGCAGCGCACACCTGCATTGATCTCTGAGGCTTTAATGACAACATTCAGTTAACTTTAACTCACTGCTTCTCACTGATGAGTAGACTGGCATGCACAGAGCTGCAAAGTGCTTCTATCAACTGGATTTGAAGACAGCTTGCCAACAAGTAGAGTGGCTATTTCTTCTTACAGCCTTTGTTGTACCATATAAGCAGTGCAACTGGCGTTATATGGCAAGGGAAGACCAAGTCTGTTGCAGGAATGACTAGACTGTGCAGCAATAAAAGGCAAATAATGTGGCGTACTGAGGCAAAATTTGTGGCAGTTTTACTTCATTATGCGATCATTTTTCCACATGTTAACACTGCCTAGACAAAGGTCTAACATGGAAAGGCAGTAATCAGCATCAGAAAAATGGCCAGTTAAACTCTGCACAGCACTTGCTACTATGCAGCAACAAATATAGCACCGGTTTCAGTAACTTTTGTTCTGTTTGAGCTCAAATTTATATTTTTTTTTAAATAAATCAGCACATTATGCGGCAGATGATGGATTATGTGGCAAGTGCAGCAATACACTGCAGCCAAAGAATTGCATAATTGCAATGGCGCTACTTAGAAGGCTTTCCAGTTTGTGTAACACCAATCGGGCTATCCATCGCGAAAGCTTGAGGATGCCAGGGAGAAAGTGTGCACTGTCACATTGGAAGTGCGCACAGTCACAGTTGAGTGCAGTGCATGGGGATAGCTGAACGCAGCCGAAAGGGTGTGAGGGGCGGGTAAACGTGCAGGTACAGAAGAGTAGTAAAGCGGTTTAAACATGTAAAGTTTGCACCGACAGTCGTCCAAGACCCAGGCATCTTCAACAAACGGATTTCTGAAACTTGCCCAAGTCTCCATAACTCACAAGTACTTCAGCTGATCCTCTCCAGTATTGTTTTGTTGTTGTTGCAGTCTTAGACTTGTCCTGTTTATCCCATTATAAAGTCCCAGGTGGCAATGGTCTAGCACTCACATTAGTACAACTTTGTAAATATGTATTTTACTCCTGTTTCAACTTAACGCTGTCACCTTTCATATTTTTACAATATAAATATGCAACCTGTTAGCGTTGTAACTACATATATGTAACTTGTTAGCGTGATCAGCCTATCTTGTGTACCTGTAACTGTATATATGTAATTTGTTAGCGTGTTTAGTCTATCTTGTGTACCTTTTGTAATCTACCTGGCACTCATATGAGGACCACTTTGCAAATATGTATTTTACTCCTGTTGTAACCGAACGCGGAGACCTTTTATATTTTTTACAATATAAATATGCAACTTGTTAGCGTTGTAACTGCATGTATGTAACATTTTAGCAAGTTCAGCCTATCTTGTGTAGCTGTAACTGCTTATATGTAACTTGTTAGCATGTTTAGTCTATCTTGTGTACCTTTGGAATTTACCTGGTTCTTTTTGTAAAGCGCTCGGACACCTTTGGGTAAAGTTTGCGCTATATAAAACTGCATTAAATAAATAAGCTTAATCTGTCTCCCATCTGTTACGAGGCAATGGGGCGATTAGTCATGTATTTCAAAATGAAAACTTAGTTTATGGCAACAAAGAAACAGCATATTTGTAGTTGAAGTTAAGTGTTGGTTCATCGAACAGAATGGGCAGGACATTGAGAAAGGTAAAATATATAGTACAGTGGTCCTCCAAGGCGAGTATTTAAATAATTTCATTTCTGCAGAGGTCGTGCAAACCTCACCATGGGGTTTTAAGTGTTACTGTTGGTGTTCCATCGCTCGAGACTGGTGAGCAGTTATGGTCATAGTTGAGGCTCTACGGATTTATTTATAACTGAACGAGTAATTTGCAACCAAGACTTATGGGCAGCGCAGAGAAAGAAAGGGACTTTGATAGTAAGAAATTGCCACCATTGTCTATGCTTCCCGCACTTTACGACCCCCACAACATCAAAACCCTGTAATAAAGAAGGATGCATGCTTGCATTTGGGTAGCGATGAAATGTAAACATTCACCTGGGGATGGGACAACACAATTGATGTTGAAACTGGGCAGGTTGAGGACACAACTGCTGGAATATAGTTTCATGGTACAGCACATTGGCGGGTAAAGAATGCCAAGGTAGACTGCTTAGAAGGATAGCAGTGGTCCGGAGTGTGCCGGAATCGAAGGAGGAGAATGAAGCCTGTGATGATATGCATTTAATTGATTCACTAGTTGTACAGCATGGAGGTGACTAATATTTGTCAGATGAGAAACTGAGAAGTTTCATAAATGCTGCTGAGTCCATGCAACCTAAGAGGAGAAATGAGAATCTGTCTAAACAGCAAATTAAGATTACTAATGTGTTGTCCATGGCAGAAAGTTTCCTTATCAGCATTAAAAGCGTATGCCACTAGTGAACGTCAAATCTAGGTTACATGAAATACCTCAGGAGTGCTAACAGGGATGTACTACTATAAAACTGCAAGCTAGTTCCAAATACTAGTGGGTGGCTAAGGACAGGGACAAAGAAGCATGTGATAATGTCTGTAGTATGCAACAGTGATAAGTGCTTACAGTCCAAACGTGTAACTTAGAACCAGCAGGACTGCTTAACATAGGATTGCGGCAGAGTTTTTGCAGCACTTCGCAGAGTTCCGCCGAGTAGAACTATGCGAACTACGCCCAGACCTATTAATCCGAAAGATGAATCTTTTAATGAAGAATCCTTAAGGGCTGAGTCTTAGAATTCTTAAACTGAAAATTATGAAATAAAATATATAACTACACGTTGCGCATGCACACTTAGCAGAAAGTGGTAGTAGGCCATACTCACTTACGTACCATTTCAAGAAACAATTAATTACACTTGACTATTAAGACAAATGCCTTACTTGAATTACCTTTGACACTAATTACGTTCCTTAATTTTAATGATATGCTGTCTCTCAATGTCTTAATTTCACTTCATTCCTTAAAGTTTGTATGGTCACTTGATGACTAGCAGAAGCAATTTTTCTTCAGCACGTTCATGTAGCGTTTCTGTACTTACCCCATGAAATTCAGGACTGAGTGGAAACATATTTGCAACTTATATATGGATACTAACGTGAGACATGAACCTTTGCTACTGGCACATGGGAAGCTTTGCTAATAAATAAGCTTATTGTGGACTCACCTGTGTGACCAGAACGGACCATTTGTATGGGAAAGAATGCTAATGTAACCACTTTTTGCACCTTGTGAGCGGATGATGATCACATGGACAACGTACGATGATGGTGTGACAGTCGATGTCCTCGCCGGACTAGTTGATCTATATCATAGCTCTCCCCCAGGAGGAGGGTGCCCTTTTTGAGCCATTAGCCACCTGTCGAACCGTTAGCTGTTTGATGCAGCCCACTCGCGCTCCTGCCCTGGCTCCTCCTCTTTGACTTCATGGCCAATTCCACATGAGCCCTACTAATCCCCCAAATTTCGTATGGCAATTTCATTTGATGGATGCACAGTGACTCCTGTCCTTGGTGGTGGCAGGAACCTCTTGCCTAGCGGAACTTCCCTTGGATTCCATTGCTGAACCATAGCTTGGCAATGCCCTGCTGAGCTGTCCCTTTTGCTCATTCTTGTCAAAGACTCTGTCCTTGTATGAGTATTTCCCTTATGGACTGTAAAAAAATTACTTATCTGAGAATTTGACAACCTTTTTAAATGCGGTTTATAAAACGTGCTACTAATTTGGTAACACCTAATTGAAAATCCTAAATCTCTGGGTTGTAAATGTTCTTTTTACCAAGACTGCATTCGACACGTGGGGTTTTAATGCATAATAGAGATAGCCACAGATTCTTTTCCGAACACAAGGTTCTATTATTGTTGATCTGTATAGCTACTGCAGAACTATTGGTCAGACTAAACTTCTTCAGGAGATTTGGACTTCCCGCTGCTAACCTATATATTTACAGCATGGTCTTGAGGGTGGTATATCTTAATTTGATCACTAATTTGTAAGTTAGTTGCCAATTCCTGGTCCTCACTGGGTAGCCAACAGTTGACACCCTAGTTACTCCAACCCTCAATGCAATGAGCAAGATCTATCAGAGGAACAAAATATTTAGTGAAGAAGAAATAGTAAACAACTTTGTGGGCCTGGTAAATGCTGGATGAATCCTTAAAGAGGAAGGTGTGGCATTTAGGATACACACATCTGTGTTAGGCATTATAATGTGCCCTCAGCCACCCAAGAGTTGGATAAATTTAAAAGCCAAAATAAGTGGGACGCGATGCAGGAAATCATATCAAATGACCAGCAAACACTTGTTTGTATGATTTCTGAAGCCCAGTGGGCCACTTGTCTGATAGATTTATATAAGGGACCTTCTAGTACAGATGGACATCAGAAAATATACGGGCAAACTCTCCCAGTTATATGATTCTCAGTGAAGATTTACTCCTCCTTGTTAAGTTGGATTGCTATTTTTGGCCTTTATCCCTCGTCCTGGAAGGGGTCAATAGTGAAACCGATTTTTAAAAAAGGGACTGGTACGGACCTGTGATACGGAATCCTAGCTGGCCAGGAACTTCATCATGGATCCAGACCATTCACTCCTCTGGAAGGCGTCAGTGGTCAAGCGGAGGAGTGACGCCCACAGCAAAAGGGAGGAAGACGGAGGCTCAAAGGAAGGAGGAGCGCGGACCAGGGAAGCCGGAGAGACTAGCGCCAAGACAGCGGCGGAAGGAGTGAAACGCAGGACTACGGCGAAGTGTGGCAGAGGCTCGCTTCCAGAGCCCACAAACGCGGAAGTATCTGGACGTCCCAGAGGAGGGGAGGACTCCCCGATATCCATTGCTGCGGTCCAGGAGGACTGTGGCCCCAGCAAGAGAACCGGGAAATGGGGAACCACAGGATGGAGACTTCCTCAGGATAACAGAAACCTTAAAAGACAGTCTCCCATCTAGTATAGACCTCTCTTCCCCCCCACCCCCCAAGACTGCTTTTGAGTTTTGATATATATATATATTCTTTCATGTCCTTGGACACCTGTAATTGCCTGAAAAAAAGAACAGCAGGTGTGACCTGCCTTATAACTAAGCGTGCCTAGTTAGTCTACTTTTGGGAACCTCTAGGCGACACCCCAAAAGACCCCTACCCCTTCTCAGACAATACAACAGGACCCTATGCACTATAGGTTGATAAGCCTTTTAGATATCTCCTTAAAGATATTTTCTAAGATCATTTTAGCTAAACTCGAAGATTGGGCAGCAGAAACTAAGCGAATTCCACTAGAACAAGGGGGCTTTTGTGAGGGTCATTCCACTACAAGACCACTGTTTTGCTCTGTGGGCCATTATTTGAAAGGCTCTGGAGGAAAATCAAAAGGATGTGCTGTTGCTTTGTAGATTTCCAGACAGCCTTTGATTCTGTGGATAGGGATACTCTGTGGGGAAAACTTTCCTCCTGGAACCTACCACCAAATCTTCTTTGGGCACTCCAATCTTTGCACTTTGGCAATTGGGCTCAGGTGGAGTTGGATAAGTCGGGTCGGTTATCACAAAACATTTCTATTGATAATGGCCTGCTCCAGGGGTGCGTTTTAGCACCCTTGCTTTTTAGCTTATTTCTGGCCGACCTTTATTTCCCAATCTGAGTCCTTTTCGCCAAAAATTGGGAACCAGCATATTGCTTGTTTGCTTTATGCAGACAATTTGGTGTTATTGGATTATACCCAAATAGGTTTGCAGAGAAAACTCAATGCCCTGGCAACCTATAGCAAGCAGAACCAGCTCCGTATCAATCCGGAAAAGACCAAGATCATGATCTTTGGAAAAAAAGTAGAGAGTTTTTCTTGGCACTTAGGTACGCAGGTGGTGGAGCAAGCCGATCAATATAAATACCTGGGTTTAATTTTTAGGAGAAATTTAAATTGGGGTGCTCATTGGGAAGCCACTAAGCAGAGGAACCTATTGCAGGCCAGTTGTCTGTCAAGATTCAATGGTAGGTTTGGGGAGCTCTCTCATATCCCATTACTAAAGGCATATGAAGGGAAGATACCGCCTTTAGGCCTGTATGGGGGGGAGAGGTTTTTTCCCTCGACCAAACATATGAATGGGATAGATTGAAGGGGTGGTGCTTAAAAGACTTTTGTCACTCCCCCAAGGTACTATGGTTCAGGCCCTAAGGAGAGAGTGCAATCTGGTGTCTTGGAATATGGCGGCCTCTACTCGGGCACTAAGATATTTCAACATATTGTTGGAGGATGATGAGATGGTTAAAGTCTCCAAATTGTGTTGGGAAGAGATCTAAAGTAGTGAGAGGATGTGGGCAAAGGCCGTAAGAACCAGAATAATTGCACTAAGGAACCTTCATATAAATAGTGGTAAAGTTACATCTTGGCTCCCATTTCTAGAGAAGAGATCATCCATTAGCTTCTAAATTGCTACATTGGGCCAGGATACTGTATTTCCCCATCTATCATGGTTACCAGGCCCGGGATTGAGGAATGAAATTTTAAGGGCTAGGGTGAGATGCAATCCAATCTACTCATCCCGCCCACACAGGATCAGGGAACAGAATAATAGTGGTCTCTGCCCCTGCCCTTTGAATGTTAGATGTACCCTTATTCATATTCTTATGGACTGCACCTTTTATTTTGCAAATCGAATCAAGTTTTTAAAACCACTGATTTTTAAATATGATGCTCTCCATAGGAATAAAGCTGTGGAGTTATTGTCCGAAATGCGTTATCTAGATGTGGCAGTTGTAATTGCTCAGTTTTTACGATATGTGAAACAAAATAAAATTTTAATCATGAAACGTAGCGAGTTGGGGGGGGGGGGGGGGAGGGGTAGGGTAGCCAGGAGAGTGGTCATTTTAAATGTTGTAATTGTTTTAAATGTTTTAACTGTTAAGTGTGTGTGTTTTTTTTATTAGAATGTTTTTGGACAAATGTCTAAAACTTGTTTCAGAACCTGAACCTGCATGGAGTAGAGAGGTTTGTAATCCCTAGCCTGTCAGCTCTGCCCCAAGCGGCAGGCCTTTTAATATCTTAAGTTAGCATAAATTGTAGCCTGCAGCGTACACATACATTTCTGAAGCAGATGCATTCTCCTGCCACACTCTTTTACTGTTACTCTTCTGTGCTCTGGGTCTTTCATTCTCCCTACCTCACACCGGACTCCTCTCTGACAAAGGGAAGGGCTGGTGCCAGATGGTAGAAGACGATTTCCACAGAAAGCATTTGGTGTATTGAGGAGAGGCAATTTATTGGTTAGCATCATTTCAGCTTTCAATTAAGCTTTCAGAATCGGCTATTTCAGCAGTAAATTGTGTGGACACTGACAGTGATTTGCACTCTGAAGGTATGTATGTATATGGTATTTTTATAGCACGAACCTAGCAAAAAGGCAGTGGAGCGTTGCTCATGGTCAAAGGCAACATTAAAGTAAGCGGGTAACAAGAGAGGAAGCAGAGTTGTGGACAATTAATGCATTGTGATGCAGTGTTCTTTAAAGAGGTGAGTCTTCAACGCTTTCCTAAACAGGAGTAGCGTTGGGTCTGGAGGTATCAGACCATTAACCATAAGCAGAAGTCACCAGTCACCCAGGTCTTCATTTAAAAAATATGTCTAATTTTTGATCTAAGATAATATTCTCTACATTGAATTTATGCTTTATAGCACAGCATATGTTAAGGCATGAACAAGCTAGCGGTTGTACACTGGTGACATCACTAAAGCAATTAATGGTGGTCGTCTTGGAAGAATTTTTCTGCATGGAAGTTGGCTAGACAGTTTCTGCATTATTTTGGTGTATTTGCATATACATTTTTATACCTGGGAGTTGATACACACACGCTCCAGTTTATGTAGGTCTGTAGATTAGATATTGATCTGGTAGTGAATTTGGGCTGCATCCATTCCCAGGTCATGGCCAAAAAAGCCCATATGGGTGGGTCTTTCGTGCAATCTTCTGGGCCAAGCCATTGTGCAGTCACAAAGTAGGTGTTATCATAAATGCACTGCTGTTTATAGAAATATGCATGTGACCTGTGTAACATCACTGGGTTACTTACTAAATTGATGCTCATTTCACTGAGGCAGAGAGATCTGTGGTTCTGCATCTTGTTGTACTTCGGGTGTCTGGATGACTCATTGCCTATTTAGCACAGCACAATAATTCTGATGCCTCAACAATGAGACAAAAAACAAGCTGCAATTGTTTTTGGAAATTTTGCGAAGATAAAAACAAAAGCCTGAAGTGTTGCTAAATTTTCCTCAAAGATCCTCATGTCAAATGTAGTCCACCAAGTAAAACAGATTTTAACAGTCATGAAAAATACAGACTGCCTAAATATCAGTCTTGCATACATATTTACCTTAAAAATGCTAATCTGTTTTAAATTCCAGAATCTAGCTAAACTTAATTATCACCTACTGAATGAAAGGGTCAAACTGATTTTGTTTCCATTTTTTTTTTTTAGCAGTCTACAATATTGACATACTCAGATATCCTTAGGTGCTCCCTGCAAATCAGCTAAGAAACAAGTAGTGCCCAGTATTGCATGGTCTATGAACAAAAGCTGAATATGCATTTATTTTAGCCGCAAGCTGATGTTCAGCTGGCTAGTACACTACACTGCTTTCTCCCACCATGCATGCATGGTACGACAGGTACAGGATCTTTCAGAATGTTTTTCTCGTGTTTCAGGTTCCAGTAATTCCTTAATATGAAAGCAAACCTAGTCTACTGGCCACAAGTGTTCTTATTAAAACGTACTATGTTAATCTAACTATTAAATCATTAATAAAGCACTTACCTGAGGTCGAGGCGCTGTGTGATATTCCTTCATTAACTCGGGTGTATAGAGATGAAAAACAGGCCGGAATGGATTGACAGCCACAAGGGTGCAGCCAGCATTCGTATAAAAAACAGATGATGCGTATCTTGCTTGTAGACATTTCAATACTACAACAAAAAAGTAATTGTGCAAAGTCTGCTTAAAAGTTTTATGCAATAATTTTTCTAAAATTTGGGTTAAGAATAGGGTTTATTTTTTCATGCATAAGTATGTATTCATGTTATACTTCAAAAACCTAAAAAAAAGCTTTCTACTAATCACAGCAAGATCACAGGCCCCCTTTTATATATTTTTACACCCAAAACAAAGATAAACTATGATTTTGCAAGAGTAGCTAATGTCTGCACCAGCGTTTCCTTGGAAAAATATGTGCATGTGCTATTATACTGTATAAATACATCAGCTTTCATGCCAGACATCTCAATCATACTAATAAAGGGAAGAAACAACTGTATCGTGCATCATACTATAGGAAAGCAACCCACAGCCCTCACACAAGTGTTTTTTTAGGTATATAACCCCAGAATCAAAGTACAAACCAGGTGCTGTGAATATGCATACCCTCAGTGGTGAATACCCAGGTGTGGGCTTTCCTCCAGTGTGATTTTGCATACTCTCAGAAATTAACTATCCAAGGGTTCTGACTCGTAGTCACTAGATTACACCCTTACCATTCGGCGAAAATCATTATACCCATCCCAACAAAAGTGGGAAGAAATTGCTGTTGCAGAGATTTGAAGTTTGTAGGAGCAATACCAAGATGTTACAGATCAGTAAACCAGCCGGCCAGTGGTAAAAGTAGTAAGATACTTCCTAAAAACTATTTCAGGAAGTGTACAAAACAAATTCTGGCGAGGCAGAAGCACCATGGTGTGATGCTGCTAGCTCAAGGGCTACTTGAGCCCGCCAACTAGGCCCTTTCTAGTGCAGTAGTTCCTCACCTTTTGACTTCTGTGGACCCCCCACTAAATCATTGCTGGAACCAGATGACCCCCACTAAATCATTATTGGAATCCGGAGACCCCCCAATGAGTCATTACTGGGAGCCGGAGATTCCCAGCCTAAGCATTTTCGATTATTTGAACTCCAAAACAATACACACAAAATATAGCAAAAGGCATTCATCAAACACACAAATTATTAAATATTTTATTTAATTCAATGAATCAACATATTAAAAAAATCAATAGGAGGGTGTGAGCTTTGCTAAATTCACTTGAGACCACTCAATATCCATACTATATTCTGCTTGATGCACTTGCACTGCTCCCATGAACCAGTCTAAGGATACTAGCTACATTTTTAAATTCAAAGATTCAAATTCCTGCACATTTACAAAACGTTTTAAAATGTTCAAGTACAGTATTTGCTTTTTTATTTATATACACTTTATTAACCTGTTAATATTTAATTTTCTAAGCAGTTCACGGACCCCTTAAATAGGCGTTGTGGACGCCCAGGGGCCTATGGACCACAGGTTAAGAACCACTGGTCTACTACCCATTTTGGTACACTGCTTCTTCTGCACATTGCTCTAACCTTCTGCAAATATCTCACCTGGCCTACAGGTGATTAGTAATTTCTTTAAAACCCTAAAATGTTTAATTATATTTATTTTCACACCATGCATTGATGGCTACAATGTATTTTTGGGAAATGTGAACATAATTTATCATGATTTACTAGAGGTTTACATGCCTTTTTTCCCACTGTACCATATTGTGTATTCCATTTCTTTTTGTGATTTCGATTTTAGAGTTCCTGGAGTGCAAACTTGACCATAAAAGTATTGCTGCCACAGATGTGTTTTTATGGGTTCCCATTTTGGTAAACAGGATCCATCCAGCTATCATAGTAATGATAAGCGGTCGTAGGTTGGATATTCAGGCACATGGGAAGAGACAAGATTTCACAAAGTGACAAGGCTACAATATACTGGCTGCTGGTTCTTGGAAGATGGAAAGTATTTTTTAGGACCTGGATGCTGAAGGGCATGGTGTAGCAATCTGGCCATGAAAGGGGGGAGGAGGGTTGTACGCATGAGTGTGGTATTTAACAATAGGTTTGTCAGAGTTGCCTCGCAGGCAATCAATTACCTATGAGGTGAGTAATAACAGTTACCAGGACCTGAAAGTGCTTCAGGAACATAATATCATTATAAGTAAGTAGTGTTACCTGTTGCAGTGTTCACAGGGTTAACCTTAGTAAGATCGTCAAACTGATGCAGTTTATCCTCCTCGATCAAGAAAGCCTTGACCTCGTCCTCCAATGAGTCGTTCAGGTTTGTGCGGCCCGGCGGATTCATCTTT
The DNA here is from genome assembly GCF_964204655.1 of Triturus cristatus. Classification (NCBI taxonomy): domain Eukaryota; kingdom Metazoa; phylum Chordata; class Amphibia; order Caudata; family Salamandridae; genus Triturus; species Triturus cristatus. The sequence goes on from NC_140584.1 coordinate 946,870,597, forward strand.
GGTCCATTTTTCTAGAAGAGAGAGATTAGTAAGAGATACTGAGCAATGACAAATCTCGGCTTTCAATTTTTAAATTCGATACTATGCCAAATTTGTGACAATAGCCTGGTGTTGGTTAGATCGACGAGGGCCTTGGAGCTTCCCCAATAATAAAGTTTTGCAAAAAACAAGCACTGCCAAAGCAGAGAAGGCGGCAGCCAAAGCAGACTGATTGGCTTTGCCTATGCTTGTTTCACAATAACTTTAAGCACTAATACCGTACACGATGACCTAGTTGCTATTTTACTAATAAAAACGCAATAATAACTTTACCTGAAAAGGTGATGCTCATTTAAGATTCCGGCTTTGTTTAACGGCTATTTCATCAATCCACAGCCTTCTCAGAATAGACCTGTCTGCAGGTACAACCGCCAATGCTGGGTCTAGCTTAGAAAGCTCCTCTCCCAAACCGCGAGGCCCCGCAGCTCTAACATCTGCTTTTGCATAATACCCATGTGCCACGCTACCTTTTGGAGACGTTTGGTACCTTACACAAACAGGTTAGTATTTATAACTTTCAAAGTCATGTATAGTAGTGGCGGGTGAGGTGTTTTAGGAGTTATAGAATATGTATGGTAGGGCAAGTCACAGTGATAGCTCTGCAGCCGGAAGAACTTCGGAAAGTCAGATGGGGCCGGGGGCGGCGATCAGGGGCACAGCTTATAGAGAAGGCGGAGCCTTTCGAGGAAACGTGGATTCGTGTTTTTTGAAAACTAGCGTTCTGGGGGCGCTGAGCACCTCTCACTGACTGGCCATACGTCCCACTGGAGTTCAGTTACTGGGCGGTTACTACCTTCGCAGGCTCGCGAGGTTTGCATGTAAGAAGACTGATAGTGGCATAACAAATCTTGTGGGGGTCTCCACTGCAAAGTGCATAAATGCGCCCCACATCCAAACCCCCCGCCGCTCAGTACCCTGTCAGGCCCTCTCAAGCACAGTGCCGGAGGGGACCCCAATTGGAGCTCGTCCTCGACCCTCTACCCCCATTCCCCTCCCCCGCCGCCCGCAGGGACTATTGTTACACCAGTGGACTGTGAGACAGTAAATAGGGAGTTGGTTAGCATTGGCAGAATGGTGCCAGCATGCACGAACTGCTCATCTCCCAAAGAAGGCAGGTTTGTTTCCCCGCCACCCTGGTGTGAGCTAGCATTTACTACTTGGGACACAGCTGCCTCTGTAACTATTAAACACGAGTGGGAGTGGAGGCGAGAGGAGAAGCCACGCCCTCTTTCAATACACGCACGAAAGTTACAGGAAACAAAAAAAACTAATTTCGAAAACGTGGAACTATGCGCAGCAGGGATTGGAAGACAAGCAATTGGGTATTAATACAAAAATAAATCCATGTGAGCGGTCCAAATAATCTGGCAACATACTTCTTTCTTTCGAAAAATGCAAAAGACTGCAGAAAGCCCATAATCCGCCAGCCGCGGACTGAACCAGTCTCCTTGAAAATCCCAAGCAGAGGTCACACACCTCCGTAGCTACTGGAAACAGGTCCGACGTGTTCAGATAACACTAACGACTGCATTCCACAAAGAATGTTGCTGCCAAAGAAGTGAGCTGCAATTTACAGCTTGAGAAATCCACCAAAGCTCATGGGGAGGTGTAAATTATTTTATGCTACAAAAATAAAAAGGAATACAAAGAAAATATGTTGTCACCTAAAAATTGGCCACCGTATTATTGCAATACAATTTTAAAAACATTCAAAGATGTAGCTGTCTTGCTACTGACATGTTTAAACAATAAACCTTTCAGTTGCATCATGCATCTCATTATTGTTTGTGAAGAAACAAAAATAAATTGCCACTTAACCAAGCACTCAAATAGCAGGTTGATACTTAACCACTGTATATAAAACATACATTTCAAGAAGTGTGCAGGCAAAATAAGTAACCAGTTTTTAAAGTTAATGTAACACAATTAATCAAAGAAAACCGGATTTTAAAGCACACTTCAAACCAGACTTCGGTCCTTTCACTTTAGTTTTATTTTAAGCGGATGTGAAAATTGCACAGAGCCTTTGTGCAGTCACTCAGTGAAGGGAACTATTAGGAACAAGCATTTGCAATGCAACTGGTCTCGCATTTACAAGAGTTTGAGCTATTGGCATTGTAAATGACAAAGCCTTTTATTTCTGTTTTAGTTTTTGAAGCAGAAATAAAACGCATTGTCATTTACAATGCCAATAGCTCAAACTCGCGTAAATGCGAGACCTCCTGCATTGCAAATGCTTGTTATATACTTCTTAATATGGGATTATTTGGTATGCTAAAGCTGAAGGTGTGAGCAGATCATATAGCCAGCACAAAATATGATGAGACTGCGATGAATGGGGATTGAATTGACATGTATGCAAGTCTGTTAAGTATTGCACGTAAAAACAGAAACACGCCTTTCAGCTAAATGAAAACTTTGAAACCGATTTACCAACACCACCGAGATGCTAAACTACAAAAAGCAAGTGTTTTCCAAAATGCCCCAAAATGTAGTTGTCATTTAAAAAACGTACAGACTCTGCATAGCACTATGATTGTTTTGTGAACTGAACACACAGGGAGATGTTTGAGTGAGAGTCAAAACATGCTATCCAGACACAAGAGAGGCATGGGTCGGTCGTCTTTATCGTTATCAAATGGAAAATGTTTATTCACAGTCTTGTGAAGGCCTGGTGCGTTCTCAAACAATAAGTTATATCTCACAGGCAGGTTATTATGCCATGGAGGTGTGACAAGCTGATAAAGTACATATAAAGGGTGTTTTAAAACAAAAAAGCAACTGGGATTGGAGGTAACACCCCTGTGCAGACACCTCGTTGTGGTCTACAGCCAGGACAGGTGACGGGGGCTTCTAAGCACTGTGAAAAGGATCAGACTGGAAGAAAAAAGGACAGAAGCCATGATCCACCTGGTGAATGACGACGCGCTGCTGGTCTTCCTTCCGATTGGTGGGTTCCCTCTCAGCCTTGAAGGTCTGGGGCGGGCTGGACTCCGATCTCGTTTAGTTCTCATCAGAGCAGTTTCATTTAATGTGAAACCAACCAGAGGGAGCCCTTTACACGAGCAACAGTTACATAACACAGGGACGCATTCATATTGTGAACAAGGGAAGGTGAAGCGATTTGCCTGGAATCACAGGGTGCTGAGCCGACGCCGGGACTCAAGTCTGATTGCCTAGTTCCTAATCAGCAGCTCTAATGACCCATCCTCGCCCAGCCAATAACATCGAGGGCTTCTAGGCACCGAGTCAGAGCACAGGCAGCGCTCACCACAGCAAAAGAAAACAAGGAAAATCCACTGTGCCGCATTTGTTTAATAAAAGGCTGCTATAGATGGAGAGCGTGCAAGATGTAACTGTATACAGAAGAGTACAGCTATGTGTATGGGGTGTAGGAAAAGCTGAGCCAATAAGAGGTAAACACGGAAATGATAGAAGATGAAAACAGTGGAAACGAGGAACACATTGAGAAGGAGGCTGCAACAGATGGAGCGGGATAAAGAACAAGCGAAAGCGCGCTATGTGCGTGTTGTGCAGAAACGCCACACGTGCACATCTGTCCGTCCGCGTGCATGCTTTGGAATCCGTATTGATTCACAAACGCGGATGCGGGCTGCTAGCACCAGGCGAGACCTAAAAATGGGCTGACCAAACTGCCCGTGCTGTATGCTGTAGTGGGTCAAAATAAAATGTGAATGATAAATTTAACTTGTCGGTGGATGAAGCCCGCTGACCAATTCCACTCACTATGTATGTATATAAAACTTGATTTTTGGGGAAAAAACAATAGTTTCGGGAAGCAGTCTCAAAGGATAGACTTAAAAAAATCTGGAAGAGGGGCTTTCAGACTTGATCAATGAAGCTACACATTTTGCATTGGAGATTGGCTGGAAAAAAAAAGTCAATTTCCATGATCGTACTATCTATCTCACCACTCACTAAGCCCTGGCCTGGCCTGATAAGTGTCGACCCTGAGCATTGTGCAAAGCTCCCCACTCCCCCCTACCTGCTAGAAGGTGCTCTCTTCTAACTGAATAAATTATTAGATAATTCACTAAAAAAATTAGATATATCCAGGCACCTGGCCAATAGGTGGCTCCCATCTTGAGTGCACCTCGCACTGTAAGTATCTTGGAGTGGTGTTCGACTTCAGAGGCTCTTATTTCCTCCGCACATGGAGGGCATGAAGCTAAAGGCAGCCTCTTTAAGACCAGGGTTTCGGCAGCTCGTAAAAACATTTCATGGTCCTATCCTCGGACCTCTACAGCAGGAGATGGCAGTTAAACATCCGCCCTCCGTAGCATATGGCTCTGAAATTGTGAGGGAGAAACTGGCAAAACATTTAAATGTATTAACCGCCCAGACCTACCGTTCAGTTTTTGAACTGCCCAATCAGATCATGCAGGCCCATCGGCACCTTGAATTTGTCCTCAAAAAAGCCTTTCTGAATATGTGCCACTTCTTCCAACAGGCCGAAAACACCGGGCCAGCCCAGGTCTGGCAGGAAATAAATTCCTGTAATTCAAAGTGATGGAGTAAGGACTCGTAGAAAAGAGACTTGCTCGAAAGCAATCCTCTCATCTAACTCGCTAACAAACAAGTTACTTACCTTCGGTGACGCTTTTTCTGGTGGATACAGTATCTGCCTGTGGATTCCTCACCATGTGAATATCCACTGCGCCAGCAACATTCGGAAACTTTTGTAGCAGTCCACGCCGATGAGGTCGAAGACGACGTCAGAGAGACACGGCTCCGCTCGCGACTCGGCTGACGTCACCGGCTCCATAAGAAGACCTCGTTGGCGTGATGACGTCAGTTCAGCCCTTTTTTTCCGTGCCTTCGAGGCACACGGACGGACTGATAGCAATATATACACAGTACATAATATACAAAGCGACACACACAGTGTGGATAATAAATAGAAAGGCAAAAGAAACAACACAATGCCTTTGACAGTAACAAATATAACTTGAAACACCATCATATACTAAAGGTATACAAGGGTGGACAACGGGGAGGCGGGTGGGTCAGTGAGGAATCCACAGGCAGATACTGTATCCACCAGAAAAAGCGTTACCAAAGGTAAGTAACTTGTTCTTCTGATGGATACATCTGCCAGTGGATTCCCACAGCAGTCCCCACTCCCGGAGGAGGGTGTCCACCCTTCTATACCAGAAAGTCCTGATCTCATCCCGTCCCAAAACTATACAACAGACTCACAACTCCCAGATGTGATAGGGAATCCCATTTCCCCCTATTGTGGAACGGCTCAAGATTTAAAAAAACTTCTATAGGCCCCAGTGTTCACCATGCCACTGGCCTATGTCACTCAACTGTACAGAGGGTGCTCATGCACAACTTTACTAAGCTCCACAATGCCAAGAGCACCCACGGACCAACTCTGCCAAAAAATATGCCAAATCTCCCCAGTTCCTATCACAATAGGTGTCCCTGGTTTCCCACAGATCAGAAGCCTCCAGTGCTCAAAGATTCCCAGAATCATTGGTTCCCAAACATCACAGAAGTATCGGTTTCAAAACTGTACCATGGGTCGGCTTTCAAGGGAACAATTACTGCCCAGGCAGGGGACCTATGCCCAACATGTCCTGGGTACAGAAGGTCCAACAGTTTTAAGGAAACCAAAGGGATCACCCAAACCAGTGGTCATTGGTGCTCATCCATGCTCATGTTAAACAGAGTTCGTTTGGTGCTTGAGTGTGCAGTACTCAACACTGACAAGAATCTGCAGTGATCAACCATGTCAAGAGACTGCAGTGCCACATGTCTCTGTGGGCCATCCAGGTCAAACAATGACATGGGTCTAATGCCCAAGTACCCCAAAATACTATGGGCCTACTGTGCCTAGTCATAGCAGGTGGTCAAAGGTTCACACATTCCGTTCAGCTGTGTAGAGGGTGCCTGGTGCTCAAGTGCGCTGAAGAATCCTTGATGCCCAACTATCCCGAGGGATACTTCTACTTAAAAGTGAAAGTAGCCAGTGCCCAACTGTATGGCAATCACTTCTGGCGTAGGCACAAGTGGACAACAGCAGTGCCCAGCTTCTGTCGCTATCAGTAAAGCCTAGGGTATGCAGCGCCAAAAAGAGCCAAGTGTCCACAAAGCTAAAGGTCCACATTGACCACCTGTGTCAAAACTGTGTCAGAAGTTTAAACTTACCAGGGGTGTCGTCAGTGCCCAACCATGGCTGAGTCCTCGCTACACATGGCAAAGATCCCTCTGCCCACCTAGTTCAAGTGGTATCAGTTGACCCACTCCGCCTGCCATTTTTAGGTCTCGCGACCTGCGTAGCACTGCGCAGCAGTGCTCGCGCAGGCGAGAGTTCTTTTGTTCGGGGTTCAGAAATGGACCCGGGAATCGCACATGCTCGTGCGATTCCTTTTGTGCTACGTGATTGGCCTTTGCGTGCGTCTTTTTATAAAAGACTGCATGCAATTGGCCAAAGGCGGGCGCATTGCTCCGCCCATGGCCTATTGGTGTCTATTACGCGCTTGGTACGAGTAATAGACACCAATAGGCCATGGCTCGCAGTGGCGCGCGCGCGCACCACTCGCGGGCTTCTTTGTTTTTTTTGCTTTTGTTTCCAGTTTACCTTTGCATGCATTACATGGAAGGCGCTTACTCAGACTAGCGAGAGCATTTGTGGACATACAGGATTTCCTTTAGTCTGCAACTGTCGGCCGTGTACAACTTACAAGATAAACAAGCACAACTGGCAGCACGCTCTCCGCCCGAGGTGAGGAAATTCAAATACGGCCCCATCTTTGCTTGCAACACCATTTTGCTGTTGCCCTCACTCAGGCCCCTTCAACCTTCATAGCGTTTTTTACGTTCTATACTGTTGCACATATTACACAACCTTTAATGTTTCCCTGAGCTAAGACCATTCCGAGACCCGGCTCGAAGCAACTAATCCCCGAGATAACCATCTATTGACCCTTGGTGACCGTTCTCGGCCTCTCCAGTTGTTTTACGAATCACCATCTTCAACACGCAAACACGTCCTGTCGTAAATTAATTTAACCAAGGAATGGCTATGCCACCTGACCTATAGGGTCGGGTAGAGAACACAACCTTAGGGAAGGAATTTCCATTACCCATTATCCTGTATCTTGTACAAGAGAATGTTTTCTTGTGGATGATTTGTATTTTTATTGCACATTGAGGGGGTTGTTGCTTTAGGGGATTCCAGCGCTACAAAAGACTGTGAGCCACGGATTGAAGTGGCAGTCTCCTGAGAACCTACCACTGATGTACTTCTAGGACAACTGTACCTAGCTGCAGCTAATAAATTGAAGTTCCTATGCCAGACAGAGTGTTCCGTGTCTCTGTAATTTGGAAGGCGAACTCAGAAGATTTCAGGCGTACCCTGCGCCGCCAGGCTTAATGAGCCCGGTTCTTCAGAGGATCACATTGTTTGTGTGTGTGGGGGTGGGGTGGGTCTTTTTAGCCTCCCCGGAATTCGGCAGCAAAGTTCTCAGCAGCGAGCAAGCAGGTGCATTAAACGGAAGCCGGGGAGTTGGGAGATGTGTCTGGAGGGAAAGCTGATTAAATCCTGAGCAGGGAGAGCACAGGGTAGCGAAGTGGGTCGGAGCGGCGCATCTGAGCTAAGAGGCGGGAGTGGAGGCCCGGGGCAGGCTGACTGACGGTGCTGGAGCCCTCATAGGAGAGCAGGCGGTTCTGCCTCGCCCGGGGAACGCTGTAGTGTAACCGGGACAGAGAGGCGCCAGGGTGGACAATGCACCCCATTCTCTCGGAGCTGCTGTAATTTCAGGGGGGCTGGGGTGAACTGATAAGACGTTAGACTGCGGAGCCCTCATACAGTGGGTCCAGATTCATGGCATCACCAAGTAAGCATGACTTGGGGAGGGTTTAACCCCTCTGCCTCCTTCCTGCAGCAGAGACATCCCCTAAACTCTGGAGGAATTTGGTCAAAGCGGGGAGGGGGAGGGGGGACGTGGCACACCTGACGTGATCCGAATCTTTGAACGAGACACGTTGGGAGATCACGGAGATGCGAGTTCCCTTCATGTGGGGACGTACAGGGCGCAGTTAGTAAGTGAAAGAGATTGTTCGAAAGGTGCAAGAAATACCTGGTCATGTAGGCATTTACAGTCTATAGCTTCATTTGCCTTATTCAAAGTGTATTTTTATTTTAGGTTACATTTTTCGTGTGTTTTGTAACCTGTATAAAAGCTGTAATGACCCTGCCTACACCTGTGTGGAGATAGTACTGCTAACACAAAACCCCATCTGTTCGCAGCCGATATCATGCATAGCGCAGCTCCACCCGCTGCCTTCCCATAATGCCCTGGGAGCTTTTAGTTAAATGTAAATGTCGGTTCAGGGCTGGCAGCAATTACTTTATGGCGAGGAAGTAAAGCTGCGGGCCCTGCAGCCTTATCATTCACTATATCAGACATGCCAACCCTCCCGATTCAGGCGGGAAACTAGCGATTTCAAGGCTAGTCTCCCGCCTCCCGATTCCTAAAAGCAAAAAACCCGATTCCTCTGGGTTTCAGCTGACAGGGCCTGGTATTGCGTAACGTGCTAATTCTTCCAGCAATAGTCAGAGAGGCGATGCAGGGGATCTAGATGGGGTGAAAAACCAACAAAGCCGCATTAACAAGCGAATGGTCTTTTAAAGACCTGTGAAGTACTCGGGGCGGCTCGGGAAGCTGTTTCAGCCAGGGCTGCCACACACTAGGGGGGTGGTGGTGCATGCACTGCCAGCAACCTGCCAGGCCAGGGCACAACACTTGCATCACCCTATCTCTGCCTGCCATTACGCTGCATGCTTCTGAAAGGTAAGAAAACAAGCATTTGCAATGCAATAGGTCTCGCATTTACTTGAGTTTGAGCTATTCACATTGCAAATAACAATGCCTTTTATATTTGTTTTCGTTTTAAAAACATAAGTAAAAGGCATTGTCATTTACAATGCCAATAGCTTTAACTCGTGTAACTGCGAGACCTATTGCATTGCAAATGCTTGTTTCTTGTGTACTGTTAGCGAGAGACCAAAAGCTGAACCGAACTCTGTAACATTATCCACCTTGTCCAAAAGAATATAGGTTTATTTCGCACAGCAAATTAAATCATAACTTTTGCACGTACCATACAAAAGCATGGGTACACTTAAAAACATTTAAGGAACAACAACAAAATCGCTGCTGAAAGTCATTCAAACCACTAAGGAACATCAACATTTCAAGACAATCTCTTAGGACACTACTGTTGAGGAGAGCTTGTGGTTGCAGGTCAGTTTCACCTTGGGAACTGTGCCCGTCCTTTGAAGTGCTCCTCAGTTAGCATAAGGCACAGTAAATAAAACCTGATTAACCATTACAGCAACCACTAAATAAAGAAAAAAGATATCGTCACATAGCTGGCAACAAGGCTCTGTGAATTGATAGCTTGCTATGAAGACCTGTTTGTCACCTGAAACTCTAGGTTTGAATACAGAAAAAAATATAACTATTTATAACCCCATTGCCGATAAATTGAGCAAACCCGATAAGAGTAACACTGGAGATGTGCAGCAAAGCAGCAAAATGGAGATAGTAAGTGTTACACAAAATGAATCAATGGTTACATTAGGTACTAACAAATTAGCACATTACCTTGTAACGACCCATATGCTTATTCAAAAAATGTAAAGCGCTATGACGTCTTTAAACCAGGGCAGTGCAACCTCGTCCGATCCATTTACCCGAGGGGACATCAACAAAAGAGGACAGTCTCTCATTCTCCTCCGCCTTTCAAGGTGGTCTCCCTACTCTTTGCAGGGAACCCACCCAACAGCCCCCCTCAAGCAAGCAGTGTAAGGCCCATGCAAGCTCCAGCCACCAGTTAGTTCAGCCTCCTCCAAAATCTGTCGAAGCTCACCCCGCCCATAAACAGAGAGAAGTGCTCCCCAGTTTGGGGGACCTCATCTTTACCTACCCACTTAAGGAGCCCAAACATTTGCACCTGTGGCGCGAGCACGCACCCACTGCCATCAGCCTGTGCAAATAATGCCTGCGGGTAAATGCAATGGAAAGCACCCCTGGCCCCCCCACCTGTGAGGCCCACCCCTGTTCAAGTCTATTTGCCCACCGCACCCAGCTTGGCCCCCACCCATCTCCCCTCCCTCTGCAGAGCTTGGCTCCATCCCCATGTGCATCTACACTTGCCCACCTATGCAGCATCCTCCACCCTATTTTAGAGCCTCTTCCCCCCCCAATCCCACCCCCCGTGGACAGTGTCACTTTCACGGCGACACTCACCACACCATGCCGTATGCCCCTTCCCCGATGTAGGAGAGGCTGGTGTAACGGGGGCCCACGTTGAAGGCCTGCCCCGCACAATCTCGGGCCCCCGCAGTTGGCAGACGCCATCTTCCCCCGGTGCGGTGTGGCTGGCTCTTGTCTTTATGGGGCCATGTGTTTAGCCCCATAAAGATAAGAAACCTTTTGCGACCAACGTAATTCAGGCAAGCCCGTCCAAGTGGGACGGCTCAAAAAGCCAAGCAAATACCTCATGCACAGCTCTGTTCCAATGGCTGGTCACCGTTTACCATAAACGGCGATGCCAGCCAATGGAACAGAGGGGCGGGGCTTAAACCCCCTTACAGAAAATACCCGTTAACACTAGATCTCGCCAGCGAGACTGCGCATGCGCGCAGCCTACGCCAGGCGAGACCTGAAAACGTGCATTTGCGTTTCAAATGTCCGATCCTGCAGCAGCACACTTCCAAAGCCCTCACGACGGTAACCCGATTCAAGGCCCCATTCTCCCGATTTAAAAAAAAAAACTCCCACTTTGCTCTTCTGAAATGTTGGAATGTATGCACTATATCTCTGCTCTTGGCGCCGAGGGTCACACAGTGATGGAGAGGCGCACCGCGTGAGCTGTGCCACAAGCTCACAGACCCAGTTTGTGGCACTATACAGTGTAGATTCAGATTGCAGCAGGATACCATTTTACTGAGAAATAACTCGTTTCTTCGTCACCTAGGATGACCCACCTTCCCCCCTCCTCCCCCCTACTGCTTCAAGGCGCACGCAGCATTCTTGAGCTACTGTGGGCTCGGCTGGACAGACAGACACACAACACCTTCTCTCGCCCGCTTCTAAGTGTTTCACGGGTCACTTCCTGCTGAACGAGCCTGTTTGTTTGTTCCCAGATCCCTTGCATTATTCACTCTGCATATTCATTCCAACTGTAAAGTACTTTTGCTGCCACCAAGGTATGGCCAAGGAGGAAGATCAGGGCTGAGGCTCTGGGGGTGAGCTGGGAGCGAGGGGTCATCTGCTTCAGGGTGGTCGGGATTGGTATGATGAGGAGTGGGCAAAACTGAAACAAGCATTTGCAATGCAATAGGTCTCGCATTTACGCGAGTTTAAGCTATTGGCATTGTAAATGACAATCCCTTTTATTTATGTTTTAAAAACCAAAACGTAAATAAAAGTGATTGTCATTTACAATGGCAATAACTCAAACTCGCGTAAATGCGAGACCTATTGCATTGCAAATGCTTGTTCTAAATGAGAGGTAGAAAGGCCCACTCAGTATTTAGAAACAGTCCATTCTACTCGGGGATTCGATGAAAACTTTGTATTTACATTTTAAATGTAGCATTGGGCTGCATTTCTACAGTGTACGCCTTTATCTACACTGTGCAGGTATGCATATCCGTAACAAACATTTTCAATTATAAACAGGTACGTACACGTTTCTTCCTAACAACATTCTTGTAATAACAGAAGCAGAGTTATGATAACTTTTTCTGTGGTGCCTGGACAAGTGTCTCTTCTACGCTTTAGAAATATGAAAGAAAGAGAAATGGAGAGAAATAAAGTGAGAGAGAGAGAGAGAAATAAAGTGTGAGAGAGAGAGAGAGAGAGAGAGAGAGAGAGAGAGAGAGAGAGAGAGAGAGGGGGAGAGAGGGCTTGGCTATTATTTAAATTTCCTAGAGGAGATCACCATCAAGACAATCCTCTCTGTAAGGAACAAGACATGGGTAGCTTTGAATTCTAAACTTGCATGAACGCAATGAGGATGCAGACTGTTGACTGCTACAAAGCTGTGTATGTGTCAGAAAGTCAAAAACGAGGCTAGACAGGCCCACACCCTGAAACCTCCCATTCGGGTTAGCCCTTGTCGACCTTGTAATTTGTTAAGGCTGTAACGTGCAAATACATTAAAAAGAAATGCTTAAACAATCTTGTCACAGTATGGCTGCTGGTGAAACACGATTGCTACACAAGCCTTTAAGCAAGTAATAAACATTGCATAATAACTGGCACTGGCTAAGAAACCATCATTACCTTTTTTCCTTCCAGAAGACAGATCAAAACTAAAGTCTGGCAATCTAGATAATCAATGTAAGCAGAGTAAGATCATTGAAACGTAAATGTGTTTTTCTAGTTAGCATGCACTGGACACGCGTTTTTTTCCACCTTCTGACAGATATTTTTCACCTTAATATGGAAAAAATGCACTATTACTTTCACCACCTAACTTAAATTTCCTCTTTAGGTCTCCCTCGACTCCGAAACAAGTCAACTTTATGTGATCACCAGAAAAAGAGCTTTAATTGCTAAGTGTTGCTGGAATAAATATTTAGTATAAACTAAACAGAAGGTGTACACCTTGGCTTCCCTTATTGTGCATGTCTACATTTATCATGATTAAACAGCCAATTGTATATCGTGAGGTAGGGGTTCTGTAACTCAGGTGGGTAGGTCACCGTTAGGATTTAGGAAGTCTTACAACTTTTGATAAACAGAATTGAATACAAACTACACCAAGGGCAGTTTATATCTCATGCTGCCTCACACAATACGGCAATGATCACATGGACGCACAATTGATAAGATCTTATAAATGATACTGACATGGGTCACCCTTTTCTATAAAACTTGGGGAAAAGCTTTGCTTGGACTGGGTGACAAAGGCTAAATGGGAGCTAAATCGGATTTCGGATTCAGAAGCCACATTGCCCTTGGAGCGAATCTAGACCACTCCCGATCTATGAGAGATCAAGTAGCAACTGCCTCAGGCACCTGCTTTTATATGTTGAAGCTCTTACGGAGAGTGTTCCACCTCCTCCCTTTATCAGTACGTAAGACCCTGATTCAAGCCCTGGTAGTCAGTTGTCTCAACTACTGTAATGCCCTTTTGGCAGCAGCAAACACCGTGCTGAACAGGTTGCAAGTGGTTCAGAACACGGCAGCGCATCTGGCCCTCAATATGCCCCCTAGAAGGGCATCTCTCCCATCATTGAGATGCCTCCACTGGCTCCTCATTCGTAAAATAATTCAGTTTAAAATCTGCTGATTGGTCTACAAAACAATCATTGATAGGGTTCCCAGGTACCTTGCGGAAAAACATGTTAATTACCTACCAAGCAGATCTCTGCGCTCTGGCGAGAAGGCTCTGCTTGTTATCCCGCAGTTTAACAAACTTCGCGCCGATGGTAAAGCCTTCTCCTACCTGGCCCCTCGATACAGGAACTAGCTTCCGGTCCACTTATGCAGGCGCCTGAATTTTCTGAAGTTCAGGAAACTTCTGAAAACTGAACTCTTTACCAACTGGCTGCCTGTTTTAGCCTCTCTACCTCCATCTACAGTACGGAGATACCCCTCCGGGGGTGATTCCAGCGCTCTATAAATCCTTCATACATTCATTAGATGAATACCTGTCTGGTGCGGAAGAGCAAATTGCCTTGAGACACATAGCAAAAGTTTACATAAACACTTTAAGCTTATCCAATTTTATTATTTACACTGCACATATCTCACACCACAGAAGTTGCATGGCATGTTCTCTGATGTTCCCGATGTATGCCTGGGGTGCAAGCACTTTTTATCCTATGATCTGGTCGTGCCTGGTGGAAAGTGAGTTCTGGGACAAGACAATGAACCAGATTACTGAGCTCACTGATCGGCATGATCTTCTTACTCCACAAATATGCCTTCTACGCTTATTATCTAGAACAGGGTTTGGCCAAGTCTTTCCTGGAGGGTCGGATCCATGCCAGATTTTTAGCATATCCCCATTTAGATAAATGTAGTCATCTTAGAAATCAGGCATGGATCCGGCCTTTCAGGACCAACTTTGGGGAACCCTGGTCTAGAACCAAACAGGATAAGAAGACAAGTAGGTTTAGTCACATTTGTAGCAAAGAGGGTTGTAGCCTTAACATGGAAATCTGTTCAAGCCTCCAACATTAAACAAATGGAATCTAGCTGAAGATAGTGCATACAAACAAACGCATTAGATACAGGGCAGGTAATACACTAGACCTATTTGATCAGGATCTAATCCTGGAAAAATTTAAGCCAAAATCATATGACTTACCTCTATGAAATCAGCACCTTGACAGCACATTGAACGATTGCTTACTGAACTCTCTCTATAAATTGGATTTGCACATTCCTGACTGATGACTATCAAGTGCCAATCAGTACATCACCATTTTGTAGCCACCTATTAGATTGAATTCCTGTGTCTTTCTTCCCTGCAAAACTCCTACTACGATGGGTTTTTCTTTTTGATGTTTTACTCGCTGCTTGGCTTCCTTTAGAATAGCTTACACTAAAAATGATACAGTTGTACTTCATGAAATAATAAGCAGGTAAATCAGTAAATCCTAATAAATCATCAAGTTACTTACCGTGGGTAACGCCTTTTCTGGTAGACGTCGGCTCCGCAGGTTGTAATCAGGAGTGGGGCCTAGAAGCAGGAGATCAAGAGGGTGAAGTAGAAACAAGCTTCAAAAACTTCTTCTAGTACTTCATCGACAAGTCCGACTTAGACTATGAGGTGTTGGTGCAAAAAGACCATCATCCACGGGAACAGCCTTGAGATATTCCACGGGAACAGCAGCTGAGCCTTCCTTCTTTTACCATTTCGCCACGAGCTGCATTGCCTGCTTGCCTTCAGGTGCATCAAATTGCACTCTGTGCAGGCCTTGGGGTTGTGTTCTGACCCTCTAGCACTACAGATAGACCAAGTGGGGATCGGACACAGGCATATTGCGGTGACAATCCCCACAATGCTTGAACCCTATAGGTTTGTCAGGGGCTATGTCCCCGGAACACTACAAAGGCAAAAAATTGTCGCCAAAAACAATAGTCAAAAAATGACAGAGGTAGCTGTCTGGATCCGTGCTTTTGGCGCAGAAAGATGGGAACTGATGTCAGCGTGTTAGGGTGGCACCTATATAGGCACTGTGTCGTCACGACGCAGACAATGGCAACGCAGAGCCAAATGACATCACCTACCGGGACACGGAGGTGCTGCTCAAGATTTTCCAGGACCAGTCAGAGACAATGGCTTCTTTTGCATAGAAGCCCCAGTATTACAGTACATGGCAGGGCTACCAGGTGAAACAATGCTGCCTTTTAGTTGAAAGCCTTGGCACAGTTCACCATGGTAATCGCTCACAGAGACAAGAGACCCCAGTTACAAAATGGCTCAGCACATTGCTTTGCTCCTTCTGTCAGTCAGCTTTCTATAGGTGTTCCTCAAACAGGCTGGCCTTCTCCTTCTGGACATTCTCCTCCTGCAGTGCTAGGTGCTCCGTTTCTGAGCAGGCAGGCTAATAGTCATTAGAGCGTCAGCTCCTCTGGTAAGATGTGCAGACTTCAGGTCATGCCCCCTCAACTCTGAGAGACTGGTTGTCATGCAGACACCTGCCCTGGTCACACAGCAGCAGAGCACTCTCCTCTTTCATCATGAATCTGGCACCAAGTGGGTTGGTTTGGGTCCCACGGCGATATTCCTTTCCCAGAAATGGGACACAGATCCATACACGGCTTCAGCGGCTGTGTGACTTTCTTTTCTTTCAAAATGTATTTTTCTGGCAATAGCTTATACACAACTGTTTTACAAGGAGATGCTTCTCATAACAGGTAGCAATGATGCTGTCTTCAAACAAGAGTACCCAAAACAAGGGCACAACAAAGTGTGCTATCTCTGGACATGGTGGTCATTGCCCTTCCTGAAGCAATAATTAGGGACAAACAAAAAGGGCAAGCTCTGCTAGAAACTTCATAATCTTTTACAACAGAAATTGCTGACCCACCTCTTATCCATACCACCCACTAAAACGCTAGGATCAAGAAGAAATAATCGGCATCCTTTTTAAAAATGGACCTCATGGCATTTCTAAACATGGACATGTCTCACTGTCCGGGTCTCCACCTTCCAGCCACAGGAATGCAATCAAAACACTTTCACTGTCTTGCAAAGCAGCTATCTACCCTCCATTTTGTGCCAAGCTAAAACAGGGGGCTTCCAAAATGGATCCCACTCATCCTAGTACTCAGACTCTCATCACATAGTCGTACCACACATCTACCACAAATACACACACTCCGCATGCACACAGATTGTCAATGCAAGTGTCTGGGCGTTAACCCTATAGCAAAGCTTACACAAGTGAGGTCAATAGATCCATATTCACCTTTGACACAATAATAAGGTCTGATCAACACTAATAATTAACAAAATACAGTGCACTGCCACCATTGCGTCTTGTGGTCAATCCAGGACATCAGCAGTAGACCCATGCAATTTATGATGGCATGTTTGATGCACCCCCTCCAGATCACAGAACAGGTTCTGAACCTTGCGATTCCATGGACAGGCAAAGGCCTCTGCGCACACGCTGGATTAGCGTGATTGCAGACCCAATAAAAAAAAGTCAAGATACTAGTTACATATGCAGTCAGGAACTCAGGAAAGAGGAACATGCCTATTTACTATGCAGGGCATATTCCTGTCACAACAGCGGTATTTCCCAGATCAGACCACCCGGAACCTTATTCCACAATTTGAGAAGTCAGATTGGCAAAACTGGTGGGAAAGTCTATCTGCATTCCCATGCTACAATCAGCCTTTATGCTCCACCATGATATCTTTGCCATGTAATCAAATAGAACCGCAATAGCCTGGGAATAATTTTCACTTCTCATTGCCACCGACCATTTAAGTGGTTTGTGATGCGTATGCACCACAAATCTGGTATCAAACAGGTAAGGACAAAACATCATTGGGGCCCACACTACTGCAGAATATTCCTTTTCAATGGTAGTCCAGTCCAGTTCTAAAGGAAATAGTATGCTACTGATAAAGGCCATTGAATGCTCTCTACATTTGTCATCCCTTTGAGCCGGTACTGTTCATACTCTATTATCTGAAGGGTCAGTCTGTACAATGAATGGCTGGCAGTAGTCAAGGGGATTACATAGTGCAGCCTTCAGGTGCTCCAAGGCCTTCTAACAAGCCACAGTCCGAATCAGTTTCTAACGCGGTTTCTTGAATGTCAGTGCCATCAAGGGGTTAACTATGGCCAAACAGTTGGCTGAAACTTTACTGTATTAGCCAATGAGTCCAAAAAAGGAACTCGGTGTGTATGAGTTCGGAACTTTCCACTCCAAAACAAACTGGATATTAGTGACCAAAAGGCGGATCTTCCTATCGCCCACCTAATACCAAAGGCAGACTATAGAGGACTGCCCCATCTTGCACATGGTTGCCTTGACGGTCACTTCCGCTCTCGGTATGCTAACACCTTTTCTGGGTGTACTAGGTGAATCTTACACAACATTGCTAAAAACTGCAATGTCGTCATAGTAGAACTCTTCCAGCCATGAGAGAACATGGTTGACTAGGTGCTAAAATACAGTAGGGACATTCTTGAGCCCAAAAACCTTAATCCTAAACTGGTACACGCTCTATGGCGCAGAGAATGCAGTCTACCACATGGCAATCATTGCAAACTCAATATTACATTAGCTACTGGTCAGATCAAAGGTACTCAAAAAGCGAGCAGCACGCAGCTGGTCTTCCAAGTTCATCAGCTCAGAGGATCAGGTGTGCATCCATCTTGGCTACCTAACTAAGGGCTCGGTAATCCACACAGAAGCACAAGTTTGTTGATCCTTGCTTCAACACCAATACAAAAAATGGACAGGCCCAATAACTACAACAATGCTAAATCAAGTATAACATCTTCAGAACTTCTGATTTGATGCTTTACTGAAACGGACATCCTGTACCCAGTGATCTTCAATGGCAAGTTATTCCCTCTATCTAGATCGTGCACAGACAGTTGTCAACCCTGTGGTCAGCTAAAAGGACAGGACAGAACAGGTGGACCTCGTCTGCCTCATCCGCGGGCGGCGGAACAGCTACAGGTCCTCATGAGGATCATGATTTGGTCGATGTCTGGCGCCGTCGACACCTTCACAGCAGGGAAGGAACCTGCATATCAACAGTGGGGCCTACATGGTCCAGAATCGATTATTGGTTAACATTGCGCAACGTGGACACTGGGGTCTGCAACAGCACTCATCTCGCCAGATCCCTCTTGGATCACGCTCTGGTCCTACTAGAATTCTCGCTGCCTGACACACCAAACAGGGCTTTCACCTGGAGGCTCCCCGCTGGCGCCCTCCGGAACCAGGTCTTCCGGGAGGAGATTAGGTCTGCAATCACCGAATATTTTGAGATAAATACTGGCTTGTTTGACTACCCATCCATGCTGTGGGAGGATTTTAAAACAGTCATTAGAGGCAAGTGTATCGCCAAGCATGCGAGGGTCCTACATTCACTCCGAGGCGACCTACGGCACCTTGAGAGGGAGATACGAGCAAGCGAATCAAAGTATTTTGCCTCCAATCAGCTAGCAACTCAGGGACAAAATAGGAAAAAGGTGGCCGAATTTTTGGGAGGCATCACACAGAGAGACACTATCTAGGAAACGAGGCTCGAGCCCGCCAACACGGCGAAGGTGAAAGAGACGGAAAAATCTCTGGTGGGACTTCTCAAAAAGCCATGGGCAAATTAATATATTGGCGAGCTACGTGTCGGTGAAAATGGATTAGTTGTTGGACAGGAGGCTGTACAGGCAGAAATGCTTGCCTTCTATTCCTCAGTATATGCCGTGCGTCAGACAGAAGCACACCCCGATCTACTCCCCTTCCTGGACTCGATTGAATTTGTATGACTAAGTGATGGTCATCGTAGCTATCTGGACGAGCCATGCTTAGAGGAGGAGGCGATTGGTGTAATTCGGGCTATGCCCGGGGACAAAGCGCCGGGGATTGGACGGACTAACGTCCGCATTCTATTAGGAGTTTGCGCCACTCCTAACACCCCACCTCCTCAACATGCACGAGGAATCACTAGAGCGGGAATTTCTTACCCCCTTCTCTCAGAGAGGCACTCATTGTGACCATTCTTAAGCCAGACAAGCACCCACAGCGGTGTGATTCCTACAGACCGCTATCAAGGATTAACCTTGATAATAAAATCCTCGCAAAGTTGCTGGCCACCCGACTGCTCCCCTTGCTTCCTACAGTGCTTAGACCTGATCAGTGTGGCTTAGTCCCTGGTAGGAGTACTTCCCATAACCTTCGCATCCTTTTTGCGACCATGCAGGAGGTTGACTCTTCTCTCCCGACTGCCGCCATTTTTTTGGATGCTACCAAGGCATTCGATACCTTGGAATGGCCGGACCTTTTTTAACTTCTCACCCGATTGGCAGGAGTCCGTCCTTTAAAATAAATAAATAAATAAATTAAAAATATATAAAACGCTCTACTATATTCTACTCCGACGGCTAGGTTAAGGATCAATGGAGTGGTCTCTTCCCCCTGTCAAGGTGGCTCGCGGCACGAGGCAGGGGTGCCCGCTGTCATCTCTCCTATTGGCTGTAGCTATCGAGCCACTGGCAGCTACATTACGGCAGCATCACGCATGGCACGGCCTTGTCTTTACTCCCCAGGTGATCTTGGTGTCTATGTATGCAGATGACGAGACTATACGTTAACCACCAGACGATAAATCCAGACCCCCTCATTCGCAAAATCACTAGGCTCGGAGGCCTCTCGGGCATCACAATCAACTGGGGGAAGTCCACGATCTTCCCGCTAACTGTGACCACTGACACGTTCCAGTCGGAATTTCCACTTAAATGGGCAGAATCCCTAGTAAAATATTTGGGCATCTGGATCAGTCAGGATTCTGAAGAGCTGTGGCATTATAATTATGGCAGACTTATGGGATGGTTAAAGAGCCGGCTGAACCGTTGGAAGTCGCTCCCACTGTCTCTGGAAGGCCAGATCACTATCGCCAAGATGGTGATATTACCCACGTTCTTATATGTTTTTATTAACCTCCCGTTACTTTTTACTACGGAATTTAAGAGGAGGCTTCGCTCGAATCGGATATCCCTTGTTTGAGCAGCCACGCATTGTATGGGAGACCCTCACGCTTCCGTTTGAACCAGGGGGATCTAGGTGCACCGGACATGGAGTTGTACTAAATTTGTGCGCAAGCCCAGTTCGGATTTCATTGGATTTATCCAACTCAGTTTATGGCGCCCCTGAAAGTGACCAGGCGGACCCTGTTCCGTTCCATATGGCACTGTTTAGGCAACAGAGCCGCCCATGGGCTGCGATTAATCCGGTTGGCTCTACAGTATGGGCGTGACAGGAACTTCGTCGTAGGGCACGTTTGGACACACTATTCGCACCCTCCGTGCCTCTCACTAGACACCTTGCATTACCTTTCACTGCTGGGACGGATGTCTGCCAGCGACTGCGAAAGCTACAGCTGCACATGATGGGGCAGGCATTCCCTGACAGCATCTTCATTTGCATGGATGCTGTGCTAGGGGATGAACACACGGGACTGAAGGATAGAATTACATATAGTACCCCCAGTACCCCCAGGGGCACCCCGCTGTCCCCCCTCCCCCAAATAGGTTACCCAAATGACACACACAAGACAGTTGGTGTTGGGTAACAATGCTGCAGGTTTATTACATAATTCCAGAATATGTAATGGGTGGGTTATCTTACGGGCGATCCAAGGGCAGGCAACCAACTGGGTCGCCTGCCCGCCTGATGAGCCGGGCAGCGCGGGAGCGATGCCCGCCGTTGCTGCCCTCCAGGTGATTCTTTCTACGATCACGTGCCGTTGGTAATTCTACTCACGCCCCCCCTCTCGGGGCGGAGCGTCGCATAGCAAGCCCCCGGTTGTTCAGGCTCACAACCGCCCACAGGACTAGCGGGGCACCGACACGGCTTCCGGGACCTCCCTTGAGGCTCCTCGGTTTTGGTTCAGGCACCCCCTATGGTGCCGCGCAGAGGTACCCTTTGTACCGGCCTGCTTCCAGATCGCCCTGTAACTCCGCCACAGCCCTGGAGGCGGCTCACCATCGCAGCCAGGGCCCCCCACCAACCCGCTATAGTCTTACCTGCAACCTCTCCTATCTAGGGCTTCCTCCAACTAGCTAGAAGGGAACCATCCTAGCAGAAAGAAGAGTTTGAAATTCTGCCACCTCATGACAGTGTGACAGCGCTAGCGGGACTCAAACCCTGTGAGATCCCTTATGTCCACAGGCCCAAGACTTACCAGTGAGCTATAGCTCCTGGTGTTGTAGATGGCCCCATCTATGTCCCCAAGGGCCAAGACGCTATCCTAACCGGATAGGGTCTGCTGAAATAGAGGACCCGTTGGGCCTGGGGAGATGTGCCAAGAACTATTCGCCCCCCCATGCGGGCAGGTTACGCTCTTCACAATTCTGGGCCTGCCCTCTTTGGCTATGAAGGCGAGAAGGGTTTTACTTAACCTTTGGCCAGTCCCCTCTGATTGCTAAACCTGGAGCACAGGAGTGCTCCTGGCTGCCAGCGCGTGACCATGGGCAAGGGGCGACTCTTGCCCTTGCCCGCCAAATTCCTGCTCCGTTGAAGTAGAGATTTAGTGCACCCTGGGCGTGACAAATGTACTATTGACATAATGTCCCCTTGTGTTTGCCCCACTGACACCCCAGTTATTGGGACAGCAGCACCCTATGTTGGCTGGCAGCGCCCCTAGCGCGGTAAACGTGTCCGTAAACCCGGATCCCAGTCTCCCGCAGCTGCAGTACGCGACCAGTGAATCCGGTGGGGGGGGGATACCCCCAACCGCAATGGTCCTCTAGACATCCAGAAAAGGCCCTATTTTACCTGGGCCTATCTCCAAATGATGGTGGTTTCACCCAGCTGGCGAGGTGGGCGACAAAGAGGTCGCCAGGAGGGTGGGGGAAGGCTAAATAGCCTCCCCCTCACACCAGGAAGTGACACGCATTGCGCGTCACTTCCGGCCAGCCCGAGGAGGGGGGCTCCGGTCTGCGTCCCCGCCCCCCCCCCCCAGTGGGAGGGGGTGTGGAGGGGTGACCGGTGCCCCGGGGGCACTAAGGCGCCGACCGCCGATTGGCCCCCTGCGGGGGCCGCGGTCAGCGGCATTTCCAGCTAAGAGCAGCGCTGCGCGCTCTTTATGACTCGTTCAGGTGACACGGCCGACATTCCGAGTCCTGGAAGAGTTTTTAGGCAACCCCCCATCCTGCAAACTCCTTACCTGCTTATACTCTGGTATGCAGCGTGAATCCCCGATAAGTATTCCCCGGTGCACAACGCGAATGGGATAAAAGCCTGGGAGTCCCCTTTGAGGAGGGAGTGTGGGCATACTGCTGTGCGCAGGGCAGGGAGCGGTCCCCCAAGTACAGACTAACATGGATTTAATTTAAGTTTATTCACAGGCTGTACAGGACCCCTGTGTGGATGCATAGAGCTGGTTTGAGTGAGGGTACACGATGTGTGTGCTGCGGGACGCCGGAGGCCTCCTTCCTGCACTTGGCGTGGGAATGCCCGGATGTTGCGGAGTATGGGAAATTACTCTCTCTACACTCTTTGTTAGGACGGGAGTGTCTCCATGTACGGTAAAGGACATGTATCCCTGTCATGAATATTCCAACTACAATTGAATCTGGCATCCAGACTTTATTTTAGTCGCAGCACACACAAAATCCTGCATGTGCACTATAGGCCTCGTCCCCAAGTTGACAGCGAGGCTCAGAGTTTAGCCCTGAGGTCATGGAAGGGTGCAAAAGTATACCCTGGCTACTGTGTGTGTCCCAGGCCATGTACAGCCAGTGGTAGGGGCAGTGTACCTTTTGTCCTATATGAGTGATATACCTGCCTGCTCATGTAATATTCCACTCATGTCATGACAAGACTCTGCGCCAACATTTTTGGGTGAATATAGAGTGCATGTATGGTTTATCGTAGCAGGTTACATACGGTTTGCGATCGTGTATGTATGTGTCATCAGTGGGATTCATTTTGGTTTAACTCTGGACTGAAACGGCACAAGAGGTGGTTGGGTAACAGTACCCATATAGTGGTAGTGTATTGTCTACATTCCAGAAGAGAAAGGTATAACTATAGAAACAAATGAGTGGAGGAATAGAGACAGGACTGCCTTTAGAAATTCTTTGGTTTCAACAATTTCTATTGAGCAAATTATCCAATAGAGCACTTGTTAGGCAGCAACATATCCCCTCTTTTTCCCCGCTTCTAACTTCTACAAAAGTCCAAACTCCCTCACCCCCCTTTATATCCTCCCACACACATACACACGTTTCCCTCTTGAAGAACCTAAGATTCCCCCATTCTCCTCTCCTTCCATAAACCTAATCCTATTTTTAACTGGAATCAGTAATTTCAGATCCAAGGCTCTTAGTCTTTGAGGTCGTTTGGCATAGGTCTATTAGGTGGCAAATTAATAGCTGCCAAATCAGTTTGCACGGTTTACGTTGGTCGTTGAAATCATACATTATTCTTTTCCATAGCTACCACCTCTCAAAGTTTAATGTGCTATCTGTTCAGTGTGGCAGTTCTGTCCCTTTCCAGTTTGCAGCTATTAGCTGACCGGCTGCAGTCGTGAGAAGATTTTCTTGTTTTGGTCCATTTCATGCTGCTCAGGGTCTCTGGGACCAAACAGCAAAATATCTGGCGAGTTTGCTATTGGAAACCCAATGATGTGATTAATACGCCCATTGATTTCTATCAAAACATGTCAAAACTTATTGCAGTACCACCACATGAGCGGAATGAAACTCTCCTCCTCTCCACACCTCCAGCATAACCCCTGCGCATTTGGGTCGATCACTTTTAATCATTGCGGAGTAAAGTACCAGTTATATATCATTTTGTACTTCTGCTCCCTGTTTATCACATTTTTATGGTCATTATGTATATGATCCCACATTTGCCCCACTCCTCATCCCTGATTTCCTTCCCCAGGGTTTACTCCCAAGTTTTCTGAAAACCCCATCTTGTTTGGTTTTTGCCTTTCTTTAAAAGTTTGTAGATGTTTGATATTAGTCCCTGGGATTCTGGGCAGGTCATAATAGATTTTTCGAAATATTTACGTTCTTGCAATGCCCCTTTGATCGCAGGATGAAGCACGCAAGGGCTTATTTGCATGTGTTAATCAGTCAATTTCAGAGAGATTTTATAAGGCGCTTTAGAAACAAGCCACCCACGATGAAATAGTCTCCCTCATTTCGTAATCTATGCTACTGCCCGTTCATAGCTAGTGTGAAGTCTGGAATTTGGGGAATGGCTGTGAAGAGTACGTTGTTAATCCTAACCTGGTGTCTACCACAGCCTATGTTTCCGGATTGTGCATAATATGTCACTCGCATTGGCATTTTTAGGTCGAGCATATCTCTGTAGCCACAGGACATTCCATAGTGGTCTTTCCATCACCGCCTTATCTATAAAAATCCACAAAAGCATTATCTATAAAAATCCCAAAATCTTATCTTCCAATCTTGCAGGAGGCGTATTTGGGACAGAGAGGAAGTTATATTTTAGTAAAAATGTTATATGTGAATAGCCACCCTGAAAGAGAACACCTCTTGCAAGAATTTGTCCAAATTTACTGATGTAGGCCTGAAAAAAAACACACTTAATAAACTTTTCGGATTTTCATTTTTACATGTGCAGCTATATGCACATATATTTCGAAGTGTGAAAATATGTTAAGCAATTGCTATTTCACTTCTTCTACACTGCTTTTTCACCTCTCCGGAATAGGTTTTACTCCTGCCTTTGTCAGGAGTAGATTTGAAAATGTTCAATGTGTGAAGAGATTGGAGAGGAAATGGTAAATGCTCAAGACTCAATTCAATTCAAAACTTTATTCGGCAGCATTGTGACAGCCATAAAATGTTATTCACAAATAGAAAATAATTAAAACATTTTACATCATAACATTTTAAATTAAGATTTAACCAATACATAAAATGCCTCAAGTAGAAGGATAAAATATCTCAAACAGTACCAAACGGTAGCAGCATATCTCATCAGTGCACTTAAGTTTGTGCTCGCGTGGCAGCCTTTCAAAATGTGCTCACGTTAAAAGACACTTTATCATTATATAAAAGTAATAAGAATCTAAGAGCAGGTCCGCATTGACTTAGGCCGTAACAGTACTTCTTAAAAATGGGGGTTAAAAACAACTTGGAATATTGAGAGTACAATTTGCAGAAAAAGATGAAATGAAGCATTGTCTGTTTGGAAACATCCGCACACGGGCACGATATAGAATCAAGATGCTGTGTATAGCCCAGAGTAAAGCATAACTGGAAATTAACAGTGCCTCATCTAAAACGAAGTAAGAGTGAACGTTTCCATCTGCTGCGAGCAGTCCATAGATAATTAGTGATGTTATCAGTGTCGTATAAGTCCAACCATCTTATGACAGTTGGGCATGTCTGGAGACTCCTGAGCCGCTGGGACTCATTGAGCTGGAAAAAAGCCTCAGTCACACTCCCAATACTTAACAAAACACAGGTCGAGGGGGCCTGGAAAAAATGTTCCATCCCTATAAGACTATAAATGGTCTTAAGATAACCAATCCAGAGGATTTGCAAACCTTGTTCTAGGAAGAGGCAGTCCGGTATTATGTCTGTTAGCGTGGATTGAGGGTTTTTCCATATTGACGACCAGAGCAGGGCTGGCCGGACACGGATCAAGTCTTAACAAAAACAATCTTTTATGGAGGGTTGTCCTCTACCTTTATATGTGGGGGTCTCACTGTAGTTTGAGGTTACAATGGCCAACGCGTTTTCCATGTTTGGTGAAGCGAGCTGGATAAGCAGGTCATTGCCAAGGGGTTCAGTGTGTAAATTAATGGCAGAGGGAGAGGATTTGGGGTGGGTTGCCAATAAGCTGGAGATGTGAACAGTAAAATCACGAGCCAGGCAAAGATAAAATGGGTGTCCTCTTGAAGCTAGATCCTCCCATAGACTAAGTATGAAGGTAAATAATGGCGGAAACATGGTGTTTGGGATACTTGAGAAATCATTAATGTAAAAGTTGATTTAACGTGCAAACAAATGGATGACCTGACAACTATTACTTGAAAGCTATCTGTATGTGTTTTAATGGCTTTAACAGCACCAGTCATAGTAGTTTCAATCCAGATAGCCAGCCCACCTGAGGCACGCCCCCTATATGATGGCTTTGCTAAATTTGAGCAGCACTGGTCCCATGTTTCCTGTAGTAAGATAACATCATACCTCCTTACAAGTTTCTGCCACTCAGCTATGTGAATCTTGGAATTTAAGCCAGCCACAACCTAGCTCAGAATTCTAACTGCAGTGTTATGTGCGTTGGTAGATGGCAATGGGGGAACGGGAGTTAGATCCCCAAACTTTTGTGGGGAACTGATAAATAAAAGTGCGGAGAATGTACTGCGATACAGAACAGGTTGAAAATATGATGCATTTGACGCGAAAGGCCATATACAGGGGCAGTAGGCCTATAGAAATAGCCTAAGGGCAGTGTAGAGATAGCAGATTTGCTATTTGCGGGCTGTTCCTCATATGTTAAGAAAATTCTATCCACCAAGGGCCTTCTGATATTAACTACCACATAGTCCAAGACTCACAAGACATTCCAACACTGAAAATACAGTTTCCTGCCTACTCCAGGTCTTACCGCTTCCTGCCCAATTCAAGGCAGAAAAGACAGCAAAATAACAGCCTTACTACAACACACAAAGCACTCAATCTATTTGAAACTATGGTAAAACTACGATTCAAAAAAGCTCCCTTTAAACCCAAAACATATGCTGCAAATCAAACTGTGCAAAAAAATTATTTGAAGAAAATAGCCAATAATGAATAGATTACTATAAAACTGACTGACAAAGAGGGGCCCTAGTCATCATGGGCACAGAATTTTATGTGACAAAAATTGTCAATACCGGGATGCAATGGTCACACCTTCTCTTGCTGAAATTGCCAGCAGTAACAGCGACTCCTTCCTGTAGCCACTGTGCTGCTTAACACTTAGGAAATAACGGGGCAGCAACAGGTGTCTCCTTGAAGGGTTACTGACTGGAGGGCATTTAAAAGTAGAGATTTGTTGAGAAACCTAGCACTCACAAAACCTGGACAGAAACATATGAGCTCCAGAGGGAGCAGTATTCTCGGAGATGGAGCAGGGTTCCAGGAGATGAAGCACAATTTCAGGGGAGGAAGCAAGAAAGCACAGGAAACACAAGGAAATATTCATCACCATAGTAACTCAAGCATATGTGAAGCATGGGACTAAGAGTTTCAGCTTCTTTTACAGTGTGAAATATGAAGTAGGTGAAAAATGGAAGCCGGGAGTGAGAAAAAGTAGTGCCATCAGGATAGCGTATGTGACTATGATAGTTTGAGACGAACCAAACAGGTCCCTTCCTGTTTATTAATGGAATGTTTGACTAGGAGGCATCTTGTGAGACAACATTTTTTTTACAGACATGGACTGAAAAAGAAACTGAGAGAAAGTGTTAGAAATTGGATTGGAGGTGAGGGAACAGCTAATATGCAGTGTATCATCCTCAGCAAAATTTGTGCAGAATGCCAAGAGTGCTTTCCAGAGAGAGCAGTGTGCATATGTCTGGACTAACACAGTAGTCTGCCTCCTGCACCATACCAAAGAAATCCACATTAACTGTGCGACGTAACAAAAATCTGAGAACATGCAGAAGACACAGACTTAAAGAGCTATTTCGGAATGCATCCTTGTATGTCTTAAAAATAAATGAGAACCATTATATCATAATCAGAAGGGTTTCTAAATAGTCTACAAATAGCAAACAGGATCGGAAATTGATAAGTGGTTGTTACAACACTACTTATTCCACTTTTTTGTGATCTTGGGTTAAATCGAATTGGTGATCTGGCTGCCCTTAAACCCTTAACCTATTGGTTGCGTCTATGGACTACTCCCCAATTAATTGAATATCGTAACTCTTTACAGGAGGTATTGGCGCTTAATGGGGCTAAACAACTCCCCTGGTTCAAGCACATCGCTAAATGGTGCAAGTTACTGAACCTAATGGGTCTATGGGAGTATCCAGAAAGGGCTACCAGTCGTGACATTTTGTCTCTCAAAAGCAACTTACTGGAAGGTGGTGGGCGAGCACTATATGAACAACCCAACTAGCGGCCAGTTAACTACAAACTTCCTAATCCTAAAATCTTGCTCCCTATTTGAACCGTTCCTTGACCTGATCTCGCCCCCTCTTGCTAAAAGCTTGTACATCAGGTTTAGGTATGGTAATCTGTTGTTGAAATTTCCGGGGAAAGAAGCGAAGGGCCTAACTATAGAAACCTGCCCGGCATGCTGTGCAGCTGCCGAAACGGAAGAACATATTCTGTTTGTCTGCCCCAAGTATAGGCAGGTACGCAGGAGATGGATTAGACCTATATGCCTCAACATGAGTATTAGGAAGTACCAGTTGGCATTTAGAATTTTAAAAACAGACACTTCTAGACCAATTGGGTTTTCTCTTAGTAGTTTTCTGTTATCTTTTTGGTTGATTCGTAAAAAATGTCTTTGCTAATCATGACATCATTTTAAAACTGGTTTTACCTATCCTTTCATGATATATATGTATCTTACATTCTTAGCTGACTTGCATGGTTTAGTTTCCATATGCTTGGTGACTGCATTGTGCCCCTCCCCTACTATGATTATATTGTTCGTACATGTATTTATGTTCTTAAAATGATTCAAGATGTCATTTGTATTTGAGATTGCAATGGTTTAATACTATTTTAATTGTAGATAGATTTATGTTTTATTCCTTGTACATTTTGATGGTTTTTTCACAAATAACCGAATAAAGTTATGATGATGATGATAAGTGGTGGTTACTCGTGCCATGTGAAAATTGCAACAATTGTTCGAACACAACTGAAGGAACTAGAATATAAATCTCCAATACAAGCAAACAAATCAAAAATTAAGCAATGAATAGCCAGCAACAAGACCCATCATACATATTTGAGGGAGACCACTCACAACATGGGTCAAGTGAGGGATTTGTCAAGTGAGGGATTTGCTCCTTGTGGCAGTGAGCTTATCCTTGGAATTCCTCATACCGGGAGCACACTGGAATTCTCCTCCTGAAGGGCCATTTACTCTCACTCCTATCTGACCAGACAGGCAGGCTTTTAGGTGCTACACAGATGTTCAGCTCCTACAGCAAAAACGGCAGACTTCAGATGATGTCCCTTCAGCTCTGAGAGGCAAGCTGTCATGCAGACAGCAGCCTTGGTCACACACAGCTCAGGTACTCTGCAGAGGACTCTGTAGCACTATTCAGTGGCAGACAAAAGGGAAGATCATGCTAGAAACTTACTATCCTTTAACAGAGGGTACTGACCCACCTCTCACTGCTACCATATACCACCGGCCAGCAGTCAGGGAGAGCTAAATCAGCAGCCTTTGGATGATCAGGAACCCATGGAATTTTTAAAGAAAGTTTTGTCTCCATCCTCCCTCATTTCAGTGACTGGATGTCCAACCTCTAGCTACAGTAATGCACTCAATACGCTTCCAAAGTCTGGGAAAGCTGTACACACCCTCCAGCTTGTGCCTTGCTAGACCATGGGCCATCCAAAATAAATCCCAATGGCTCCAGTACTCATACTCTTACCACACACAGTCTTACTAGCAGACAAGTGCTACAAATCTATCACACATTCATGCACCCGACATACACAGAGAAAGTAAACAAAAGGGTTTAGGGTGGTGAGGAGACACTACAGCAGAACATTATACTAACAAGAGCAGGAGATCACACTCTCCTTTGACAGAAAAACGACTCATCAAGACCAACTATTCATAAAACACAGTATGCAGACACCACCACTTCAAGTGATCAACCCAGGATATGTAGGGTGGTCTCATGTCAGTTATGAGGGCACTGTTGGTGAGCCCCTCCTAGTCACATTAACAGGTTCTTGACTAGGTTTTCACATGGACAGAATTTAGTCCTCTGTGCACACGTTAATTTCAGGCCAACAAAAAAGTCATGATACTAGTGATACATGCTGTTGGGCTACACACCTGTTAACCTATGCACAGGACATTCCTGCCCGAACACTTGTGGGCAGACTAATGCTCAATACAGTAATCAGGAGTTGGTTATGGTGACAAACTAATCATGAAAGCTGTAGGCCTTTTTTAGAAAACAAAATATCAGATGCCACCTCGGATCTGTATATATTACAAAGTTAGAACAAAGGCAGTAGAGCTGGCATATTTATTGTTAAAAGCGTAGGTTAAAGCCAACAGGCGTTTGGGGATTATTTTTAGCCTTATAGCCCACAGTAGCGGGTTATACCGGCTATTAAAGGCCCGATCCAGAGTTCGGGGAGGGCCTTTAACCCCTTCAGCGCGGCGCGGATTTCCACGCTGTGCTGAAGGTTCTGTGCGCGGGCGGGACCATGATGGAGCGGTTCCGTCATGCGCACAGCGCAACCGACGCGCATGACGGAACCTCTCCGTCATGCGCATCGAAGGGGTTAACAAGGGAGCGGAACTTTAATAGCCTGTATAGCCCAGCTACGAAGGGCTGTAAGGCTATTAGAACATTCTGCCACTAGAGGGCAGAATGTTCTAACAAATTAAACAAAGGCCTCACAGAGCCAGAGGGGGTTGAAATCCCCTCGGGCTCCGAGAGGCCTTTGTTTAAACAACATTGGAATGTTGCTCTGCAGGCCTTTAGCGGCCTGTAGAACCACGGAGCAGTCCATTGTCTGCAATGGAGTGCTCCACATTCCAACGTTCTAATTATTATTAGACTGTGTGTACACTATGCACAATATCATTATTAGATGGCATGGCATTCCACTCTTTAATGGTATGGTTAAACTTACCAGCCTTTCTGTTTGTTTTTAAATGATACAAAGCTGCCTTCTTGTGCACAATGCTCGCGGTAATCTTCCCTAACCACGGAGATTAGAACCACACAATGTCTGATCTCAGGAAGCTTGCTTCTGGTTCAGGGAGGACCTGGCCTGGCAATTCGGGCTGGACCATGGTCCACGAACAACAGTGTCAAGACTGATTTGCATATGGCTGGGTCCAAATTGTAGGGGCATAGTGAGTAAAAGAACAATGGATTAAACCCAGATCGGTGACTGGGGGTGAGTGGTTGAAAAAGTTCAGCACTCCAGCCATCATCTTGTTGAGTTTGCTTAAATTTCACCACACATTCAATTAGTTATGCAGAGTCCTTCACACACACACACACATCTTTACCCAGATTACAAGGTACCACAATATTTGAGCTTATCGTTCTGAAGCAACCCCTTGAAAACTGACAGTTAAGGTAAAATCTAACTAGCATTCTGAACAGTACGTGAGATACTGTACACTGACCAGGGCCAGTCGTAAATAATGCAATGTCAACACTACAAATGATCAAAACAAGCATAGGGAATGACAACAAGTCTAGCTTATTAATGAGAGTGCCTTCATTATAAGCAACCCAGGCCTAGTGAAGTGGACATAAACTGCCAGCCATAAATATTACAGTTCTACAATTACAAATATGTACATAATTACGGTTGGCAAAACAATATACAACCCTTCTAAATAGGGCATAACAATAATCATCACAACGAAAACCCTCAGAATGTGTTAGAGTGGGTGGCCAGCATCAACACACTTTGCCTACTGAGGTCATCTGTGAGATACCCATCTATAGCCTGTAACACAATGTGACAATAACCCATTGTTAAAGCCCTACTAGCTCTAACAAACGCTTTTCACATTAAATATGATAGGCCTACTGCCTTTGTTGTAACTCAGGGATGTGGCATTCCTATAGCCCTGCGCCCAGGACATACTGTTTGGGGGTCAAGTGCAACATGTTTTCATGTGTATTTTGTCCTTGGGACATGTAGGTCCAACCCCCTGCAGAACAAACCCTTTGGCTGCCAGTTATCAGTACCACATTATGGATCAGGGAAGGGGACCGTCTGCAGTTAAGGTAATATTTTGTCCATATGTTAATGCTGATCACACTTGTATTTATGGTTCAATAATTGAAAGCCTTTATTAATAGGGTGAGCGCTCTAAATAAATGTTGTAAGCTTGGACTGCACTACTGACAGTGGTTCCAGTATAAAAACGTGTACACATGTTTTCAAAGTTTAGCAATATGAGGCTATGTATAATGCTCCCAGAATAATCTCTGATTTTATGCAAATATTTGCAAAAGCTTGAAAGCAAGATTGATGATGCTTTGCTTTCAAAATAAAATGTTCATAAAACAAGCATTTGCAATGCAAATAGGTCTCGCATTTGTGAGTTAGAGCTATTGACATTGTAAATGGCAATTTTTTTACCTATACGTTTTATTTTTGGAGTGAATATATGTAGTGTGAAAAATCCCTTGGAAAGGTCCTGCACTTCGTAATAAACATATTGAAAATGACGCAAAGTGCGGATTGTATGAACAATTGCTTGGCACGTACCTCATGGGTGAAGTGTCGCCACACATGCACATCTTGGTGCTTTACTAATGCGAAACTCCTTAATAAAAGTAGTACTTACAGACTAACCAACGCGATCAGGATCATAGCATGTGAATCCGAATCCCAGCTTCTCTTTCATTTTCTATACTATTTGACTCACTCTTGCGTCTTGGTTATCCCCAAAACACTGGGAGGCAATGAAGTTTGCCAAGGTGGCAGGGGGGCTTCGGGGGTACATGAAAGTGTATTCATTGCCTAGTTGTCAAAGGTCGCCCGGTGCTATTAGCTAAAAGTGTGCAGATTTGTGAGAAAGTGGCTCTGTATATACTGTTCCCAAATAGGTACAGTGTGTACAGAGTCC
This sequence comes from Triturus cristatus, assembly GCF_964204655.1. Taxonomy (NCBI): domain Eukaryota; kingdom Metazoa; phylum Chordata; class Amphibia; order Caudata; family Salamandridae; genus Triturus; species Triturus cristatus. The sequence goes on from NC_140584.1 coordinate 946,903,677, forward strand.
ACAGTCCCCAGAGGTTTGGCAGAGGTTAAAGTTAGATATAACCTTACTCTCTAAAGTGGTAGCTTGCTCGAGCAGTAAGGCAGTATCAGAGGACAGTGTAAAGCATTTGTTGTACACACTTAGTCAGCAAATGGTCTCACACACTCAAGAACTGAACTCTAGGCCAATGGTTTATATAAACAAATATATGGTTGTTTTATTTTAGAACCAACAATAGGTATCAAAATATACTTTCTCAGAATGAGATGCTTTAGTTAAATACTTTTGCAATATGCAATTGACTTTTGTAGGTAATAGTCACAGGTTGTTGCAATAGGCAACACAATAATACATTGAGCTCAATGAGAACTAAGTTGTATGCAATTAATTACTTTCAGGATTACTTTTCTAACTCCAGGACTGGATCCTAGATTCAGTCCTGGGACAGTTGTGGAAACAAGTAAGTATATTTGGTTAAGTTACTGTTGTGATTTTTAAGCAATATTTTGCTATTTTAAAAGCTGACAAACTTTTTCTGATCAAATTACCAATGTTATCCTATGGAAGGAAATTCACTTAGCTGGTAAGTGGGTTTATGGGTACTTTTTCTAGGTCAGTGTTGAATCCTGGATCCAGCACTAGGGTACCACCTGTAAGCAGTTGAGAAACTGCGTTTAAATTGTACAGGCAATTTTTAAGGAATATTTATAAGTTTGTAAAATCGACACAGAAGAAATTTCATAGAAAAACAGTCTATGGAAGAAAATTCAAGTTACGGGTAAAGTATGTTCTCGTTACTTTTGTAATCCAGGGCTGGGCTCCTAGGCTCAGTACTGGGACCTCTATCTAAAAACAGGTAAGAAATTACGTTTTCACAGTTGGTACGATTTTTAAAGAATATTTGTAGTTTGCAAAAATCAACAGATGAAATTTCACAGAAAAACAGTCAATGATTTCCTATGGAAGAAAATTGGGTTAGTGGGAAGTACGGTTGTGAGTACTTTCAGGGTCAGTGCTGGGCACCAAGATCCAGCACTGGGATCTCTCCTAATAGCAGGTGAGTATTTCCGTTTTCGTTACTCGGTTGATTTTAGGTGAATATTTTAAGTTTTAGAAACTCCACACTTAGAAGAAATTTCAGAAGAAACCAGTCCATGTTACCCTATGGAAGAAAAGTGAGTTATCGGCTTTTGGGTAAGTATTCGACTGGCAGAGTTAAGGTTCTGGGCATAGACTCAGGGGGTCTCCCAGGATCAGGTTGGTACAGCTGTTACACCCTCAGTGGCACTGGGGCGGCCGGGTGCAGAGTGAGTTAGGCCCAATGTTATCCTATGGGAGGCAGGGGGGCCTTGGTTGGTGGCTGCTGACTAGCAGGCCACGCGGCTGTGGGAGCTGGGCACCTGGTCACTTGCTCAGGGCAAATGGGGAAGTAGATAGGAGTAGAAGTTGCACTGCCAGGGCCACTCGGGCGGCTGGGTGCAGGGTGCTTTTGAGCCTTCGGGCGCTCAATGGATTTCAATGGGAAAGCTCAAGGACGAACAAAGGCTGCAAGCTCGGAGACTAGATTGAGGGGCGTTACAGGTAGGTAAAGGACAGGGACCAATGGGTCCCTGCCCTGGGGTGGGTACACCCCCTATCCTGCCACCCTCCTGTGGGAGGGGGGCAGTAGCCTAGTCCTGATTCGGCAGGGCTTCCCATCTACCTGATGGCGAGAGCCCGGAGATGTGCTTCACCTCGCCTCCCCCACCTGAGGGGTGGGGTTGGCAGAGGCTGGCACATCCCCTGTCCTTACTTGGGGTTTCTGGCCAGTCTTCCCGCCAGAGTGGGGGGTCAGAACCGGTGGGGGCCAGTTGCTGGGTACAGCAAGTGGCCTGGAGAAGCTCACAAAGGCAGCATGCCTTTGAAGTTTCCCCCTGCCCATCCTGGGGGAGGAGACCTAGCACCTCGCCCAGGATGTGCATTGTTGCAGCCCCTTGAGAGCGGGGGCTCTCCACCCAGGGGTCCAGCAACATGTCTGCTGTGTGGCAGCCTAGCCAGCCTCTCAGACAAGACGTGGATTGTAGGTTAGGTTTCAGGGGGCATCTCGAAGATGTCCACTGTAGTGCTTTGTACATTAAATCCCACACTGGCATCAGTGCGGGTTTAATGTGCTGAGAAGTTTGATACCAACTGCTGTGGAGTTTGTGTTTGACTAGCTCTCAGCACCATATACTCTTAAATGGCAGCACTGCACTTACATTGCCCAGGAATGGACCTGGGTACTGTAGGGGCACAGGACTCACCACTGGCATAGGGCACCCAGCTAGAGGGGTGGCTGATGTATGCCAGGGCAGTGTAGGTTGTGGGCACACAGAGATGTGGGCCATGTCGACTCTGTTTTGTCTTGTACCCAGACACTCAGCCTGCAAGGAGGGTGCATTTGTGTTAGGGTACATGGCCTCTAAGGGTGGCACAATAAGTGCTGCAGCCCTTAGAGGCCTTCCCTGGTCACCTAGGGTACCATTTACCAGGGGCTGACATGTGGCCGGGGTTTGCCAATTTGGGTTTTAGGGAAGGAACATAGGCCCAGGGCCCCTGATTGGCAGGAGTCCAGGGCACAATCAGTCAAAGTACATTCAGCAATTCAGCAAAAAGTGGGGGCATACCATGCAAGAAAGATGGCAATTTCTCACAAGATTTCATTAAGACATTAAGAGTACTTTACTCGCATCGATGAGAAAATCGACATTAACTAAACAAAATGCGTGTCCGTTTTAACAGTGTTTTAAACAGTACTGGTTGCATAGTTTCATTGCATTAATTTTTGTATTTACTCTTTTACACAGCATCCAAAATAGGTTACCTAACCCCAAAGCCCCGAGTTGTTAAATGACCCATAGAAGGGAGTGTTTTACAGTTGAGCAAATGTGTCCAAATGTAATTTTGGTAGTGCCATGGAATGATCAGCCAATGAGGTACTCGCGCAGGTATTTAACTACACGTTCAAAACGTACGGTATTGTGGCTGTTTGTTTGTACACAACCACCTCTCTGAATGTGTTTATCAACACAGAGCTTCATCTACCAGACAGTGCTCATAGAGGGGCGACTAAAGCACATAACAAAATGTATTCATTTATCCTGAGTGCGAAGGCACCCGGAAGGCTTAGGTGCCTGCACGGAGAGGCTAGGGATCACAGCGCTTCTACAGACTCTGCCGTGCTCCTCTGCACCAGCAGGGCATAGTTCAGAATCTGGCGCTTCTGCTAAGAATAGGTGAGTGAGATGAGGTTGGGGCATGCGCGAGATGCCGGCAGATTTCCAGGTTATTGAAAGTAATGATTAGGACAGGAATGGAGACTGACTTTGTCTGTTTGTCTGCACCAGTCTATTTCTCTACCATCAACCGGGCTCACTGTCACGTATCCATTCATCTCTCTTTGTTAGAGGTGCGCGAGCCAATATATTAATTAACAGGTAGAGCCAGCAGGAGACGAGCCAAGCGTATACGAGCCGGTGGGCGAGCCGTGAAAATGATCGGCATGTTAATCATACAGTAAACATGATGTAAATGTGCGATAATGTCTCTTCAGAATTCAAAAAAGTGCATTTCTTTAGCGCGTCACCTCAGTACACAAGATTATAGCACCCGACAACAATGCCATTTGTGAACTAAAAGGCGTCAGTTGCCATGCATACCCCGAAAGTTGCCTAGAGTCTTATTATATTTAGAGTAACATTAAAATCTAGTTCATTAAACACAAGACGTTTTTGTACAGCAAGCATCTTGAACTCGCATATTTCAAGGTGGCAATAATAAAGATGAAACGGAAGTGCCGGCAGGCAAGAAAACACGAACGGGAATGGGGGGTGGCGGGGGAGGGTGAGAAGTCACAGACAGAGAGGGGGCGGTGGGGTGGGGAGACAGGGAAGAAAATAGTGTTAGGAGTAAAGGGGTCAATAGTCGTGGAAGGATACAAGTGATGAACGAGGAGGGACTAACTAGCCTCAAACCAATCGTGAGGCAGCATTTAAGACAAAAGCCAATGGGCAGAGAGTGGGTGGAGCTTCGACGAAGCTTCCACACTACAGTATATACTGCATGTCTAAGACCTAAAAGATTTGATTTGATTTGATTAAATTAAATTAAATTAAAGCTATTTGCTTTGCTAATGGTATTGTATAGCAAAGCAAATGGCTTTAACTTAATGAAAGACGAGACCTATTGCATTTTTAATGCTTGTTAAGCTTGTAAACACTGTATACGCATTAGTTGTAAATCATTAGTACCAGTTTAACACCCTAATATAGCAATAAGTTATAGAAAGGTGACCAGTTAACCAAAGGGCCTTTCACTACGCTGCTACATGTGTCGCTGGATTTTTACGAACTTTGGAACCGTTTGAGCTAGAAACACTTTTTTGCTAAAATCTGCAAATTATGCGGCAATGATGCATTATGTGGCAAATCTGCAATTAGGCAGAAATCGCTGCAGCCGCACAATCACATATTTCCAGTGGCCCTGGTTATACTCCTCTAACTGGAGCTAAACCCCACTCTGTGTCTTTTAAAGAACTGGTAAGAACAGGTCTTCATACAGCTATGCAATGAGACCTAAAAAGTAACTAGGTAAAACAAGCAAGGAAAAAAAAAGATGAAAGCTTGAGTGAAAAAGAATACAAATAACCTGAAGAGAAGCCATTCAGGCCAAAAACAAATAAACATTTGTCCAATGAAACAAAAAGGGCACTTTCAGCCTTTTCCCAAAAACGTCTGTCAAAAAAAAATAAAAATCTAAGACTATTGGATGGCTATTTTGGTGAAGCATTGGGGTTATTGATGCAGGTGGTTAGGAGGTAAGGAGAACGGACAGGAGCGTTAATGCAGTGATTTTACTCAAGTCCACTGTGCTGATACTTTTCCTTAAGTAGGCCGTTTAAATGGTTCCGTAACAGCACAGTGAATAGGAGTTTGCCAGCTGAGAGGGAGGAGGAGTGGTAAAGGAGTGATAAAGGGCAAGTTTATGAGACTGCTCGCACGACACGACAACTGCAGATTTACAGCAAAGAAAATGCTTTGACTTGGCAGTCAGCTCCATAAACTGTGCTTTGCACAACAGCCGAACCTGGACAAATACTCATGCCTCAACCAGACACCCACCCGAAAAGGGCACACCATCATAGAAATAGAGACAGGCACACAAAACGACAGATACAAGCAAAAACACATACAAAACTGATTTTACAAAGTTACCCAAATGGTGCCAGTCTCAAGCAGGCACTTTCGGCTCACGGCCTCATATCTTGGGATGCCAGCTTATACTAGGCAGCAGGGGCGCAACTAGAGCCAAATTCCAGGGGGGAGGGGGGGCTAAGAAAAGATTTCTAGGGGGGGCTGACTCTTCCAGCAATAGTTAGAGTGGAGATGCAGGGGCTCTAGAATCTAGAAGGGGGGGGGGGGGGGGGGACAACAAAGCCTCATTACCAAGCAAATGGTCTTTTAAAGCCCTGTGAAGTTCTCGGGTGCAGCTGTGTGCGCGCCCAGTAAGCTGTCTCAGCCCGGGCTGCCACACACGACAGGGGGGTGGGGAGGTCTTGAAGCACTTTGATCCCAATGGGCTAGGCAGCCCACTCAGTAGTTACCCAGCATGCCAGGTCATGTTTTACATGAAGACATTACCTTGGGGTTCTTCTAAAATGAGAAAAGGATGTGGCATAATGCACAATGGGCTTTAACTATAGCCGAAAGCAAAGTTATTTCACCCCGCCGAGGACAGGGTCCGTTCTTTCATTTACCATCAGTTAAAATAGCCCCCAGGTTAACATTTTAACCGAAAGGCAGATTCATACATGCATCATACTGTTTCATGTGCCTACTTAGTGTCACGGGTACATAAAATGGGACCAAGAAAGCGCACTCACCACCAGGCTTCCCATAGACACCTGCCCGAAGAGTGGGTGCCGGTAAGTGTAATGTCTGTATTTCTTTAATTTGAAAGGGAGAGCACCGGCCTGTACCTCTGAGCAGTGATGTAATATGCTGTAAAGGGGATGAGGGGCGCCGCTACTTCCCAGTAACAGAAATCATTCAAAGCACTGGTAGAGGGGCGTCAAAGATAGTCAAGACAGGGGGACAAGACAGCTCGCTCACCACGGGGAACCTGTCTTCCGCAGTGTGCGTGCAGGGGCAGGAGCCAGGGGCATGAATGGAGTGCCTCGTGGGCAGAGACTCAACAATGCGCCCTCTGGAGCCGCCCAACGAGCTTCACCTGCAGAAAGTGAACGCGAATCTGTGATGCTTAGGGTGGCAGAGGGGTGGTGGAGAGAGGGGGTAATGCATGAGCACAAGAGTTTCTGCCGGAACCCCTCGTTCGGGGTCAGCGACACAGCGCTGAACTCAGTCAGGGCTCTCAAAGGGCACAGAGTGCGCAGCCCAGGCAGACACCTCTGGGTGAGAAGACAAAAGCTGAGGTGAGGGCATGCAGTCCTCCGCCGAGGAAAGCCCCTCAGGTGGAGACGCACGTCCCTCGGAGCAAAAACAACCCATGAAGGGCCAGAGAAAGCCCCAGGACCAGAGAGTGAAAAGACTCGGAACCTTGTGCAGGCCAGGTGTCTCTCGGTGAGCGCTCACGTAAACGTGGCGTAGGTGGAGGCACAGGAAGCAGTCACTCAAGCGCAGAGGGCGGGGAATCAGGCACTGACATCCGGCAGAAGAGAGGGATATAGTTCCGTACTCACTAACTCCATACTCCAAGTTCACAGATTCGAAACCTCTACGCCGACAAATGCGGTGTCCTGGAATGCAGAAGTTTGAATTCTGTTTGGGTACATTCAGCCTTCCATCCTTCGTAGGTCGGTCAACGGAAATACATTATTTTGTAATAATAGTGTGTTATGTACAGCGCTTAGAAAAGGCAGATATGCGATATGTAGCGCTACATAAAAGGCGATTATTACAGTGAGCAAGCCAGCATTGTCCGAGTGTAAGCAATCTTAAGGATGAAGTTAATTCATTTAAATTTCGTTGAAAGACAACTTGCCTGCCGGGGAGGCCGCCGTGCTCTTGAGGCCTGCCAGTATTCCGGTCTCCGGCACAGGACAGCCTGTGGGTGGGGCAGACAGGGACCGTCCGTACGTCTGCTGCAGGATCTCCCGCCAAACACCCCAGAGTGGGATGTCTTTACTGGGGCCATTCAAAAACAAGCGCGCACGCTAAAAGTAAACGATAGAAGAGGAGAAATATAAAATAAAAATACATAAAAAGCTCTCGGCTTTGGCAAAGGCAGCCGCGTGTATATAATTGCATCGCGCATTCACTTAAAGTGAAAGCGTGATGCCATTAAAACACGCGCTGCCTTTGCCAAAGGGGAATGATAAAAAAAAAAAGTGCGTAGCGGCTATTTATGAGACCCTCTCTCCCGCCGCAGTAAAAGATCTAATCCGGGTGGGCGGGGCTTAAAGGAGACAGGGTGGCAACAAGCACCTATTGACATGACTTCAGTGCAATCATTGCACTGCCTTTGGCATCATTCTTGACGCAAAATGACGTGCACGAATCAAAACTTAAGGCGGAGCTGAGACGAGGCTTCTGAAATAGTATTGATTCCAAGAAGCCTCGTAAGACGAGAGCAACGCATGCGCTGCTTACGTCAGGCCGAGACCTAAAAAAGTGCCAGGAGTAAAGGGGACAATAGCCGTGGAAGGATACAAATGATGAATGAGGAGAGACTAACTAGCCTCAAACTAATCGGAAGGCAGCATTTAAGACAAAAGCCAATGGGCAGAGAGTGGGCGGAGCTTCCACACTACAGAATATACTGCATGCCTCATAAAGCGATGGCAGCGCATTTGCGCTGCAACGCTAGGCGAGACCTAAAACTGAAAGCAGGAAAAAAAACATTTTGCTAAACTACTGTAAAATTTCAGGTAGCATTTCTTTGCAGCATCATTTAGTAACCTGTGTTAATGCATGCTAGTATTTCCCAAACATTTTCATAATTGAAAAATCAGTGTAACCAGCTTCAATAAATTACGGGAAACAGAAATAAACAAGCCTTGGCAAAGTCAGTAAGTCTGAAATTGGTGGTCAGCTTTTTAGTTTTGTCAACGTGTGACTTGTTTTGGCATGGTTTTTGGAAACCCTTATTGATGTGGGAGCTGCCGGGCCCTCACCATTATAACAAACATTGGCAAAAGCAAAAATAGTTTTGGTCTCAAAAAGCACACACTGCCACAGTAGTTACTGGTACTGAACAAACTACTTTGTGTGCCGATAGGCTCCTTGTGTAAAAGCAGAGTGCTGTCACTCACAGTGAAGCCAGCCCTTTACAGCAAGAGGGACAGAATTGTAATAAACACAAAGGTCACGGTCAACGCCAGACCAAATTAGGGGCCCAATTAATAAAGAAAGTCTCAAAAGTGCACCCACGGTGTATATCCTTGCATTAACTGCAGCTATACGACTTTTGTGGATTCCCAAGAATTTACATCAGTAGGACAAGAAATAGTCCTCCTAGAAACTTTTTGTGAACTGCATTTTAGCATGCGCAAATATGCAGGTGTAGATCTGCTCATGCGAAAATCTTGAGTGTTTGCAAGTTCACTTTCCTCAGACCACTTTTTTCCCCCAACTCTGGAAGAAGGTTTAAATCTGCCATTATCAGGAGTAAATTTCCAACATTTCTCAGCATGGGAAAAGATTAGGGAAGAGTGGTTGAAAACCCTTAAAACATGCAACTTAGTAGGTTTACACAGACTCAAAAGGGCATTCTAACCCTGGAACTATTGCTTACCACTATCTTCAGCCCCAGTATGTAGATCTGCGGAAACATGGCAACATGAGGGAATTGCAAGTATTCAAACACTACTATGGTATGAGCCCTGGCACAATTAGAGAGGCTATATCAGAGCCCTTATATATTGAGATTGCTGCCAGAATGTGTTGCCGCACTACATGGCACCAAAGGGTTAAATGGATTTTGTTACAGGACAAGTAGATTTATGAAACAACCTGCCCCATGGAAAAGTAGATATTTTCTTAAATTCCACACCCCTGGTACCTTTTCATAATGAGAAGATCAGACCTATGGCATCTGACATAACTTTTCCCGGTGCAACCATCAGGCCTATAGCTTGTCACTATAACCAACTCAGGCCTACTGTTTTCAGGGTAAGCTTTCCCACAAGGCAGCCCTCGGGTACAATGCCTTTATTTATATGTTAACATTTTATAATAAACAAATTAGGCCTAAAGCCATGATCGTTGGCTTGCCACCATAACCAACTTTGTCATGCTGTACCGAGAATATGCTTTGCCACAAACCAAAAAGTGCAATACAAGCACTCTTTAGTGAAGGCACATAACTTATTACCAATCAAATCCTGTATTCACGCAGGCAAGATGTGGGTGGAGTCTAAGCCCCTATCTCAGTAGTACTCTGAAAGCTCTTTTTTTGTTGATCACAAAAGGTTGGCAGCAACTGAGCTGACAAGCTAGAACTAAAAATACATTTTATTGCTTGTAAGGTGAAAACACACCAGCATAGCAAGGAGACAAATCACATGTTCCTCTTTGATCACTTTGAAGCCTGCATGCACGTACACATTGCAAACAGGTTTAGACAAGTTTAATATTTGACTTGTCGCTGGTTTTCAAGGCAAAGACCGATTCACTCCGAAAAATACAATGGATTGCATATATAGTGTAAAGTTTTTTTGGGTGCAACTACATATAATTAAGCAGTTTGAATGTCACTGCAATGCTGAATACTGGGTGGGCGAGCATAGTCTTGGACTGAGTTATGTAATAAAATTTTTTTCAAAACTTACGTTTCAGCACCAAAATTCACGCAAGTTGCAGGCTTCACTACATTGGTTGTTTGCAGAGAGTTAATGACGTGGTCCAATTAATATTTTCAAATGTGTAGCTTGAGTAAAAGCAAGGCGCGGGGTCACTCCTATGATATACTGTGAAGACTCCGATGCGCCTATTCTTTCTAAACATGTATGCTGTCAAAACAAATTTTGTCAAGAAACAGGCCATTAGTTGTATGGCCTCCACAGGTAATGGGTCCACATTTGTTTTCCAATGGGAACCAAACACCCCGTTGTAGTGCTGGATTCTCTCAGAGTAGCAGAACAGAGCAGTCCAAGGACTACTCAATGGAGGTGGTGTGGGCAAGTAATCACCGATCGTGGGGACGCAATATTAACACTCAATAAATAATGGATGTTAGAAATGGGGATCCCTAGTTGGCAGTGGCTGGCGCCAGTGTCCAAATAGGGACCCTTCTTCCTAAGTCAGAGTAAGGGGGCTACACCCTTTGATAACCCCTGCTCAACCCTGTGTAAACGTCGCACGAGCAGACAGGCCTATCTCAGAGGCAGTGTGTGAAGCATTTATGACTATACACAATAACGCAGTGAAGACACTACAAAAGGGACACCACACAAGTAGTTATAGAAAAATTAGTATCTTTATATAGGCTTAACACAAGGCTCAAAAGCGATCAAGAAGCCACAAAGCACGTAAATATAGATGCACTTAAAAAGCAATAAAAGCTATCAAAAGCGTGTGAAACGAACTTAGTTCGAGGCCGGGGTCTACGCGACCCGGTGATGCACAATGTACCCGAGGTTTAAAGGGGCACGGCACTCAGCTTTGTGAGGGAGCCACGATGATGACAGGCGGACTTGCAGCGGCCACAGCTCCCAGCTGCAGCAGCCCGCGGCGTGCACTCACGATGATCCCGAGACGGTGATTAAAGGCGGGCACTCAGCGGCACAGCTCCTCAGCTGCAGCGGCCCACAATAGCGATGATTCTCGTAGCACAGGCAAATGCAGGCTCTCAGCGGCAACAGCTCCTCAACTGCAGCGGCCCACAATAGCGATGATTCTCATAGCACAGGCAAATGTGGGCTCTCAGCGGCAACAGCTCCTCAGCTGCAGCGGCCCACAATAGCGACGATTCTTGTAGCACAGGCAAATGCGGGCTCTCAGCGGCAACAGCTCCTCAGCTGCAGCGGCCCGCAAAAGCGATGATTTTCAGCCCGCGTTCCCCGCAGTAGACCCAGAGGCTCTGGAATTCGACAGAAGCCTCACCTGCGAGTAGAATCGTAGAATCCCCCTCAATAGGAATTCAGAAGGCTGATGGGTGAAGTCTAATGTCCCCGAGACTTCAGCAGGAGGCAAGCTAAATCAGGCCTTTGGGTAGTTGCTTCAGCAAGATGGATGAAAGTTTAAAAGTCCTTTACCTCTAGTTACAAGGACAGAGGTTCGTCTTGACATCCTGAAGTAACACACCGTGTAGTGGTTTTAGCACAGATATTTATACCCCAAAAGTCTTTGTTCTCAAAAGTCACAAGTCACTGAACCCAGCCAGAACCAGTTCGGTGTGGTCCTGGAACACTGTTTACAAGGCTGAATCCTGCCTTTCAGGAAGAGGGGATCTGCCATCAGACGCACAGTGGAAGGTGGAGCATCAATTCACCTTGCCAGGCACAGCCCTGCTCAGTTCAAAGGGTCACCCCTCCCCATACTCCAACTGCAGATCTCTCTATTCAATGCAGGTCGGGCTCAGCCTGCCCTGTCCCTCCAAAACCAGACAGCCAATACACATAACAGCAGAGCACACTGGAAGACTTGGGCAAGAAAATACCTCCTCTCTAGAAGTGGTATTTTCAAACACCGAATAAAAAAAATAATCCTCACTGAAAGATGTACTGTAATATTCTGAGCTCAGGCATACTAAATTCGACTTTCCAAATATATTCCTTGGGTCAGCTAGGGTTATAGGGAATACCACTTCATACAGTCACTTTACCGTAGGGAGCATTCGCGCTGTGGCCCTGAATGGCAGTGGCACAGCGCCCAGAGCATCTAACACCAGCAAACACAGAGGAGACAAAAGTGAAAGATGGAAGGGAGACCCACGCTAATGGTGCCAGGTCTAACAATGGTCCAGTCTGTGCTTTTTCTTTGGAAAAAATGAAAAGTACATTTATTACACACACACACACTACTCAGCACTATGCAGTAATTTACAAATGTACATAAGGCTGGTGGAAATACCTCTGATGACATTGCGCAATCAACTCTGACCCCCGAAAGGGATAAAGATTAACAAACACATCAGGTAAGGACATTGACTTAGTCAATGGTCATCAAACCACATGAGAAGACAATCATTGATGGGGTAAATGCAATAATCAAAAATATCCATGTGTAAATGCACTAATTCATATTAATAAAGCATACACATTTTGATCAATAATCACAGTCAAAATTAATTTCAATAAAGCATTAAAAAATTATCACCACATGGGTCTGTCTGCTTTTTATATACTTTCAACCAGAGTAAAAGGCAATTATAAATACAGCCCGTAGATACATCACATTATGATCATGGAACATGTAACCACAGACTTCACCCCAAAAGACTGCTGTACAACAGGTAAACTGTTTTACACATCTTTACACCACAATCACTGTGACCATAATCGTAGTCCTTAGAAGAAGACATTGCACTCCCAGCTTAAGAGCACCTGCTTCAACCTAGGAAGGGCTTGAAATCCAAAAAAAGCCTGGTTAGTCTTCTTTTTCTAAACCCTGAAGACTTGGGGTCAGTACTTCATGAGAATACCGTGGGGTCTCTTTAAGGGAAGCTGTGCAGCTCTCCCACACTCTTGGTTCCTCATTGGTGGTAGCCCTGCCATTCTACAGCCACCACAAGCCGCAGAAATGAAATTGTCAGGGCAAGCTGCGCAGAGCATTATTGAACGCTCCACAGTGAGCATGAATACCTAATGAGCACCTCTCCTGCAACGCCGGTAGAGCCGTTGCCTTTCTTTTTTTGTCCTTGCCACATGTCTTTCTTTTTTGGGTGCCCAGTCCCAATCGGGCACCCCACGTGCTGCCAAGGATAGGGGCAGCTCACCGGCTCCCCACATGGGCAGCTTTTCCTTCGCTGGCAGCGCTGTTCTTTGCCTGCATGCTCCAGCAGGAAGATCTGGATGATGTGGTGGCCGCCACTCCCCCCAGACACTGGCACGGGGAGCTGGGCAAGCCAACCACAACTGAGGAGATGGGGAGGGAGGGGGTGTGGAGACAGCGGCACTCCCCCTGTCCTGGAGGATGTCAGGGGCCAGAGTTAGGATGCTTTTTTTTTTTTATTAAATCAGTTTTTCAGTGGGAATCTAGCTCTACTGTGGTCTAAATTGTTGAATTTATGCCCACTGTACTCCATTGCTTTTTTTTTCCCCTTATGCTAATTGCCAAGGTCACGTGGGGTTATACACGCAAACTCCTTTTTGCAACACTGTTACATTATGGATGAAGCATAAAAGCATGCACCGTTATTTAATTGCAACAACAGTGGTTTTACAATGGTTAGTTCACCTACGAGTTCTTGAACAACCTGGCTGAGATAATCCATATCTCCTGAGGTCTCAGCATCATAGAAGGTTGGACTGCCATTGGGATTGTCACCAAGAAGGGAGGAGAACGGTTCTACGAAGATGTTCAGCTTCAGATTTCTTTAATTCACAGGTTTGGGAGTGGATTGTGTTTCAGACCTGTGCACCAATTATCCAGATTTTTTTGCTTGACTAGGTTTTTCGATTGAACCTGGTTTGTTTGACCAGGTTTGCAAATAGAGAAAAACTACATGTAGGGATACCATTAAAAAGCGTCAGAGGCCAATGTTAAGCAACCGATGCATCAAACTCCATACTGCTCTGTAAAGTTACACCCCTGACACCTTTCAATTACAAACCTACCACTTAAGGCATAGATCAAGAATCTTGTGAGTGTGCAACAGAGAGGATGGAAACATTTATGTAATGCAAAGAAAGCTTGTGGTGAAATATATGCAGCATAATTGGCCTCACACTGGCAAGAATCAGAATAAAAATTCTAAGTTTGTGAATGAGGACTATGTATAATTAGCAGGAAGGCCAGTATTTCAAAAAGCCTACTGTTCAAAAAGGACAGTGGGAGTTGGTGACAACTAGGGCAACATGAGAGCGCAAGCAGGAAGTCCTGGTGCTTCAATATGCAGAGAAATAGGCTAACTAGTTTGCCATAGTGGATTTACTTTGCATAACTACAAATTTAAATTAAATTTACAAAGGTCCACTCAGCTTTATGGACCAACCAGTTTTCCTTGCTTCCAACATTGGTATTTGATGTTTGCTCTCACTGTTTGTACTTTATTCTATTCTTTATTCATGGTCCGTTCATCAAATCATACACACTACAAATATTCCTTTATAAAAAAGTGTATTAATATTTCTAAAAGTAATGATAAATTAAATACTAATTTATCAGAAGAAGTCAACTAAACGTACCTCTCGAAATCAGTGTATGCTGTATACTTTATAGCTAATTGCATTTAGGGTATGTGAGAAGGAAAATTAGAGTTAAGTAGGTTTTGTTTGTAACAGTAAAAATCTGAACTTTGTTAAGATGCAGCAAGAGAGTTTCTAAAAATGTTATTCTTCTTGAATATATCAATCTGACGCTATGATGGTGGTGATCCTGTAAATAAAAAGGAAGTGGGGTGGCACCTCCTTCTCCTTTCTTGCCACCAGGGACTGGAATTATCTTCCTTTTATCTTCAGACTACACAGAATGTACTGTCATACAAACAGAATCTTAAGACCTGGCTTTTTGAATTGGCATATCAATAATTGCGAATCTGTCTGCACTTGGACACTCATTGATTAGTTGTGCGCTATATAAATCCCATGATTGATTTATTAATCTGAGTCAGAATGTAATTGTTAAATACGTAGATAATCAATATCAAGTGATGATGTATCTTTTCTACAACAAACCTGGGTAATAAGAACATATTTCATTGTAGAGTCAGTGCCTTTAGTGTTTGTTAGTGAATGACATAAGGAAACATACTAAATTTATGCAAAGATCAAATCCCAATTCTAATCTGACCCCTTCCAGTAGTCTGTATGTTTGTGTGACTACAGTGAAAGACCTCCAAACTGCTGAGTCCAAGATATCCATTAATAACTGGGAAACAACCAGTGGCATACATACCAATAGGGGGATCGCATTAGCGAAACAGGCTTTTATCGGTGATTTTTTTGATTCAGTTATTTTGGAATTTCTGCATGTTTATAGTACCTAAACTTTGACAGTTAACATTCTAGCGTTACATAAAAGTCAAGATAAATGATGCACTACTCGAGTGTAAATTTGTGGTTTCCACTGAGAAACAGGCAAGCAGGCTGTACTCCTGTGATTATATGTGATGCACCATAGTTCCCATAAATAGTTAAGCCTCCACAACTGCACATGGAATAAAACTGGCAATACCTGCAAAGTACAAGGAAAGCTTTAAACTACAAAGACACATCAGATAGGTATTAGCTTGGTGACACACCCAGGATAGATGACAACTACGAAGGTGGTGACTGATTAAAAAGATAAAGCATTATAAATGGTCTGAAATAATTAGGCTGGGCACATTGAGAAAGCCTGCCAATATACAGTTTAAGCGTGGCTTCTCTCAACAAACCCACTGACTTTACTTTTAAAGTTTTGTTGCAATAATTACAAAGTATCAACTTGTTTCTAAAACATTAAATTCTCCTTAACACTGAATAGAAATCATGTGTGAAAAAGAGTATTTGTGAACAATTATATGAAGAGCAGCCATATGTTTTCCCAAACAGTGAAATACTGCTCAACCTTCCCTCAGTTTTGATGCGCCAATGAGAAAGTTCTTAACAGCCAGACTTGAATCTTTGCTCTAACCTCACAATAAGAGGTTTCACTTTACTGTGATGTTGCATAACACTTTATTGCGAAGGTACAAATAAATGTCACACTTTGCTCAGAGGTCAATATGAGACGTTCTCTTTTGCACTGATGTCTCAAAAAGGAATCACAGATCAATATTATAAGAATATAATAATAGTGATTAGGCAGCAGTGGTAAAGAGACACCAACACCCGCTAATGAAAATGTAAAGTAACATAATACCAACAGGTTAGTTGGTGATAAACCCCGATACACCCTGTTGCCAGAGGGTGAAACCAAATATCAAGAATTAAAACAAAAATACATACCACTGGTTACAGAAGAAAATAATTACAAATGATATTCTATTTAACTTATTTTTCTTCTGAGTGTATCCACCGTTAGCAAGTGTTTCGTATGGAATGGAGATTTAAGGGCATTCCACAGATATCTTCAATCCAAATCAAGTTCAAATACAACTCTGTACTTCCAATCCCTCTGCAAACCGTGAAGAATTGTGTCCCAGTCCCATCTTGGCTGTCTTTGCTCCCAATCTCTATGTCACAAGATTAAAACATAGTAGGACATATTCTCCTTAATCAGTCTAGTTGCCTATACAGAAGAAGACAGATGATAGTCAATATGTATCTTGTATCACTTATCAAAGTCAAAATGAAAATTAATTTTGTGCCTGCCATCCATTAATATCAAGTATAATAATGAATATTCTTAATATGTTGAATGGCATACGCTAGAACACTTAAATCATGGAACATAGGCAATGGAAGCAAACAATTATGCTGGGGCCAGTGAGTGCAAAGTTATTTATTAGCTTTCCAGATAGACTGCATCATAGAGCATATCGGCCACCACCTGTCTCCTGGATCAACAAAGGGGGATATGTGCTACAATAATAGAATTGTGTACCATAGAAATTGGGAGTAAACAGAAATATGCTAGAACTGAGGTGCACATACTTCTATGTGAAGTTTTCAGACGGACTGCAAAGATAAAATAAAATGTGGTCTCAATTTGGCTAAAGGACACATTAAAGCATGAAAATATAAATTTGTGTAAAAACATGGTTGGCCGTAGCTATGTTACTCGATATACTGTGATAAGACGAATCAAGAAATATAATGTAATAAATAGAATTTGAAATACTAGTCTTGTTCTAAATCTTAATTGTTATATTTCACAGTTGGTATTACACTGTGCTATAGTGGCACCACAAGATGCCACAACAATGATTAAACTTTATTCTTATGCCATTATATACAAGTCACACTAGGCTTTGTCTCTGCAAGCATTATGTTTTGCGCTGACACCATAAGCTTCACGTGTTCCCTTATTTCACAATGGGAGGTTATACACTGCTCTGGTGCATTAGATCCTGTATACTTCGGACTGCCAAGTAAATTAAATGCTTCTCTTTGTAGTGACAATGGTTTGATGTCACAACCAGTGGTCGAAGTGAGCAGATCTATTTGTAACATTGTTCCCAATCTTTTGCAAAAAACTGCACGTATATAATATTTCTGAAAGGTTAATGTCAATCTTGAGGTGCCTCTGCTTGAGATAAAAGGGAAGGGGTCTGCTGTACAGTGAAGCCAAAAAACGGGGCATACAAGGAAAGAGGAAACAAGCCTTTTCCTAGGAAGCCTGCTACCTGAAAGAAATGTATGTGTGCACTTCATTAATGAGCAAATCTAAAAGGTTGCTTGGGAGCCAGTGTATGGCTTTAACGGACGGAGTCATTGGAGTCTTCCTAGTAACACAATTATTTTCTTTTGAAGAGTAAGGTAAGGGTGTCGCCAGCTGACTTCTGGAGTGATTGATTCAAATGAAAAAGTATTTGGTTTGCTCTATATACAATCTGATTGAGCATTACTAAAATACATTTTTAAACCACTCGTTTTATCTTAAACACTAAATCTATTTGCACATTTTGCAACATCCTAGCTTATACGGTGTGTAATACAATGTTAAAATAATGACGGGTATTCACAGTGCTTTCAGTCCAGACCTCGACCTCGTAACCCTATAAACAGACATGCCATTATTCCCCACTTCGCCAACCAGGATTTAGTTCTGAGACTGGCTGGTTCAGAGATGGAATGATGGGGGAACCCGCCAGATCCCAAATCCAGCAACCATTATAGAGCCAGATTTGGGATCCATCTGGCCCCGGTGGAATATATTGAATTTGTACATGTATAATTTGCCAACACTAGCGCCGGCATCTTGTCTGCTTTCTCTTTGGAACAGGGTAGGAGGAGAGGGAGATTTATTTTCACTTCTATCTGGGTCAAAAATATAGACAGAATTTAAATGCCCATCAGCTCTCCTTTTGTTCAAGTATAATCGTGACTGTAAGCTATCTGCAGACTACCACCTAGACGCCAATGCAATGGAGGTGAAACAAAGGCACACAGCTTATCACTTCACAAGTACTTAGGAGAAACTACCATTTGGAAGTAGGTTTTTGACTTAGTTCAACTTTCCTATGCAAGAGATGTGCTTACAATGCAGCTGTATCCGTGTGTAGGAGTACAAAAATAACGATTTAAATGGCAGTTACTAAATTTATTTAATTTTATTCTTTTACAGTGCTACTCATCCCAATGTAGGGTTTCTGACTGCTTTACATAACACGCACACATTATACATTGACAATAAATCAAACAAGTGTGTAAATCAATGTACAGGATATTACATAAGGCAATGAGTGTTTCGAGGTGTACGAGTCACACATCGTCTTACTGGTAGGTATTCTATCTTTAGAGTAAATGGCTGGGATAAACAAAACAAGAATCAGAATTTAGAACGCAACACATTGTTTGGGGTTATTTGTACTAATAAGACTTTGATCCTACTATAAGAAGCTGGCTCATTAAAGCATATACCAAAAAATCGATATATTGTGCAAATAGTCAAGGCATTCCCTTATGAGGGGACAGGGCTTGCTCTAGCAATCCCTAGGTGCTCTTCTAGGGGGTAGTGTTGTTGAGCAGCCTTAGGTTTATCAGAGAGGAGTGTTAGACATCTGCAAATACACACAATAGTCAATAAATTATGTACACAACTCAATAAGGAGATCCACACCAATTTATAAAAATAACATGCAGTCCTCTCAGTTCTCTTTGGGTGCCTGCAGGATGCAGGAAACCAGGTCTGCTGCTTAAAAGGAGATCTTGGTTCCTGGGTGAAGTGCTGGCAGGTCTCCCGGGCTTTGGAGACTCAAAAGATGACTTGTCCTACAGCTGTTATCGCAATTGTCCAAGTCAGCAGGCAGGCCGGAGGGTTGGCACCAAGTCAGCTGCTGGGTCTTCTGTTCTTGCTCTGTATGACTCTTCATGTCCGTCTTCTTCCTTCAGGTCGGCAGGATCGGTCTTCCTGGCACCAGGAGCTCCACTAAATACTGAATGTAGGGGTGATAGGGGAGTGTAGGGTAGTAGCCAATAGGCTACCTATTCCTGCGGTCAATATGCCCCCTATATGACCACTTCCTGTGGGAAGTGGGCATAACCCTGTCCCAGGATTCCTAATGTTTGCCATTACAAAGATGGCAACCTCAAAAAGTCGTGTCCACTTCAGGTTAGGCCACCTTAGGGGTGGTACTAGCCTGGGGTGTGCACGCCTACCTGACTAGCTAATTTTGCCACCGGTCAAACTGCTACAGGGCTCTGGACACAAGAGGGTTGGCTTCCTCACCTGTGAGGGCAGCAAGACTCACATTTCAAAGACGGTAGCTTCTTTGAAGCTTCCCTGCCTGGGAATCCTAATCAGCAGGTCATCCTGTGGGATGGGGTGGGAGCACCCTCTTCCCAAGCAGGCTTTGTTTCTGAATTCCTGAGAGCAAAGGCCCTCACCCTTGGGGGGGCAGAAACACGTCTCTGGTGGTGGGCTGGCAAAAACCAGTCAGTCAACACACCAGTGGCTGGTAGGTTTATAGGGAGCAAGAGGTGCCCTCTGGGTATATGTATTTATAAATCCAACAATGGAATCAGTGTGGGTTTATTAAAACAAGACGTTTGATACCAAAAATCCCCATTTTCAGTGAAGCCATTATGTAACTTGGGAACTCAAGTTCACCACTGTCCAGCACACGTTTTAAAACGGTTTCCCAGCTCACTTGCACTGGCAGTAATGGGACTTCCCAGCACACGGGCATATCTGCTTAGGCAGATATGTCCTCACATATAATATAATGCATCCTGAGTTAGGGCTGTAAGGCTTGCTGTAGGGGTGACTTACAAATATTACATGCATTGTTAGGGGGCATGGCACACAGGGATATAGTGTCTTTCATTTGGTCTGCACCAAAACACAGGCTGTAATGCCAGTAATGCACAGATTGGGTGAGGGGCCTCTTAGGGTTGCACAATTTGTGCAGCAACCCTTAGGGGCCCTTTTTAGTACATCAGGCCCTAGGTACCAGGGACATCATTTACTAGGGTCTTACAGAGAGTGATAAAGGTATTGCCAATTGCGGGACACAATTGTACAGTTTTGGTAAAGATCTGGCACTTGGGGCCTGGTTGGCAGCGATCCAGTGAACCCCAGTCAAAATTACATCAAATACCAGGCAAAAAGTGGGGGTGACCATTCCAAAAAGGGGCACTTTCCTACAACTACCCAAAGAAATCTTTTATAGCAGCCTTATAATCACAGAGAGAGAAAAAACTATAAGGGTCTGAAGCCATGCCTTGTAGTTTGCATGCAGGTCCTTCATACCTTGGTTCACATAAAGGAAAGAAAGCAGCAAATGACAATTATAAATGTCCTCGATATCCTGGCCATCCACGCCATCCCTCCCTGGATCATACCCCTCAGAGTCGCACCTCACCAGTAAGGAACTAAGAACCAGCACGCACTTTAAAGCAGCTCATCACTACTCTATCCATTATGAGTTCGCTTGAGGCAACAGCTAAATATAAAAAAAAAAAATTATCATCATGTTTTATTATTGAAATCATGAAGCACTTTTGGATTTTAATAGACCACTCATTGGGGGGCACTTAACTATATGGACATTCCTTAATTGCACTGTAGTCACCTGCTTGATCCTATTTTTAGGTCTCGGCTAGCGAAGGCTGCGCTTGCGCAGTCTCGCTCGCGAGATATAATGACTTTGAGAAGAGGGGCTTGCACCCACCCCTCTTCTACCCTGTTCTCCATTGGCTGGCCTAGTAAATGCTGGCAGGCCACTGGAGAAGAGGTCAGTCACTCCGATTATGCCCCGTCCTTTTCGGATCGGGGGGCGTGTTTTTTGCGAGAAGTCTCAGGGAGGAGACAACAGCAAAACACGCCCCCAAATCCGAAAAGGACGCTCCCTTTCTCCGAGGCATTTTTGCTGTGCATCGGAGAAAGGCGGTCGTGTCTTCCGGTGCCCTCGTCGTAGATGTTTAAAGGCTAGTTTTGTTCTATTTTTATTAAATGGCTGGTGGAGGGGAAGCTGAGATCGTGCAGGGGGTGGGAGAGGTGGTGGAGAGAGGTCTCGTTGCTATTCCACCGCATCCGGCCGTTGTTGCGCCCCCCAGCCCTTTCCACATTCTGTCTGTCACAGTCTCCGATTCCCCGGTGGTGGGGGTGGCCTCTCACTTGTTGTAAGGTTGGTATTACTGGTACGGTTTATCCTTTCAAAACCACTATATTTGCATATTTGAGATTTGCGTCACACAACGCAAAAAGGGGGTGGAGGTGCCAATTTAAAAAATGCGCTGAAAATAAAATATTAATAAATAAATTGAATTATTTCCTGGCAACAATAGAGTGCGGAGCCTCTACAGGAATGAAGACGAATGCGCATTTGTGGTTGAAAGTGACTTAGTTTTGATCGTATTGTTGTTTGTTATGACCGAGGGAGGCGTCGCACTGGGGAGCTGCATCTTGTGGCGCTCGGGTGTTTACTCTACCCTCGCCCTGCAGCTTAGGCGGCGACAGCTCCTCCTTCCTGGGCAGGGCACCTCGGGGAGCTGCTGCTTTCACTTTCGCTTCGGAGTTTCGCTCTCTTGACCCGCTCCTGCTTCCGTGCGCTTTGACCTCGAGCACAGCGCTGCAGGGGGCTGGAGGTGGCGTCGAGGCGCTGAGGGGGTGCCTTGTGGCGGTCCTTCGGATTTGTTTAGGGTTGTTTTTCGTTGATCTGTTCGTATTACCGGGAGGCCATGGCGGAAGGGAATGCTCGTGTCTACGAGGATACCGTCGAGAAGAAAGATGACGGACCCACCTTTGTGTGGTGGAAGCACCTGCAGCCTCTACGCTTCGCCCTCAAACTCTTGGAGGTGGTGAGTATGGAGCCCTAGAGAGGCCCGCCGAGAGGGCGTCGCCGCCAAGAGGGCCACTAGCCCTCGCCGGGGCCGCGCCTAATCTACATCTAAGCGCGCGCCTAGCCTACCCAAGCAAGATCACACCGGGGTGCTCACCTGGTCTGCCCCTAACCACCACCAGCGACCGGGCACAGCTACCCTCCACGAGAGTCCCCATCTATCGACAGGGCCCTTACCCAGCTAGAGTTCAGCTACCCACCCCAAATGCCCTGTATATCTGCCGAAAGCCCCCCTGGCAGCATCCCTTTACTTGAACCCTCTGCCCCGTGCCCCTTACACTCACTGTAGCAATCCAGACCCGCGCCGCCCTCCGCGAACGGCCCCATCTCACCCACTCGCTTCAAGACATATACCCTCTGAGCCTTGGGCCGACCCACTCCACTCACAGGCGAGACCAAAGCACGGGGAAGGAGGGGAGTACGACACTTCACACGCAGGAGAAATATAAAAGAGCAAGTGCTGCTCACTTTATATCCCTGTTAAATGTGACTCGCATGCAAACACTGGTTTGCATCAATTATGTTTCGGGCGATAGGAAGTGAAAGCCAGGCATATTGGCTTTGCCAGTGCTTGGTAGTTGTGTTGTGGCTTTGTTTCCTTCAGCATTGACAGGGCCGGCTGTAGCGCTGTAGCGCTGCTGGCGCCAGATGCGACAATCTTTTTTTACGCCCCTTCCCCCCCCCCCCTCCCCCCCCCCCCCGTTACCGCCTCCTCAGATTCCCTCACTAACACATGGCAAAAGGGCCTCTCATCTCTCCATAGCCTAATTCTCGCATACATGTCATTTGTTTTAAAACGCTGCCTTTACTAATCCACTCAGGTCAAGTCATTGTCAAGCCAAGGGTGGCCGCAGTGACTCCGGTGAGTGTTTGTGTGTGTGTTTTGTAAGAGATGGAGAGGGGTGGAGGCGGTAGGGGGGTATTAGTAGCAAAGTACAGGACCCTTATCTGTGCGCTGGTCCTCAGCCCTCAAAATGCCCCAGTATGAATCAAGGTCTTCGAATAATTTCGAGGAGGCCAACCTAAGTAACATTTTGATTGCCCTTCACCAACTTTTGATGGGGATGGAGGGTAATTTGCACTACGCAAGTTCTAGCTACACACTGTTTGTACGCATGATTTTTGCTCTGGAAAACAAATGTGCAGGGCACCAGAGACACGTCCACAGGTCCACATCTCACCTTTCAGCTACCTGGTGGGGTAGGATGAGGTAGTTGCATCTCCCCGAGGATATGGCAGCAACTGATTATTGGTTTTAAAATATTTCTACAACAAAATGGTGATTTTTGTGGCAGTTGTGCGACATGTTTGAAAGCCATAGCCGATAAGCACAGATAGCTCCAGCGTGAGGTTGTCACAGCTGCCACGTGCCCCCATGACTGGCGAGGGGCCTCTATTTGCTGGAGTTTGTCCCTTACGGTTTTCCTTTCAAATGTAGTATGTAGGCATTTGCTCAAAGGTCCCAGCACCTGAAGTGCTGTTGGTTAAAAAGGACTGCCGGAACACATGGCATGTTGGTCGTTGGCAGCTGTGACTCATGTTTATTTTTATAGAGCAAATTTCACTGCCTAAATCCTGGGTGGACTTGGTCACTGCTGCTAAAGGTGACTGATGGTCGCGATCCGAAACAACTAAGATGTGTCAAACAAGCATTTACAATGCAACGGTCTCGGCATTGTTAAAGTTAGAGCTATTGGCATTGCTCTTGACATTAATTTTGGGGTTTTTTGTTTTTAAAACATGTCGAGAAACGGCATTGTTATTTACAATGTCAATAGCTTAATCAGTGTGTGTGTAGGTGGCTCTGTGTGTGGGTGCAAATGCAATCGGTCTCGCATTTGAGAGTGATTAAGCTATTGACATTGTGAATAACAATGCCGTTTCTTTAAATGTTTGAAAAACCAAAACATAAACAAAAATAATGTCATGAGCAATGCCAATAGCTCTAACTTTACCAATGCCGAGACCATTGCATTGTAAATGCTTGTTTCTAATGATAGCCGTAACCTCCTGAGGCACAGCCGGGAGATAGGTGTTGTTGATTTTAGAAGGAAATAATTTTAAAAATTGCACGCAATTGTTTTTAAAAGCGCACGCTCTACCTGCCTTGTATTCCACCTGGAAAGCTTACCCAGCAGCGGTTGACACGCTGAGAGGGAGAGCTCGTGGGAGGCTTCGTAGGCGCCATCAGCCCGACGGAACGAGGGACACGCCCACTTTGCGGACACACCCCCCTCCCTCTGACCTATAATAATGTGTATGTACCGGAGGCGCAGCGGACGAGCGCAGCGGGCGCGACGAATGCGCGCCGAAGGCGCGCATAAGGCAAGCTCGTCTGCGCTCGTCCGCGCGGAGTCCGGGCCTAGGGCCAGCCCCCCTACTCCTCACCCCTCAGTACCCCTGCAGTATAGCCCTGACACCCTGCACAGTTTTAGGACATCCACTAGCAAGGGATGCCTACACAGATTTCAAGCTGATGCCCTACCCCCTACCTGCCCCAATTGTAACCTCCACCTTAAGCCCAAAACTACACCTGAACTGCTATATGACTACCGCATGTACCTGTTGAACTGCCGCTCCCTCCCAAAACATAGGGTTGAAATTTCTCTCCTAATAGAGGAACTTTCACCTGACATACTGTTTTTAACAGAAACCTGGCTAACTCCTGACGCTGAGCCAGCGATTCTGGAAGCCCTTCCCTCAGGCTTTCAAATCTCTCACCAAGACCGGCCTAAAGGGAGAGGAGGAGGTCTAGCGATAATTTATAAAGATCAATTTCGCTGCCGTGTAGCAGCCGAATCCATCCCGGACTGCGAGAGTATCACTTTCCATGTGGAACTCTCACCTAACAATTGCCTTTCCGGCACGCTTATTTACCGCCCTCCCGGCCCCCCGAATCAGTTCCACGTCTGCTTACCCTCAAACATAGCCGAACGCCTTAACCCCTCATCTAACTTTACTGTTTTAGGTGATTTTAATTTCCATTTCGACTCGGATTTGGACCACATAGCCACTATTCTAACAGAAGACCTCGCAGCTCTACAATTGACCCAAAAAGTTACCTCCCCCACCCATGTTAAGGGTCATCTGCTGGACCCGGTTTTTAGCAACTGCATCGGCCTCACAACAGGATCACCCATCCACTTGCCTTGGACCGATCATTTTTTGATCCCTATCAGCTGGTCTGCACTGAAATCCTCTAAATTGACACCGACCACAAGACTCACTAGAGCTTGGTCAAACCTCGCAATCGACAAATGGACTAATTTACTTGCTAAGAATCCCCCCCTAATCAAAGATAACCCTAACCTTGCTAATCTGGCTTATTCAAATAGGATCACTCAGTCTCTAGACGTAGCTCTCCCCAAAAAAAAAATCACACTAAAACGACTTCAAAAAACTGCCCCATGGTATACTGAAGATCTCAGAGCCAAGAAAAGCTGCTGTAGGCAGTCTGAAAGAAGCTGGCGAGCTGATTATTCCTTAGGAAAAAAAAATCTCTATCATGAAGCCATCAGGGAATACAAAATGTTGATAAAATCGACCCAAGCCGCTTACTTTTCAGAGAAAATCTCCCTTGCTAAATCTAAACCTAAGGAAATTTTTAAGATCATAAAAAAACTGACCAAACAGTCCCCCTGTGATCAGGCAGATAAGTCCACTACCCATTGTAACGACGTCGCTGAATTCTTTCACCAGAAAATAAATACCATTTACTCTTCTTTCCCACCGAACAACCTCACCCTCTCAATTCCTACTTGTCCCCCCATGACTCCCACTCTTCACTCACCTACATTAACACATTTCCCCCCACTAGAGCTAGCTACTCTTGAGCCCCTAGCACGGAGTGTTAAATCTGGTTCCCCCAACGACCCAGCACCTCCAGACATAATAATGGCAGCATCTCAAACTACTCTGCCTATAATTAAGGACATCCTAAACGCCTCCATTTCATCTAGTGTGGTCCCGACTGCCTGGAAGCAGGCTATGGTCAGAGCTCTAGTGAAGAAGCCCAACTTGGACCTTAATGATCTGAGTAATTATCGCCCCATATCCCTGCTCCCATGGATCAGCAAGATTCTGGAAAAATATATTAATAAACAACTAATCACTTTTCTGGAAGATCACCAACTACTGGACCCGACCCAGACGGGCTTCAGACCCAAGCATGGGACCGAGACCGCACTCCTTATGGTCACTGAGGAAGCGAGAAAGATCTTGGATCAAGGAGGATCAGTGGCAGTGATCCTCCTTGATCTCAGCGCGGCCTTTGACACGGTTAGCCATAACACTCTGCTATATCGCATGTCCCAGGTTGGAATTGAAGACAAAGCCTTGTCTTGGTTCAAATCTTTCCTCCAAGACAGATCCTTCTGTGTGTTTGAAGACGACGCTGTCTCTGCCAGCAGACCTTTGAAATGTGGAGTCCCTCAGGGATCATCTCTAAGCCCTGCACTTTTTAACTTGTACATGAGGCCACTGGCTGACGTCGTCCGTCCGTATGGGATTAAGATCATTTCCTACGCGGACGATACGCAGCTGGTGGTCTCCATGACTCAGGAAGCCACTCCATCGGCTCCAGGCGGGCTTAGAGAGTGCGTTGAAGAAGTGAAAACCTGGATGTCCCTTTCTTCGTTAAAACTGAATGGGGACAAAACGGAGCTGATGATCCTGGGCTCCCCAGACCCCAGCATTCCCCCCTCTTTATGGCCACCCAGTCTGGGCCCCCCACCTACTCCCAAAAACAGCATTAAAAGCCTTGGAGTGTGGCTGGACAGATCCCTGTCCTTTAATACGCAGTCCACAAAACTTTCGGCCACCTGCTTTGGCATCATGAAAATGCTGAAAAGAATCCTCCCCCTCCTTCCCTGGGATGCCAAACAAACTGCCATACAAGGCTTAATTCAATCGCGACTCGACTTCAACAACATACTTTATCTTGGTGCCCCCGAATCCACCCTCAGAAGGCTCCAGATAGTTCAAAACTGCGCAGCACGCATTCTATTAGACCTTCCCCGCAGACAGTCAGTGAGAACAGGCCTGACTACCCTCCACTGGCTACCGGTGCGACAGAGGGTCCTGTTTAAAGCCATGTGCATTGCGCACCAGGCCTTCTGGAACACTGGCCCTAAAATTACCCAAGACTTAATTACCCATTATGTGCCCAACAGAAGCCTCCGCTCCAGTCAAATATTTCTTGCAAAAACCCCCAAAATAAAAAGATCCAGATCCGGAGGCAGGACCTTCTCTTTCAACGGTGCTAGAGCCTGGAACGCCCTCCCACTGCACCTTAGAGCTAATTCTAACCTCTCAACCTTCCGCAGACAACTAAAGACCCATTTATTTCACTCAATCTAGCTAATCTCATTCCTAACTCTCCTTCTAAGCCTGCTGTAGGTATTCGGTTTTCCTAGCGCTTGGACGCCTCCGGGCAGCAATTCGCGCTATACAAATGTCTATCCTATCCTATCCTATCTAATATGGAGCAACTAACCGCCCTACCTCCCCTTGCTCTACCATGATCGGACCATTGCCTAGTTTTAGCTAGCTGGTCTCCTGTGGGTTGGGATTCTTCCACACCTAGGACATTCAGGATAGATAGAGCTTGGTCGAGGCTCCCCATGGATAAATGGACGGCCCATTTGGAGTCAACATGCCCCCAAGGGGGGTCTGACCCGGAGGAGGCAGACGCCAGCTTGGAGAGCTGGTTGAGTAGTTCCTTAGATGCCATTCTTCCAAAGAAAAAGATGCTCATCAGGGAGAAGAGAGTGGGTTCGGCCCCTTGGTACTCTCCTGAGTTAAGGGCACTGAGAAAGAGCTGCAAAAGGTTAGAACGGGCGTGGAGGAAGGATTGGGGGATAACAAGTAGGAACGAGTATCGCTTAGCCATGAGACTGTATAAGAACGCGATAAGGGAGGCTAAGATCAAATACTTTGACGAAAGAATTTGTAAAGCCACCTGTTCCTCGAGAGAGTCCTTCAAAGTAATGAAGAGTTGCTCAAAACCCCCGACCCACCGGTTATTTACGATAATGCCCAAGGGAAATGTCTGGAGCTGGCTACTTACTTCAGTTCCAAAATTGAGACCATCCTACGTTCACTCCCCCAGCTAACCGCAGTGGCAGTGCCAACTGCTCAGCATAGGGCAGTTACACCGGAGTTGGATCTGTTTGGCCCTGTGACGGCGGAAGAAGTACTGAGTGTGCTTGGGAAATTGAAGAGTGGCTCCCCTAAAGACCCTGTCCCGATGCGATTTTTAAAACAGGCTGCGCCGACCATTGTGGCCCCAGTGACCGAGCTGATTAATCTGTCTCTGTCACAGGGAGTTGTGCCACCTGGATGGAAAGGAGCGGTCGTCAAGGCCCTCCTGAAGAAGCCGAGCCTTGACCCCACTGATCTGGCTAATTTTAGGCCGATTTCCCTGCTCCCGGGTGTAAGCAAGATTGCGGAAAGATTGGTTAACTACCAACTATCTAATTTCTTGAAGACCAATGGCCGGCTACGGGATTCCGCCCTGGACAGGGTACTGACACCACCCTTCTGGCCGTGGTGGAGGAAGCCAGGTGCATTCTGGACTCAGGAGGGTCAGTGGCAGTGATCCTCCTGGACCTGAGTGACGCTTTTGATACCGTAAACCACCAGGTATTACTCCAACGGTTGGAAGGGCTGGGTGTCACAGGGATGGCTCTGAGATGGCTTGCCTCCTTCTTAGGAGGACGGTCATTTGAAGTGTGGGAAGGAAATGAGAAGTCTCCCCCCTTTGCCCTCCAGTGTGGGGTCCCTCAGGGCTCGTCGCTGAGCCCTACCTTATTTAATGTATATATGGCCCCTCTGGAGGATGTGATGTCTCCGTTCGGCTTTAACATCATTAGCTACGCGGATGACACGCAGTTGGTTGTTGGGCTCTCTCAATTAGAGAAGCAACCTGCGGTACTTCATTCTTGCTTGGAGGAAGTGTTTAGGTGGATGTCGATTTCATCCCTTAAACTGAATGGCTCAAAGACTGAGCTCATGATCTTAGGCCAAACGTCTTTTGCTCTGTCTCCCAGTAGCTGGCCTGACTGCATGGGAGTCCCTCCCAGCCCGAAGAAGGAGATCAAGAGCCTGGGGGTGTGGCTGGAGCAGGATCTGACATTTAGAACACACGCCAAAAAGACCGCTGGTGTATGTTTTGGTATGCTCCGGTCAGCCCGCAAGATTCTGTCACTCCTCCCTGACACCTCCCGTAAATTGCTTATACAGGGGCTCATCATTTCGAGGCTGGATTACAGCAATGCACTCTTTTTGGGCGCGCCGGAATCTACATTTAAGAAGTTGCAGCAGGTGCAAAACGCAGCGGCCAGACTGCTGACAAACGTTCCCAGAAGGCAGTCCGCCAAACCGGCACTAAAGGCGCTTCACTGGCTTCCGGTGCGGGAAAGAGTAACCTTTAAAGCACTCTGCATGGCACAGAAGAGTCTGCAGGGGAAGGGTCCTGCGATCTTAAGGAATATGATCCAACCCTATAAAGCAGCAAGGGCCCTCCGTTCGGATCATAAATTCCTCCTCCAGTCTCCTAGAGTAAGACGAGCCCGTACTGGAGGGAGAAGGTTCTCAGTGAACATGGCCTCCGCTTGGAACTCGCTTCCACTTGTTCTGCGGGCAGAGATTAGTACTCGGCGTTTCCGCAAACTATTAAAAACTCATCTTTTCCCAGACTAGTGTGTCACGTGTTAGCTTCGGTCGGTCTCTGGATAGCGCTGGGATGCTCAAGGGTAACCGTGCGCGATATAAAACTCCAATAATAATAATAATAATAGTGTTTTTGATCATGGTCGGCTATTGTATGTTATTTGTATTCTGCTTTATCTGCTCCGCCCTTTCTCTTTTTTCAACTGAAATGTAATGATTTTAAATTATTGAACATCAATAAACTTTACTACCTCTTCATGCCGGCTCATAGCTGGATGTGCAGTATTAGAAGGACTACAATCTACGTCCTGAAAATAATAAAATGATCTGTGTGTCAAAAGCATTAAACCTGCTTACCTGTCTACATAAAATAAAAATCTGCCATGTTACATTATGTGAAGTGCATGAGGCACATTAACCCTCTATGCTACTCTGAGTCACAACTTTGACTTGACAAAACACAGATCTCTCCTGCAAGAACATTATCCATCAGAGTTCTTACCATTATTAATATTCCCTGAGATCTACTAGGCACACACACTCTAGGCAATAGGCGCAGTAACCCCATAAGATATTTAAAAATGCAACCAATTAAGTCACAACAGATTTACTGTCAAGTTTCTGCTTGCTGCCGATTTGTTTGCGGCAGAGTTTTTTTTTTTAAAGAAATAAAATGTGCAATTTGGATGTGGGAGTGCTTTTCATGACTCCGCCATCATGACTCCACCACCTTTTGGGTGCCACGATGACCTCCTATTTATCGTGGAGGATTAACGTTTTTCCAATTCTGCACTGGTTACACACAGACCTCTACGGTTATCGCATTAACCAATTGAGCCTTCACTGCACAAAAAAAGGCATTTCCCACAAGTTACTTTAGCTAGCATTCATTTTTAATTTACGCATACGTGTTACATTTTATATTTATTTTCTTTAAGGTGAAAGGCCAACAAAATAGTTACAGAATATGGTGTTCTTTTTTTTTACCAGGGATCTGGCCCCACCTCCATTTCACTCAGAATCACAGTCCCTGCACTTCAAACGCTGGTGACAAGTGACACTTAGAACGGGGAATAACGATGCAAATCATAGGGGATTCCATAACTCAATATTTTGAGGCTCCAAGGTGGGTGAGACTGTGTGGCTTTCGAGGGTGATCCACTGAACCAATTTAAATTTTTTTTAAATACTGAAAGAAGGTGAGCGAGGTAAGTTTTCAGGAGAAAATAAGTGTTCTGTCTTGAGTATGTTAGAAATACACCCTGCAAATAAAGTTAGTTGTAGAAATAAGGAATGCTGCTCTGTGGAAGGGGCATGCTGGTAATATGAGATGCTGACATGGAACCGGCAGCTGAAACACCGAGAAAGTAAGACTACCGGCACCGAGTGTGCTCTGCCGCGTCAGAAAAATCACGAGAGCATCTTCATTACCTGTGGCTCAACTGGGTGAGCACGCCGTCCGTTTCTCAATACTCTCCCGGGTCGCTCCTCCATGGCCAAACTATGCCCTGTTGCCTTCTCCCGTGCCAAGGACGAGGACAAACCGTTCAAACTTCAACCCGCCGCTGGCATCTGCCATATACATATATAGATATAGAAAAAGAATGAAAAGAAACGCAGCTCAGGACGCCATCTTGGCACCACGTATATTGCGTTCTTTAGAACACAATAAGCTAGTATTCCAAGTATACTGAGAAAGCTGGTAGCGAAAGAGTCACACATTACCCAAAATAATTAATATGTATTAAGAAGTAACTGATAATGGGGTAAGTAGTAATTAAAATCTAATACGTGCTTACTCAGAAAAACTGCTGAAATAACTCGCATTTGTAACCCTTAATCTCGAATTGTACTGTAGATGTTTTATGAAATACACGATGTTCATCTGTTCGGACCATGCATACAATTTAAGGAGGATGTTCATTTTACAGTGCTTAAAGCCAAGTCCTTATAATACAAACGAGTGTGTCCTTCGTTTATGTTTATGTCTATGATTACCTGCCAGAGTGTTTCTCCAGTGATTGGCTGGTACCTTCTGATGAACGGTGAGGTGTGTGCCGGAAGGGAGAGTTTGGGAAATGTTGAGTCAACGCTGGGTTGTTAGGATGGGCAGAACCTGTAAACTGTTACAGATTATGGTGAGAAATTTCAGGATAAACTGGGTATGATGGCCGCAGGGGTGGTGTGGGTGGGAGGGAGAATTACGCCGCAAAAACGAGGGAAGTACTGCGCAGATTAGAAGAGAAAAACTCACCAGACTGCAGGATTAAGAGGCGAGTGGCGCAGTCCAGGGGAATTTTTCTCATATACGGACTATAACTAGAGACGTCTCTGATCCAGATGTTGAAAGGCAGTCGGAGGGTAGCACTGACTGACTGTGCAGCCAGGAGTTGGGGATTGCACAGCCTGGTGTTGCGGAAGTGGAACGCTGCACACAGGAGACAGGCGCAGCTGAGGAGCACAAGGCAATATAGAGCAGCTATGGGAAAGTATTAAACCACAACTTCAGGGACCAAAAACACTTCAGAATAAATAGGGGATGAGAATAGCCGCAACGGTAAGAAGTTAAAGAAAATGGTGTTTGTTAGAAGTCGGCAAGGCACGAGCCAAATGTCTGGTTTTGCCCTTCGGCGACTGGCGCACTAAACAAAATAGAAGGGAGCCCGGCATCCCAAATAGTATTGTCCTCCTTCACTCCAGAGCCGTTTTCAGGCATGGGCAAAGTGGGCTCAGCCCCATGGCCCAGTTTTTCATGAGGCCCTTGAAAAATAGAGTTCTGCAGAGTCCTGCCCTGATTACCTTGAATAAATCTTAAACCGATTGTTTCAAATACCGTTTTCCTTTAATTTAATTTTAATGTGGGTGATGTGTGAGTCTATTACATACATTTTGCCTGAAAGATGCTGTTTATGCCTCATGCAGGTTCTTTTAGATCAAATCATGCATGACCCCCCCCCCCCCCCCCCCCCCCGATCGATGACAAACTGGGGGGTCTCAGAGAGATTATTTACTGTGATATTAGTGAGCTACTGGTGTGTTACAATATTTAAAATACGCCACTAACCATGAATATTAGGTGTAAACATATTTAGAATTTGGACCTGTGTGCCTGTGCTCTGTCCGTGACCTGGCCAAAGAAGGCACAAAAGAGTTGAAAGTGGATCATACATTCAAAGCTGCTCCGAACAGAGGCCCCCAAATACGTTTCACCCAGGGCCCCAAAAATCCTTAAGATTTCCCTGCTTTACCCCCCTTCGCCTAAAGCAGATACTTAACGAAGGTCAGCTGAGCGCATAAAGTCTAACATGCACTGGCAAAGTCAGTATTTCTGGCTTTCATGTGAAAAAACATCTGAACAATGATCCTTACAGATGTTGTTTACACATGTTTCACGTACAAATGTTGTGTATGACATGAAAGCCAGCCCTATTGGCTTTGCCAGTGCTGGGAGGAAAAGGTGCACGGAGCACTCCAGCGTCAAAATGCTATTTTGCCTGGAGTGCTAAATATCCCTGAACTAGTCCTGAGTGCATTCCTTGTATATCAATATACTGCTTACCGAGTTCGTCTTAAGAAAGAGTTGTGTAATTACAGTTTTACCAATAAAAGTGGCCCCTTAAAGAACCAAATGCAATTTAGAGCTTTGTTTAATGAAATCCCAAGTGGTCTCTGGAAGGGTGCTAGTTAAGGTTTGGCGGGGAAGGGGCAACGTAAGAGTGTTATATAGTAGTACTGGAGTGCAGCTGGCTGTGACTATCTTTGAGGAACTCTGGAGATGGGGTAGTCCAAAAGTACATACAGTGCTGTGTGTTGCCAGTTCGTCATGGGTGTTGACTGGGGGTTTCCAGGGGAGGGTGGTGTGTCAGTGTCAGAGGCGCAACTAGAGCCAAATTTTGGGTGGGGGGATGGGGGGGTCGGGCTAAGAAAACATTTCGGGATGGGCTGAATCTTTAAGCAATAGGCAGAGTGGAGCTGCAGGGGTTCTTAGAAGGGGTGAAACAACAGCAAGGCCTCATTAACATGCAAATGGTCTTTTAAAGACCTGTGAAGTGCTCGAGTGCGGCTGTGTGTGTACCCGGGTAGCTGTCTCATCCCGGGCTGCCACACACGGTGAGGGGGAGGGGGGGGTCTGAAGCCCTTTGAATCCAATGGGTGTTGCGCGCCTGGTCAGTTTTAAGAGCTGATTTACGTGAGGTCAGTGACAGCATTATAAGGAGCAGTCACCTGTGCAATAACATCCTGCTTTGTCTGCCTTTTCATAACTAATACGGAAGGAGAATGTGGGAAAGCTTGCTTATTTTGTAAAATCAATTATTCTGTTTTATTGAGCCTCAGAAAAAGTATAGAGTGAGAAAATATTTCTTACATTCATGCTTTTGATGCCATCAAAGTTAGGGAAGCAAAGGTAGCATAGGAAGGGTGTAGCAAATGCCATGTATGACATCCTTTTGTTATTTTCTGGACTAACGTTATAAATTGGCAAATTAAGGCACACAGGATCTAACCGTTAGGTGCTCCTCATTTTAACAGGCAGTCTGTGCATTTTAGCTGAGTGGACCGACCGCGCCAGGTCAGGCGGTGCAGGAACATTCATGTGCTTCTTACCAGATGTGCTTCTTGATCAGGATCTTGTTCTTGCTTATGGTTTCGCTCAAGGTGGATCCTTTACTGGTGGGTGTCAGCCGTGGCAATCCTAGCCCTACAGACTGCTCCTGAACTAGGAAGGGAGTAAGTAGCCGGGGTGGGAGATGGTGTGTAAACTAAACTAAGGGCAGTATGAGGTGGGGGGGCATAGCACTTGGGCCCAGAGAGGTGTTGATAGCTTAGGATCATGTTGATATTTCTTGTTGCAGCCCCATTCACTATCGCCTTTGAACTGACCATCTCACCAGAAGCTGGGCATAAAGAGTGGGCTGCCTGTAAATCCCTATGCATGCTTTTCAAACTCCCAGTTTGTCTGAGACTGCATTGTATGCTACACTGTGACTGTGTATGTAGTTCGAAGTGTGTTTTATTTATAAAAGACCACTCAAAATATTGAAGCTGATTCAACACGGCCTCTTTGTCATGAATAAACCTAGATCACAGTGACTGCCAAGAACAGAATTAACCACAAACCAACACACAAGCCACAACATAATAACATGCAGCATCCAATGTAATAAATACCTATAATTGGCCATGGAGGCACCTCCCCTACCACCCTAAAATGCCTATAGTGAACAAAGAGACAAGTCAGTTGTCTCGTGCACCCTAGATGTAGATTATTTGTAATACAGATGGAGCATAATTATAGTCAAGGAAGGTTTTTGTACAGCGGGCATCCTAAACATATGTATTTCAAGGTGGTCTCAAATGTGAGGGTAAAGGGAAAGGAGGCACAGTGGAAGAAGATAATTGGATCAGCCAATTTGGTCATGCATGGAAGCCGGGGTTGTGCCAGGTTTCCTAGTTGCACAGTTAAGCCACTAGGTGGGGATCTCTTTATCCTCTTTTACATCGAAGGTTAATGCTTTGTATTCAATTCTCGGAGAAGCTATATAAATATACTGGGGCAGATTTATGAGCCCCTTGCGCCACTTTTGCGTCACTTTTCCCATGTTAAAAGTGACGCAAAAGAGGCGCAAGGGGCTCATAAATCTGCCCCACTGTATTTTATTTTAATTACATTTTTATAGTTTTTACTATCCCTGAAGATGTATTTAAGCACTTTGTCAAATGCTTTTAACTGTCCTACAGCGCAGCCAGTACCAATTAGCATACTCTCACCACACAGACTTCAGTATCTTATGTGTGCACCAAATAAGACCTTAAGCTCCCTACACCTCCAACCCTCGCCCCCAAATATCAGTGTCTGCTTTGTGTCCTCTTTCAACCATTCAAGCAGCACATGGTGTAAAGAGACCTTCCTTCCCAGCCCATTTCGGCTTTGATCTGTAGTTGTAAAATACATTTCCCTCCTGCTCACACAAACTCCCATGGAAGGGAAGTGCTTCAACAGTGTTTCTGTCTGTTAGAATCTATTGAAGGCCTGTTTCATCTAAGCAGGACATCGCTCTTGCGGCAAAAAAAGTGCCATTGTGATGTTCGAACTGGGTTGATGCTCAGCCTCCTGGAAGCAGACCAGAACTGTGTCTGAAATGTAAATGAAGCAAAGAAGACTTTGTGATTGTGGGGATATCTATTTTGCGTTGATTCTTATAAATAAACAAAGTAATTTAGGGTAATATGCTTTATCTAGAAACTTACCAATTTTTAAATGCATACATCAGTTTTGTCTGACCTGCATATATTGATGCTGAACATAATTTCTGACTACATGACCATACTGTATATGATCAGTTCCAGCGTAATGCATTTCCGTTTTATGTGAAACTCTCTGAAACACTATTGTGGGTTGCAATCCGAAAAGTAAGTTAATAAAAAGGTTGTCTGCTGGATGTGGTACATGATTGTGTAACACACAGCTGTACCTCTTGTACTTGAACAAGCTATCTAAGCCCCCCTCAGCCCCGCCCTATTCATTGGACTCAAGCGATTGGACAATAAATTAAAGAAAACGTAGTTATAGGTTGTTAAAAAACAAATATTGTTCATCAGCACTGCTTAGACTCACTCATTCACACATCTCTAATAATGTATCTCGCGTTTATTACAGCACAAAGACCATGTGAAACTCCACCAGTGCACCTCCGTCCTATACGCCTTGCGTACAGAAACTGCTAAGCTGATGTACCTCAAGTCTGCAGCAACAACTGATTTCACAGTGCGTACACCCATTCTTGACTCTGCCAGTTGTCCTGATTCATGTTGAGTAACACATCTTCTTGACTTTCTTCTCTTTGGCCTCGCATATAGTGTGCCTAATGTATTTCTGTCCAGCAACTGTGCCTTCAATCACAAAGTCTAGTCTCACGCTTAACTCTGCTTGTGTTCCTCAATCCTGCAGCAGCATTCAGTGCTAACACGCACTCGCTGCTAGGTAGCCAGCTGTTCATCAGAGAGACTGTCACTGCACATACACCAGCCAGTAAAATAACCTTCTCAGATAATTATCCTGCTGCCTGACAAATTTCAACTTCATATCTATCCAGCATCATGACACCTAAAATAATGCATTGTAGATAGGTCCTATGCATTTGTTTGCGTGGTTCCTCTTGAAAATCATGCTAAAACTGTTCTCCGCATGTAAGGAAGACGTCCTGAAAGTGCTTTGAAAAAGTGCTTCCAGGGAGACCATTTTCATATGTTCTAGTATCAAATGCCGCTACTTTATCGATAACAGAAAAATATTTTGCTATCCATATTTTGTGAAAGGTTTAAAATGTTTTTTTTTTTTATAAGGCACACAGTTCGTAAGTATTAGTACATCTCACACCATCTGCATTTCTGAACATCAAGGCCAGGAAAATTGGTAGTCTTGAAATCAAATTAAGGCACTGTAGGAATTTAAAAAGAAAAAAATAAATTTTTTAAAGGAGTGTAATGTTAAACCATGTAAAAATGCATTCAAATGAGTGTAGTGCTGGGGGGCGGAGCTTGCCACGAAGCGAGATGGCCTCGTCTTAGGCGAGCTCCTCGCAGATGCCCAAAAACTCCTTCATAATCCTGCATAAATAGAAACTAAACTATGGAAGACTGGTGAGCCCCGATGCTATTGGCCATCCGACACCTGCTTATATTGTGACTTTGCTGATTGCGGCACAACTACAGCCCGGGACAGGACGCGGAACTCCGGCGGCCCAGCCAGGCGATACCGAAACAGAGACGGCGGCCTGTCGTGAAGTGCGAGGCTGAGACGCAGGGCACGCACAGCGGCCCCAAAGGGGGCTTCCTGCCCGGTACAATCGGAGCTCTGCGGTTTGAGGTGGGTGCACGAAAGACGTAGAAGACAAGCAAAGTTAGCATACAGGAAACTACCCACAAAGTGTGTGGCGAATATAGAGCGGACGCAACCAACACCGGGGTAAGGACATAAAAAGATCTTTGGTGTCAATCGCATACACGGTAGGCGGGCAAAACTGCGTAGGCCTGGCACGGGCCCAGACGTCCATACGGCGCACAGCACACGAAGCGCTAGAAGGAGTGAACGGGACAAAGAATGGCCCAGGAGACGCTGCGCGACAGGCGAGAGACACCGCATGTAGTTTTTCTGCAGCGGCCCCCTGGCGGGGAGAGACACTGTTTTGGAATGAGGGGGAGAGAAGAAAACCCGACCCGGCACTGAAGGCAGAGTGGAGGCGGCTGAATCAACAAACCCCTCAATAACTGCGCACCATGTTCCTGTTGAGGCTTGGCTGGTGGCTTGGCCCCACGTATCACGCAGGAGGTGTGGGACGTTTCTACCGCGACTACTGGAGAGAGCCTAGACACTGATGAGCTGCGCCCGTCTAACTCTGAGAAAATAGGCAGCACGCAACCCGAATGCAGGGGCTTTCTAGGACAGCACGGCCCACAGTCCGCCGTAACCAGACTCCCATAACGCTCCCCGGAGGTGACAAACTGGGGACTCTGGCAGAGAAGTAAAGCGCCAAAGGGTTGTTTGCCAAGAAAGGACAAAGGGGCTTACCAAACACCCTGAGCCTTAGCATTGCCCTGCAGCAGTGGTGTAGTGAGAAACGATAGAGGGGACTGAGCTCTCCCGGGACAGCCCACGAGCAGGGGGTCCCACAGCGACTGCAGTTCACTTACATTAACTGCCTGCCCGGTCTGATGCAAGAACTCGTGCTGTTGCATCCCATATAATAAAAGGGGACCCCGCCACATTGTAACTACATACAGGAGTGCGGTCGGCAGGACCCTACTGGACACAGCTCATCTCGGTGGCCCCCTGAGTAGGGTCCTGGTCACAGTTTGCAAATATGGGCAAGACGGACAGGAACCAGCCCAAAATCACTTTTGAACAGGCCAAGAAGCAGCTAGATCAGAGAGCGGAGGATCCCCCGCAGCTACAGACGGCGACAGGTGCTACGGGCGGAGTCACGAATGACGATGTGTAGGCCATGTTCACCACGATACAGGCAGCTTTGACTAATATCGATGGTAAAATTAACTCTCTGACGTACCGGGTCGACAGGATGTCGGAACGCTTGGACAGACACACGGAGAGGCTTGATATGGCCGAGCGCCGCATATCCGAGACCGAAGATGCTCAAGTAAAGATGGACACGAAACCGGTGCAGATGGACAAACACTTGGCGGCCTTAGCAGCCAAAGCAGAAGACTTGGAAGCGAGGTCCCGCAGAAACAACATTCGCCTGATGGGCATATCAGAAACTACGAACACGGGACCTATGGAGAGATATATTGAACAACCTCTCATCTCAATGCTAGGACGGGAGACGTTCTCCGAAATCTTCATCGTCGAGAGAGCGCATAGATCCATGGCGCCAAAGCCACCAGCCGGTTCGAGACCACGGCCGATCATAGCGAGAATATTAAACTACAGGGATCGCTAGACACTGACCCACGAAGGTATGGACATATCCCTTATCCTGACTTTACAGTGTCGGTCCAAGAGGCAAGGGAAAACAGAGAGATTTGAATATACAATACGCCATGTTGTACCCGGCAAGGCTCAAGATCACAGGCGAAGGAATGACAAAGATTTACAGTGAGCCGAAGGATGTGCTGAAATTTATTCAACAGAGAGGAAACCGAGGCCCGAGAAGGAAATCTCCGAGGGGGAACCAGGACGAACAATCTACAACATCGGACGTCGAATAGCTGTAGGTAGATGGAGCATGCAATCATCCTCTACAGGCTAAACAACGCCACTCGGAAAGCATAGCCAGGACCTGATGGGCGAGAGGTATTGCCATGCGTAACAGGAACATTAACTTCTTCAAAGCACATATTTTTCCCCGAACGCAATGAGCGCCCACAATATGAACCGCTTTTTTCCCAGCCGCTTCCTGGGAAGCTGAGTCAGCAACTGGACGCTAGCTGAGGATCAGAACAGCGGGGGGCCCACTACAGAGAAGTTTAAAAATCTACATAAATGGTTGCCCGCTAAGATGCTGGATTGTGAACTGTGAATGAAAATGTTTGATTTTCGGCCTTTTTACGCTCTATAGTAGTATTTTGCTAAATAACTCACCTGATATGTACAAGTATGCCATGTTTATGTTAAATTTCTTGATGCATAATGTTTGACAGGGCATCCGCCCATGTGGAGAAGATTCACAGGAAATGGGCTGGCAGTTATCGCCCTTCTGTGTGCACCACACAAGATTGTTTTTTTTCTCTTTGGGGTAACTTCTTGCTCTTTACGGGGGGAGGCAGTGGAATTTCTAGGATGCATTGTTCGGGGCTTGACCCGCCAGGGGGGATGGGGCGGAGGGGGTGGGAGAGGGTGTGGGGCTGGGGAAGGTAGAAAATGTCTGGTCGACAAAGAGAAATCACTCACACAGTTTTCCGCTTTATACACGGAGTAGGCATAGGAAATGGTTACCTCAGGTAGGAATAGGTGAGCATCGCTGACACTAACGTTTATAAATGGAATGTTCGGGGGTTTCAAAACCCACAGAAAATTTGTAAAGAATTTGCATACATTGACAGACATGGTATAGACATGGCATGTATACAAGAAACACACCTTACCTCTATTACTGAAACACGGGTGGGTACACGATGGGCATCGTATCGCATGGCATCCTCATATTCTACGTATGCCAGAGGGGTTTTATTGTTAATTAGGCGAAACGCCCCATTCCAGCTTATTCGCACAATTAATGATGACCAAGGCCGCTGTGTCATAGTGCAGGGAAATTTCGGAGGCACAGTACTAACGATAATCACGTCATATGGTCCAAATACTGACGATCCCAGTTTTTATGCAGAGATATGGACTAAACTTAGGGAATTCCCGTGTGTGCCAATAATATGGGGAGGGGATTTCAATTCATGCCTGGACCCAGCCCTAGACAGGTTGACAGGTAATGAAAGGTATGGCAAACACGCGGCCAAAGCATTAAAGGACGGTATGGCGACGTGGGGGATGACTGATATATGGAGAATGAGAAACAAAGGCTGTAGGGAGGGAACATGTACATCCACGACACACAACACGTTGTCACGGATAGACTACTGGCTGATTACGACAGAAGCGTGCACGTGGACGAGGTCGGTCAAACACCTACCTAAGACACTGTCTGATCACTCCCCGGTCTGCCTCACGCGGGAGGTTCCAACATACAAACCCAGGCACTTTACATGGAGATTACAGGGGAGCGCTCTTTCAATCAATCATAACATTTCAATCAATCAATCATAACATTTGTATAGCGCACTACTCACCCGGAAGGGTCTCAAGGCGCTTGGGGGGGAAGGGTCCGCTACTGCTCGAACAGCAGGGTCTTGAGTTGTTTCCTGAAGGCGAGATGGTCCTGGGTCAGCCGAAGGTGAATGGGGAGGGAGTTCCATGTCTTGGCCGCCAGGTAGGAGAAGGATCTGCCTCCGGCGGTGGCTCTTCGGATGCGTGGTACGGCGGCGAGGGCGAGGCTAGTAGACCGTAACTGGCGGGTGGGCGTGTAGAAGGTCAGGCGGTCGTTGAGGTACTTTGGGCCCAGGTCGTGGAGAGACTTGTGTGCGTGTGTGAGGAGCCGGAACGTGATCCTCTTCTTGACGGGGAGCCAGTGTAGGTCTCTAAGGTGGCCGGAGATGTGGCTGCGTCGGGGGATGTTCAGGATGAGTCGGGCGGAGGCATTCTGGATGCGTTGGAGTCTTTTCTGTAGCTTGGCTGTGGTTCCGGCGTAGAGGGTGTTTCCGTAGTCCAGTCGGCTGGTGACGAGTGCCTGGGTGACCGTCTTCCTGGTTTCGGTCGGGATCCATCGGAAGATCTTGCGAAGCATGCGTAGGGTGTGAAAGCATGATGAGGAGACGGCGTTGACTTGTCTGGTCTCCTGCTGGGCTTCTCTGATTGCTGCTGGGCTTGCCTGCCTCCTGTGCCTCTCACGAATAAACAGCGGTGCAGCTGGCGCGATTGTGTGCGCGTAAACGGGACCACAGGGCTGCGAGCTGACCCGCAGGGACTCAGTGTACCAGGAGTCCCTGCGTGAGGTCCAGACCCGCAACACCTGGGTCGCTCTCCCTGCCTGCCCCGCCCACGCTACAGCTATTAAGTGCAGATACCCCGGTGGAAATCGTTGGGATCACCATTTGTCTTAAAAATCACGAGCGGAGAGCTCCTGGACATACCTCTTTGCCGCTACTCCTCGCCGGACCAGCTTCGAGGGTCCCGCATCGCTGCCTTTGCCTTCTGGACTCCTGCTGGGCTTCTCTGATTGCTGCTGGGCTTGCCTGCCTCCTGTGCCTCTCACGAATAAACAGCGGTGCAGCTGGCGCGATTGTGTGCGCGTAAACGGGACCACAGGGCTGCGAGCTGACCCGCAGGGACTCAGTGTACCAGGAGTCCCTGCGTGAGGTCCAGACCCGCAACACCTGGGTCGCTCTCCCTGCCTGCCCCGCCCACGCTACAGCTATTAAGTGCAGATACCCCGGTGGAAATCGTTGGGATCACCATTTGTCTTAAAAATCACGAGCGGAGAGCTCCTGGACATACCTCTTTGCCGCTACTCCTCGCCGGACCCGCTTCGCGGGTCCCGCTTCGCTGCCTTTGCCTTCTGGACTCCTGCTGGGCTTCTCTGATTGCTGCTGGGCTTGCCTGCCTCCTGTGCCTCTCACGAATAAACAGCTGTGCAGCTGGCGCGATTGTGTGCGCGTAAACGGGACCACAGGGCTGCGAGCTGACCCGCAGGGACTCAGTGTACCAGGAGTCCCTGCGTGAGGTCCAGACCCGCAACACCTGGGTCGCTCTCCCTGCCTGCCCCGCCCACGCTACAGCTATTAAGTGCAGATACCCCGGTGGAAATCGTTGGGATCACCATTTGTCTTAAAAATCACGAGCGGAGAGCTCCTGGACATACCTCTTTGCCGCTACTCCTCGCCGGACCAGCTTCGAGGGTCCCGCATCGCTGCCTTTGCCTTCTGGACTCCTGCTGGGCTTCTCTGATTGCTGCTGGGCTTG
Organism: Triturus cristatus; assembly: GCF_964204655.1. NCBI lineage: Eukaryota > Metazoa > Chordata > Amphibia > Caudata > Salamandridae > Triturus > Triturus cristatus. Next base: position 946,946,419 of record NC_140584.1, read on the forward strand.
CCTGCCTCCTGTGCCTCTCACGAATAAACAGCGGTGCAGCTGGCGCGATTGTGTGCGCGTAAACGGGACCACAGGGCTGCGAGCTGACCCGCAGGGACTCAGTGTACCAGGAGTCCCTGCGTGAGGTCCAGACCCGCAACACCTGGGTCGCTCTCCCTGCCTGCCCCGCCCACGCTACAGTTTATTGCGGGATATTGTCCCCGCTGCGCGGGAGCGCCCGGGGCTAAGCCCGGGCAAAGGGCGGGCCGTCTAAGGCCGTCTAAGGCCGTCCAAGGACGTACAGGGACGGGCCGGGCCCTTTCTCTTACATTCGGGATTCGAGGACTCATAGTATGTTTTAGTTATGAATGTGATGAGATATTTAATGTAGTTATAGTGTGTAATTGAAGTTTTAAATTTTTATCTAATTTATATTTTAAATTGTACACATTATTTCTTTTTTGTTTAGTCTTATGATGTCCTCATCATTAAGAAAGGGTAGGCGGGTCACAGTAAAGTCAAGTAGTGTTAAAGCCACTGGAACCCTAGATGATTTTATTACCCGTGCCACGGGGATATTAGATAAAGAAATTGCTCTTACTGAAAAGCGTTTGTCTCTGGATTTAGTTACGGGGAAACGTTCATCTCTGGGACGGTTTGCATCTGTGGTCACTCCCGAAAAGAGCATAGTAAATGACTTGGAAGTCAGCCCAAATCTAGCCGTTACTCCAGATAATCAAGAAATATCTATGGGCGATGTAGTGAACGGTCCAATAGAAGATTGTTCTGTATTGAGTAATATTGGGGATGGGATCCAACACCCTAATTTGACCCTGTTGGGCCCCATTTCCTTACAACCCAAAGTTTCGGCTCCTGTTCAAGAAGCCACAAAAATTAGTAAACGTAAAAGAGGGGGAGGTCACTTGAAGGGAAGGGTAACACGAATGGGAGACCCCGGTCATCTGACTCATTGCTGCCAAAACAACAATAACAAAGATTTGTTAATACATATTGAGAAGCTGGTAAAAAGTCTTTTGACGCCCCTTATAGAGAGAACACAAATTGTTAACCTAAAATTGGACCAATTAGAGCATTTAATATCAGTTAACACACATTCGCTGGAAATTTTGGCTAATAATAGCAAACTCCCTCAGGCCCTGGGGAATTGTATCGAAATAAAGAAGGGGGCTCACAAAACCTTTACTCAAAATCCAAGTAATCCACCCCAGCCTATTGCATCTGCTGATTCCCAGCGAACCCGTGTACAATCAGTCCCAACTAGACCTGCGTTGGTGGCTGACGGGGACTCTCAGTCAATGTCGATTATGGCTATAGCAGCAGCACCGAGCTCAATTACATCTAAGCCAGTAGCCTCATCTGAAGTTAAACTAACTCCACTGAGCGGCCCATTAGTTCTGGATGAAATGGCACCTCCAAGCAAACTAATATGTGTGAATATACCCCCCGAATCTGCACCTTTTATGGCCATCCTGACAGGTGTCCCGGTGGTCGCACCAAATAAACATGAATCAAATCAGGACCTATCAAATAAAGTTATATTTTGGCTCAACAACAATAGACCACTCCCCCCAGCCTCTGTTACAAAAATATTAAATGTACGAAGGGTCCCTTGGGTTGGTCCAAGCAAGAAGGATTTAGAGGGGGACTGTATCCTAATTAATTTTAGGGACAGGTGGGTCAAGGACTTAATCTGTAACAAAGCAAGGTTTGCTAGAATGGGGGATATTCAATGTATAGGTCTTGAATATTTTTATCCCAACCTGCATCATGTTCCCCTTAACCCTCGCTTCCCTGGGTCGAGATTGCAGGGTAATAGTTACTCTGGATGGACACAGATTAATACTATATCTCGACCCTCTCAAAATCATCCTGGTTTGTGGCACCAGGGTGATGGATCTCTCATGGGGCCAACAAGTTTCAAACATTTTGGGCAAATCCCCTATGACCAATCAAGAAGGAGATTTCAGGGGGAGGAATACCTAGGGTGGATGCCAAATAACAATATTCCATTAAGAAACCGATTTGACCCACTGGTGGGAATGGAGGGTTTAGATTGACCATTAGACAAGAAAAAGGAAAGCATTCTATTTACCACAGATTTGGCCATGGGGGAAAACGGGGGGACAAGGCAGAAGGATAACCAGGTGGTGGATGCTTTCGACCACAATGCACAACCTAATATGCTTTCGGACACTCAGACTGTCAGTAACTTAGCCTGTGAGCTAAACCCACCAAGTACTGGGCCTGACCTGGCAACTCCAAAAAAGTCTGTGGACGATAGCCTAGGGGAACCTAGGCTGTGTCTAATCTCATGGAATATTGCAGGTCTTGCGGGTAGAATGGAGGACGAAGCTTGGCTGGAGCATGTGGGTGGTCAGGATATCCTGTGCCTTCAGGAGACATGGAGCAGAGCGGGTGGGGAAATTGATGGTTTTCAATCTTTTAATGTTTTGGCGGTCCCATCACCAGCTGGGAGGGCAAGGGGTGGGATAATGACCGCTCTCTCCATCAAACTAAAGAACTTGATAACCTCAAAAATAGTGGATACTCCCTGGTACCAGTTGCTCTTGTTGGAAAATCTGTTCCCAGAGCCTTTGTTATTAATTAATTGGTACCATAATGTTTTTGATAGAAATGATGTATCTACAATTCAGAGTTTGGAGGAAGCAATATGTAAGGCTCGTAGTGATCGACCTTTATTAGTAGTTATTTGGGTTGGCGATTTTAATTGTACACTGTGCAAATTTGGGGGCTCCAATGTTTGTGGCATCGATGACCTAAACGAACAGCCCTTGATGCATTTTAAACACACGCCCCAGGGGGACGCTTTAAATAATATCATTGTTCTAAATGATTTATGCATGGTAGAGCCCTGGGCTGCCCCAAACATATCGCCAATACCAACCTTTCAGGGAACAAGAGGTGCAATGAGTACTATCGATTTTGTATTTGTGTCCAGTAACTTTCTTCATTATGTTAATAGGCTTGAGGTAATAGCAAGTGCCGTAAGCGATCATAACCCTTTAATGTTATCTTTGTGTGCTCCTGCTAGTAGAAAACATTTGGTTTGGGAGCAACCCATAACATATAATAAAAATCAGGGAGTCACTATGAAGTGGGGGAAAATAAATGCTGTAGGCCTTGAGGCAGAGATTCTGAATGTTTGTAAAACTGAGATCGAATCATGCCTGTCGCTGACGTCTGACTCAGACAAGGTCATTGGGAGTTTTGAAAAATTATGTGGGCACGTGGCTGAGCACCTTAAAAAACCGGTGGGGAAAAAGAATTTAAGGTGTTTTAAATGGTTTGACTCCGCATGCTCCGCCTCACATAAATCCTTAAAAGCGGCCCTTATACAAAAACCAAGAAATAAAGAACTGATAAGATCGACCAGAAGGGCTTATAAAGAGGCCATCACAAAGAGGAAGTAGGAGTTGAAAAATCGTGCCTGGGACGATCTAGAGAAGGCCTCTGAGTTAAAAGATAGTAGGCTCTTCTGGGAAGTAGTAAATCGTCCCCTGTTTAAAAGTGACACCAAGGAAAGTATAGTGACGCAGATTACTGGTGAATCTTGGGAAGCTCACTTTGGTAACATTTTTAATCCCAAAGCATTATTACTTTCAGATTTGTTGGATGATGTAGGGGATTTGGTGGTACCATCTTCAGCTTCGCTTCTTAGCTCTTCACTTACACTGGAAGAGGTTGAAGAAGCTTTGAGGAAAGGCATATCATTAAAAGCCCCGGGCCCTGATGCTGTCCCTTTGGACTTTTTTAAACATAATATTGAAGCTTGGGCACCATTATTACTGAATGTTTTTAGGGCTGTTGTTCTTGGTCGTATCCCTGTATCGTGGAAGGAGGCAGTGGTGGTGCCGATTTTTAAGAAGGGCGATAGGTGTGACCCCCGATGCTATCGCCCTATATCCTTGATTGATGCATCATGTAAATTATTGGGGAGGGTTATTTTGGCCAGATTAGAAACATGGGCTGACTCTGTTGGTCTAATTGTGAATTCCCAGTATGGATTCAGAAGTGGGAAGGGGACAGTTGAGCAGTGTCTGAATTTGGCGCTAATTATTGGCAAGTACATGAAGGCAAGGAGTTCTGCAATTTACCTTGCCTTCATGGACTTGTCAAGCGCCTTTGACACTGTTTGCAGAAGTAGGCTGTGGCAGATGATGGACGATATGGGTTTCGAAGAACCCCTGGTGACACTTCTCCGCAGACTACACGCAGCAACGTCCGTGGCTATAAGATTCGGACCTGGGGGTGAAACAACAAAACCTATTCCCTCAACTGAGGGGGTGCGTCAAGGCTGCATTTTGGCGCCTTTCTTGTTCCTAGTATACACAAATGGACTAGAGAAGTACTTGTTGGACCACTGTTGTGATTTTCCAAAGGTAAACGGTAGGAGTATTCCTATACTCTCATATGCAGACGACACTGTTTTAATGACCCTCACTGGAAACAGTTTGCAGGTGTGCCTAGATGCCTTTAACACCTTCATGCTGGATCTTGACCTGAAGGTAAATTTTGGAAAATCTTTTGCAATGGTCTGTGGTCCAAAAGGGACAAAACCAAGAAAATTTGTGGTGAATCACTCTACTATTGAAAAGGTGGAAAATTTTAATTACCTTGGAAATCTTTTCAATAGCAAATTAAGTTGGGCCCCATTAATGAAGGCTCGAGTCCAGAGTGCTACCCGCTCCATAGAAGGTCTTTTTCGTTTTTGTGGTAAGCTGGGTCAAAAACCTGTTGCGCACCTTAAAACCCTTTACATATCTAAATGTTTATCTGTGGCCACCTACGGGGCAGGAGTATGGGGGACCGAAAACCCCTCAGTGATACAAGTGATGGAAAATAAATTCCTAAAACGGGTATTACTGATCCCATCGGGTTCATCAAATAGCTTCTGTCATAATGAAATGGGAATGACCAAAGTGACTGACATTATTCGTCTGTCGCCCCTATTATTATGGGGCAAAATATGGTTATCTGACGATCTGCAGCTCTCGAGAGAAATTCTCTCAGACTGCATGAGCCTGGATAATGCAAAAAAGATCCCCTGGTTGTCATACGTCAGTGACATGTTGAACAAGATAGGCTTGGGTTATGTTTATGAAAATCCTGCAAATATCCAGGGAAACATAAAAACCCAAATTAAGTCAAATTACTGGAAATTTTTAGGTTCACCTTGTCTGGGAGGCCCAACTAGCTATGTACCTACGTTACAGCACCAATTTTATCTAACTTTTACAACTAATGTCCAATGGCGGTTTTACCTCACGAGGTTTAGGCTAAATATCCTTCATTTTCTTTTTGCCTTTCCTAAACAAGGGGGTTCGTGTGAGCGGCTACCCCCTTGTCCCTGTAATGACAGAGTTAGCCAAAGTACTATACATGTTGTCCTGTTTTGCTCCTTATATCAAGAACCAAGGATTAGATTTATTAAGCCTATCCTGAAGGGGCGGCAACCATGCACCTATAAAGAAGGCTACGATTATTTGCTGTCATTATCTTCTGTTGATACTTGCTGTGCCATGTTAAATTTTATACGAGTTTCACTTCAGATTAGGAAACGCTATGGATAATTTAGCTGTAGAACTGTGCTTTGCCATCGGATTTGTATTTATGCTGTATGATGGATTTTTCGAATTGTAATCTTTGTTTTACAGATGGATCACCTTAATTGTGTATTATGTTTTTTAACTTTGTGCTTTTATGATTCATTGTATGAATCGAATAAAGATTTTGAACCGAAAAAACCGACTTGTCTGGTCATCGAGAGTGAGGAGTCCAGGATGAAGCCCAGGTTGCGTGCGTGGTCTGTCGGCTTGGGAGTGGTGCCCAGGGCGGGGGGCCACCAGGAGTCATCCCAGGCGGAGGGCGATGGTCCCAGGATAAGGACTTCAGTCTTGTCTGAGTTCAGTTTCAGGCGGCTGTTCTTCATCCACTCGGAGACGTCTTTCATCCCTTCGTGTAGGCTGGTTCTGGCGGTATCTGGGTCTCTGGTGAGGGAGAGTATCAGCTGGGTGTCATTTAGACCAGGTGTTCCAAAGCGATCTACGACAGGCAATAAGGGATTATTTTGATTTAAATTCTGGGTCAGTGGAAAGTGCAGGGACGTTATGGGAGGCTTTCAAAGTCACAATCCGGGGTCACTGCATTAGCAAGCATGCTGGGATCTTGAAGGATATCCAGCAGCAACTAAATATAATAGAAAGGGACATTAGCACACTCGACGCGGAACATACACAGACACGTAACCCTACTTTATTGGGTAAAATCGGGGTCCGGATGGATGACTACCAGAAATACGGTGCAGACTAGATAAAATACAAATCAAGACGATACACAGCGCGGAACTACATAGAGGGCGGCAGGCCAGGACGCGCTTTGCCCAGTAAGATTAGACCATCACTCACAACGTCATACATAACACGGATCAGCGATGACGAAGACCAAACGTTGTATGACACGACGTCCATTTTAAACTGTTTCAAGGGCTAATACTCACAACTCTATGACAAACTAACACCACAGCAGAAGAAATTAACCTTTACCTTCAGGATGCAGCTCTCGCATGGCTCACGGACACTCACCGGAAAATTTTAGACCATCACATTACTAAAGAAGAATTTACAGACGCAATAGACTCCCTACCGAACAACAAGGCCCCTGGTCTGGACGGGCCCCCTGGGGAGTTTTATAAAACAAACAAAGACCTGTTGATACCACACTTAGCGGCAATGTATGAAGAGGCGTATGAAGAGGGTAGACTTCCAGCCTCATTGAGGGAAGCACTTTTAGTGGCGCTCCCAAAACCAGACAAGGACTTGACAAGATGCGACTCATATCGCCCCTAGTTGTTAATAAACCTAGCGGTCAAAATCTTGGCAAAGGTTATCGCTACCAGGATACAGCTTCTACAGGAGAAGCTAGTATTGCCTGACCAAGCAGGATTTGTGCCAACCAGATCCACTACTCAAAACATACACACCATTTTCGCGCTGTACCATCATCTGGATCCGGAGCTACTGGCGGCGGCTTTGTTAGACGCTGCAAAAGCTTTTGATTCGGTGGAATGGACGTACATGTTTGTAGTATTACGCAGGATGGGCTTCCCGGAACGGTTTATGAGATGGATAGAACTCTTATACCATGACCCAACGGCTAGAATTAGGATAAATGGGCAAACATCTGACCCTATTGGTATAGGCAGAGGGGCGAGACAGGGCTGCCTGCTATCGCCAATATTGTTTACGCTGATTCTGGAGCCCCTAGCCTGCAGAATCCGTCAGTGCCATCCGAACGCTGCTTTACAGTTTGGCCTGCGTCCCCTTAGCATTTCATTATATGCAGACAACATGGTGCTATTCACTCGTCACCCCAATACATATTTAAATAGCCTAATCAGAGAATATATCCGCTTTGAACAATATGCGGGTTGCGAATAAACTGGGACAAATCAGTGATCATACCTCTCACGCTAGCTACAACCCAGCAGACTACCCCCTGAAATGGCAAACTGACCCAGTCAAATACCTGGGCGTATGGATACACAGGGACGCAGACTTAGTCATAAGGGAAAATTATGGAAGGGCGATGACTAAACTTGACGAACAGATAGCTAGATGGATCCAGATGCCTCTATCATTAGCAGACAGGATTGCACTACAAAAGATGATTGTCTTTATATCTATTTATCAATATTCCTATTTGGTCAACGCAGGCATTTTTTTCAAAATTACGATCGGCAATGCAGAGACTAACATGGGCAGGTTAGCAGGCCAGAGTAAGTTGGAACGTACTAACGAAACCGTATCATAAGGGCGGTTTCGGAGCACCAGATTTGCAACTATATTTCTATTGCACACAGGGGCAACATGCGCACTACTGGACGCAACCTCATGCGTAATTCCACACGTAGCAGTGGAAACGGACAGTGTACAACCAACTCCATTGATTGCTTTGTGTCTGGCCCGAAATCCCATACAAATCGGGACAAGATCCAGCCTGTACACTGCACCTCAAGTGCGTGGCATATGCTAGCACGCAGGGCAAACAAACTACCTATTTATGCCCCGTCACTCCCTGTTGCAAACCATCCAACATTTTCTGCAACACAAGAGAAAAAAATGACATTGCTGCTGGGGGACATGAAGATCTCCAAAATGAAGGATGTCTTCCCACACGGTAGATTCATCCAAAGGGGTGACCCGTCATTAAGCATACTTAACACACCGATGAAGATGTTTGCTCACTTGCGACTGCACACGGCGATCAGGGAACTATATATCACTTATCCGGAGGAGCCACTAACGCTGCACGCATTACAAGCCCTACTGATAGCGCCAGCTCGCCAGAAATTAGTTACCCGCCTGTACAATGCATCACAGTCAGAACACAGTGGGATAAGTAGCAGATCACACACTAGGTGGGAAACATTGATAGGAGAAAACATTGACGAACAGGATTGGGAATATAGCTGCATGCAACTACAATTGATGACATCCAATTGTAATTTACGAATAATACACTTTAAATTTCTACATCCATTTTATTATACCCCGACCCAGATATACAGATACGGCCTTAGATCGCATGATAAATGTCATAGGTGTGATGCCATGAATGCGGATTTTCTACACTTGGCGTGGGCATGCCCTTAGATACACAAATACTGGCAAGATATTATGGGAGCAATCACTGCAATGTTAGCTGAACTAGTGCCGAACACTCCTGGTGTGTTTACTGGGGATATACAAACTAAAGCCAGCAAAATTGCGAAAATTCCTAGCTGTAGCGCTACTGTTAGCGAAACGACGAGTGGCCATTAGATGGGGCAGTAAACGACCCCCTAGGTTCAAAGACTGGCTTGTGGACATGTCCTATTGTAGGGAAACCATGGAGGTTTACGCAGAAGAACTACCGCAGCCATCAAGGCCTCGCGATTTCTGGGAACCACTGAAGCAATACATTTTGACTATGCAGGGGGACTATTAATATATGATAATTGATGGAAAAGTAAGGACGTGTGATGTCTGTGATGACCTTTTTTTTTAACGTTAAGAGGGGGGAGTACGGATGTACGATTATTCCCATGTGCAACGTTGTGTACTCCAAATGACAAATGATGGGCTGTAACCTCTGTAATACTGGGGGTTTCATTGTAGTCTCGTGATGCGACGATGTATTCACTACAAGCCTTAGGCACCCACAATAAGAAATTACTGATGTAACTGTTGTATAAATATGCTATGATATGTACTTTGCGAGCAAATTAACTAAAATGTATGTGTGATGTACAATGTTGACCAGACGAAATAAACAAGTAAAAAAAAAAAAAGAATTAGTGTAGTGCTGGGCATCTCATACTCCTCTCAATCACTCAACTGCACTCTGAAGTCTAAAGTTAATGTAGAAAGGGAATAGGGGAGTGCTGAGACTTGAATACAACAGCATATTGTTGATGTCGGCCCTTCTCCCATCTGTGCTGATGCCAGAGAAAAAAATACAGTAAATCATCTTCTTATCTAATACACTTTAACAGCATTACACTGTCTGTCATATGTGTGCCGCCGAAAGATCAAGCTCCATTCCACTGTAAACCTGAAACTTTATGCATGTTAGTGAGCCTTCTCTAGGTATCTCAGATTGAATTAATATGTCACACCTTTATTGAACCTACTGTACTAATTTAGATTTTTAAATAATTAAACATAAATCACTGCAGTTTGGTGATATAAGTGAGTGAGGCGGAGGTAGTCAGTCAGCTGTGTAATTGAATGTGTAACAAGGAAATATGGGTTCAGATCTCAGCTTTCCACCTAACTGAACTGCTTGATCTTATGAAAATCAGTTTATGTCACTGTACCTCATTTCAATTGAGTGTCAAGTCTGAAACTTATTGAAGAAGTAAGTTCAGGATGTGTGCTACAGAAACTCACTTGTGTACGGTTCAATATAGAATACGTTACTCTCCATATACGTATATAGTCACCTAGTAGAGCTTTATAGCACCTAAGCCATTTACTGTTACTCAGTTTGTGGTAGTCACTTTATCTACCTCAGAAGGATGGAATACTGAGTCTGACTTACTAAACGCAAGCTCAAGATTACAGTTGATAGACGTTGCTAACTCTATAAATGTAAATATCTTCAGGTAACATTAGTTGACAGGGCAGCCACCACTTCTGAATTCCTTCTACAAAGTCCATCTGTTTGCTGGAAAACTACTTCTCAGGGCTGCAGATTATCCAGAACGCCAAAGATTGATTAGTAGGGAATATGCAGCGTTTCTAATCTTCGCTGTATCACCTGTTTAGCCAGGAAGCATTCCTTATATTATAATATAGTCCTGCATTCACATACATTGGATGTGACTGTTAAGGATTCAAGTAATTGTTTTGTGCAATGCAAAAAGCCTAACTCTGCTAATGTTCATTCTCTGAACCTAATTGACTAAAAATATTTTCTTTTGATGGGCGAGGGCAAGGATAACCATGGGACTTAGGCATGTGGGTCAAATGGCATGGCTGGGAAAACGTTCTCACGGTCGAAAACGTTTGTGCTTTTTCTGAATGTAGATAGCACTGTGCAACCAGGAGTAGCAGTAGACGTGGCTTCTTGACCCTAATTAGGAGAAGGGCTCTCTCTGCATGTCCAACAGTAGGAGGAACAATTGTACCTTCAAGCAGCGAAGAAGGGAACCGCAAGGCCATGAACACGATATCTCTGAAGAGCCACGAGGACCAAAGCAAAGCACAGACAGACCCAGGCGGGCAGCACTGTCCAACAAGGAGAAGGGCAGACATTGCACATGCAAGGGGAGTTGATTACTTCACTGTTAAGAAAAGGTGAGCTCTAGGCACAGCACAAACTGGAGGAGATCATAAGTAGAAGAAATGCATTGTACCACCAGGACAAGGGCAGGCACTGTGCCACCAGGAGGAGGAGGAGGAGGGGACAAGCCGGGGATTGGAACACTTTACAAGATGGAAGAGGTGAGACCTCCAGTGCCACTCTGCCTGTTTCCTTTTTGTGTGGGTTAGAGTGGCGGCAAGGTGATGTGCAGCCCAGGACTCTGGGAAGGGACAGGCCGAAACTTGGATGTCTTTTTTTTTTCTGTGGCCTGCCAACATCTCTTCTTTTCGTTTCTTTTTTTTTAACGTGAGTAGTCCCATCTACCCCTGTTTTCTTCAAACACACAACTGGCATTTAATTTTTATGATCTCTGTTTGTTTTCAGAAAAAAAATCAAGAGCAAAAAGTAGGGATGAGTGGCAACGTGTTTATTTTTTTTGCACACTAAATGTAATTGCAGGAAAGAATAGAATATCTCTGCCTTTTTCTACACCCTGAGCCTCAGCACTGTTCAATTGTAACTTATATTAGAACAAAGGTCTTCAAACTGTGGAGCTCGCCCACCTCGGGGTACATGGCTGTGTTTCCAGTGGGGCGCCAATGGCTCAGTAAGTACTTGTAAATAAAGATGGCTCGGAAGCCCGACTTGCCACGTTTACAGACTGTGTTCATTTACAGGCAGCATTTCAAGTGCATAAAAAAGTGTGGGGACTGTGATCCTGAGCACTGGGTTGAGAGAAGTGGCTAGAAAGAAAAAAATATTCTACAAGTAATTTATTGTTATTTCACTTTTAGACATCCTGCTTATGGAAGAATACATAAATACTTAATACAAAATAAATGTAAACTAAAGTAATGAGAGGCACTCTTACAGTAAAAAATCATCGGCTTGTTAATGCTGTCATTCTAGATGTCTGTTTGCGAGAGCAAAGAGTCGCACAATTGAAACCTGGTTGGCGCGGTTTGGAATAGTGACGTGTATTTATATTGTAGTGAGGTCCCAGCCTATGTCAGAAAGCACTGTGAATATAAGTAATTATTTAAAAACTTTATTACACACAGTATTAACAGGGCCACAGGAATTATGTGGCAGGGGAGTACCAGATTATGTGGCATGGTTGACTAAATTAAGCAGCCAGAAAAGGCAAATTATGCAGTGCAACGCGGCACATTTTCTGATAGTATTACTTCATTATTTTTGTGTGTGTTTTTTACACATGGTAACTCTGCCTGAGCAAAGAATCCACTTCATTAGTAGCAGTTTAAGACCCAAATACAGCAATAAGGAATGAAAGATGAATAATCAACACTTTGCATAGGCCTTTCCATTGCACACAGACATGTTGCCACATTTTTTGTAACTTTTCATCCGTTCAAGCTAGAAACTATTTCTTTTTGTGAAAATCTGCCAATTATGCCGCAGATGACAGATTATGTGACAAATGCAGAAAACCAATAATTATGCAGAAAATGCTGCAGCCACAGAATGGCATAATTTCAATGGTCCAGAGTATAAAATAGGCTGCACAAAATGATTTACTTTTTAAGATCAAACAAGTGCTTTCAAATAATTATATTTTTGTAATTGGTCAGCAGACTGTACCTAGCGCAAAGACTTTTATAAGTCCATTGAAAGGACGCTTTCTCTTTAGAGACACAGGTGCAGTGGCACTGGGCCCAGAACTGAGCAGGGCCCACTGCATCACAATTATGACCGTCTTACTTTACAAAAGAGGCATAGAGGCTCCCTTTCCTTTGTAGCATTGGGACTGAGGGAACCCGGGCTGAAAAGAGACTGAAAATACTTGGGATAGGGACAGAGAGTCTTTCAAGGTTGGAGTGATGATCAGACATGGTGGGGAGGGATTGAAAGAGGCAGAGGAGAAAGCACACTACGCAGAACCCGAGTAATCATTAGTACAGAAGGTGCAGTTGAATTGGAGCCCAGGAGTATGAGGGGCTCACAACACCCAAATTATGGAGAGTAATGGTTTTTGGGCAGTTTGTTTGTTGTATTTGTTCTTTTACAAGTCTCTTATTTAGTGTGGATTATGAGCTAAAGTGCCTGTGAAATGATTTTATAAGCCCTGCTCCCTGCGATCAGCCCTCTTAAACAATGGATGGATTAAAACCAGGTTGTGTATTAGCCCCTTTACTTTTTTCATTGTACCTATTCGATCTACTAGAGCATATACAATTGTCCCATTCCTGTTTCTCAAAATTAGGAGATGATAAATCTCTACTTTGATGCACGCCGGCGGTTTGGACTACAAAGGCAATTAAATGCATTAGCAAAAGTAAAAGGAGATTTTCCCTCTATAGTGAAAGTTTACACTGCTAAATTCCCTGCCATTGAAATCACAGAAAGGTGTTAAGGGAGGTTTATTTTAAATATTCGCGATACACCTGAGACCACTAATTCTGAGGTGTTTGAGCATTTATTCTGCTTAGTCTTGATAATTCAAAAAGACATTCATAAATCAATTGGACATGTCTTTTAAAAGGAAACAGCACATTAGTCACTCACACAATTGCAACACATTTGCATGCGTGATTTAGAACCATTTCTATTGTGAGACAATATATACAACACATACATAATACCAAACGTTATTTGTGACAAAAATATATACAACAAACTAATGATCACAAGACAAACATCAATAAATTATGTGTGCCAGCCTGAAATTAAACCAGTCCTGCATTTGCACTGAAAACACAAGGCGGACAATTTCTCATTCAAAGACCAAGGCTGCCGGTTTGAATGAGAGGAGCTAGATGGTTTTCTAACTGCCTTCGCATGGCTGAAGTGAAAGGAAACAGTTAGGATTATTGTAGAAGAAATTCACGGCGATGCGCCCAGGAGCTCTAACTACATTTCATGAGTCTCAAGATCCTGGACCGTTTTTAAATCATTATCAAGAGTTTCCACGCACCCAGAAAATTTAAGCCTCGATTAACACTATGAATTGAAGAATAGATATTGGACATCTGTCTGCAGCACAACTGAGAACCCAAACCAAGTCCGAGTCCTGAAGAGAATCCCGGAATTGTTGGGGATTCGAAACGCGTTGGTTGTAGATTTTGGGGGGCGGTAGAACAGGGTGTGCCACAAGGGGACTGAATAGAAATAAATTTCCCCTTGTTCTAGGTTGTCAACACCCTCAAGTAGGATATGCATCCCCACCCTCCCATAGGCAGGACAAGTAGACATGTGTCTTTGAATGAGCAATTGTCCGCCTTGTGTTTTCAGTGCAAATGCAGGATTGGTTTAATTTTAGGCTGGCACACATAATTTATCGATGTATGTCTTGTGATCATTGGCTTTTTGTATATATTTTAGTCACAAATAACGTTTGGTATTATGTATGTGTTGTATATATTGTCTCACAAAAGAAATGGTTCTAAATCACGCATACAAATGTGTTGCAATTGTGTGATTTACTAATGTGGTGTTTCCTTTTACAAGACCTGTCCAATTGATTTATGAATGTCTTTTTGAATTATCAAAACTAAGCAGAATAAATGCTCAAAAACCTCAGAATTAGGGGTCTCAGGTTTATCTCGAATATTTAAAATAAACATCCCTTGACACCTTTTCTGTTTATTTCAATATTTGGGTGGTCCAGTCTGGGGAGTACAGGACCCAAGCCTTCCTTGTTTTCACAAATTCCCTGCCATAGCATATTATGCTAACAAAGTACAACCAAATACTTCAATAGTAAAATTTCATAATGAGATTGAAATCCTCCAACTGACTATCCACCGCCATACTTCAATGGGTGGCTCTTCCAATTTCCAATGAAAATCCACTATCAAATACATGTGGATATGGTTTTTTAAAGACCACACTGAATCAGTTTCCACTGATGAAAATAAAACGCTACATAAAATAAAAGACTACTGTCAACATGGTCACTGAAGCCTATATCTTGGTGGGGTAGATTTGAAACCATCAAAATGTTAGTTTCACACTTGGTTAACTTCTTATTGAGCATGTTACCTTCCCCACTTTCCCCAGATTTCTTCCTTAAAGTTGATAACGTTTTTTTGCTCTTCCATTGGGTGAATAAAAAACCCAGAATTAGCCTTAAAAAACTGAGGATGTCCACGAAAGTCGGTGGCGGCTACTTCCCCAATTGGAACTCTCACAAACGGCCTTCCTGGTTTCCCAAGATTCTCAGTGGTTTGAAACTAATCTGTTAAAAATAATCTGTTAAAAAAAACAATATGTCTTGACATAGAATCTTCCATCTGCCACCTATTTCCACTCCTGTCCACTATGTCACAACACACAATCCCGGACAATCTTTAAAGATACTGTATCAGTCATATTTTCCATAGATGCCGACCTGGCATTCGCTCTGGCAACCAATATTCGTAAATCAACTCGGATGTCACTATGGCATAATAAGAAACAACACATTCCTAGCTCTCTCAACATCAAACCTCTATGATAATACTGATCCAATCTCATTTACCTCCCTACAACATAAACATAATCTCTCCAACATGGATTTCTATGATTTAATTCAAATTGAGGCCAGGATATCTAGGTTTGGTTCCCTTCTTAGTTCACCCTTTCTATAGAAACTCCTGTTGACCAGATCGGGTGGTCATGCTTCTTCAAAACTTTATAAAATACTTACCACTTCTAAAACTCCACACCACCCACCTTTGGCACAAAAGTGGACTCCTTACTTTTCTTCCAAAATCTCGCTCCCAAGGACGAGGACACCTGGGCTAAAGCGAGATCACACTTACTTCAACACAAACTGATTCCCTCCCTAACCCAGACGAAATTCTTTGCTCCGCACTTTATGTACTCAACCCCTGCAAAATTGTTTCAATTAAAACTGATGGGTGCCAATACATACTGGGCATGCGACTCGTCCCTCGGTGGCTAAGAACATATGTTCTTCTCTTGACCTAACCTTCAAACCTACTGGCACAATGTCTCTCTGCTGCTACAAAAAAATGTTTAGAATGACTATTTCGCTATCCCTTCCAATAATCGTACTAGGACCTCATCTGGCAGACCTCCAATTGATCTCCCTGCCACGGGTCTCTTCCTCATTGACCTTTTACTCCCCATTGTCATCAAAGTAATGCTGATTGATTGGAAATCTAGTAACAATGTAACTTACCATAATTGGTGGGCCTGGGTTACCTATCTAAGAAGCACACGCATAACAGAATCTAGTAACAAAGGTTGCCCGGTAACCTCCCAACGTATTTTGGATACGCTTGCTCACTTTATTCACAGCCAACCACCCTAATGAGAAATCCTCCAAATCTCCCCCTCGCCACAGGTTCTACCCTCATCAGCACTACTTAGGTTTTTGCCACCTCTCATACTGAATCACATGACTCCACCTCTTCCCCCCCCTCCTATCCCCTAACGTTTTACCTTTGTTATGATACCAGACACACTTGCAAGATGTGAACATTTTGCATATATTTGTGTGTGCATTTCTCAAGACTCACACCTCCCCATACATCAAGGCTCCAATCTTAAAGCACACTCTCTGGGTATGGCCTACAGCCAATCGCATTCTACAAATCCTGTTTATAGCAACCATAAGTGTTACGTTGTAGTACACATCACACAATTGATTGTCCATTACTTTATTTAACCCTTTGTTCTCCCTCCTTTTTTCCTCTTGTATTTTTTTTTATTATTAAAATACCAATAGAAATCTTTTGAAAGAAAAAAAATAAAACATGAAGTAGAATCACAGTTGTAGAAGGTATATTATGTCATTCAACATTCAACTCTCATGGAAATTTTAAGATTAAAAATGGGTCTAATGGCAATACATTTTTGAGCCTTTACTCAAGTGATTCATTATGTTTACTATCTTTCTAAAGCCCCAGAATTGACTTTGAAAAAGGCTGATATGGGCTGAACTATTTAATGATACTGAGGGAAAATCCTTGCTCACTAAACTAGTGTCCTTTTGTTTAAAATCTTTGAATATCACTAAACGATCTTTTAAATCAAATAAATCTGATATCAATTAGGTTATGGTTGAAAAATGTTCCTAAATAAAAGCTTTTTTAAATGATTTAAACTGTACTTTTGTAAATATGAATGAAATGCAATTTTATTTAAGATCTAATCTTAGCTTTGAGGCTAGAGGATCATATATAAAGATGAGGTTTGGATATCTTCTGATGAAATTATCTGGGTGGTTAGGGGAAAGGCACGCAGGTTGTCAGTTCTATAGAGCTGATAGTCAAGATTTAGATCATGTACCATTCTTTTGTTCTGGATTAACAACATATCAAAACCGATATTTCAGACCTATTTTTGTTAGGTTTAATACACCTACCTAATCTTTAATTCTATTTGTGCTGTTTTTATTAGAATTCTTTTAACATGTGTTATAAAAAGTTTATTTTCTTTAGTTCCCTTATTACCTTGTAAATGTCAAATATATTTTATTGTGGCGTGTAATTTGGTAGTGAGTAATATTTCTGTGGAAATGTTACAATAATAAAAGAAATTGTGTTTTATGAAGTAATTTTCTGCAATATTTAGAGGCAACATAATAAATATGTCCATTAATGTATAACAATGTTGGTCCGAGTGATCCTTGTAATGATGGAAGGTTGGGATGGAGCTCAAGGACCCTAGTCCCTGGTAACTATGGGTATGATAGTGGCCAAGAAAGACATTGTTTGTTCCAATTACAAGACC
Organism: Triturus cristatus; assembly: GCF_964204655.1. Lineage (NCBI taxonomy): Eukaryota > Metazoa > Chordata > Amphibia > Caudata > Salamandridae > Triturus > Triturus cristatus. The sequence continues at coordinate 946,963,987 of NC_140584.1, forward strand.
CCTGGGATCTGAGGCCCATGGTGGAACCATTTTCACAATGTAATTCCCAATATATGATCTAACTGACTAAATTGTAACAAGGTTGTGTTGTTGACACATGGTAAAAGATTGAGATGCATGAGGTGGATTTATATAACTGCTTCTATTGGTTTATGTAGGAAATAATGAGTCATAAAAAAAGTTGGTCTAAGGCATAGCATTTCACTGTAAATTTGTTCCTAAAACATTAATAGTTTCTATAACCCCCATTTAGAGTCAAGTTAATTGAAATGTGGGCATACATTTCAGTCAACAATTAGCAACGTTCTACTCTAAATCTATCGACTTTAAAAATCTAGACAGTTGATCCAAGTAGCTGGTGGTGTGTTTCTAGCACATGTCCGCTTGTGCATGGTACCAGAAAGTAGTCAATTCAAAAGGTGCATTCAATTTATGAATAGGTTCTGGCCGTCGGTGACTGACCTATTACTCTAACTATCCATTTCTCCGTTCAAACTTCCTAAATAAACTCTGTAAACATTTTACATAGTGGCTTGAATATTTTTCTGGTTCACTAGCATATTGCCATATCAAACACAGATGTTTATGAATATTGCTTTCGATAATGTATGGTTTACATAGATTAGCCTCATGTTTTAGCCTGTGCTTCAATAAGATATCAAATTTAATTTAAATTCAAATTTTACTTTGTAGGGCGAGAAGAATGTCTGAGAAGGTGCTGAAGGAAGCCTTTGTGAGTAATTTAAATGGAACAAGTCTAACAGAAATCTCATTGGGCTTAAGTGTGCCTCCCTTTTGTGTGGTTGGCAGAGGGCTCTTGCTGATCCTCTATCATCTACATTGTGGAGAACTTAAGTGTTCATGGCAAGGACGTCTCTTACTAGATTTCCTTCTGCTCATGGTCCCGATCGTTCTATCCTGCACTCTTCTAAGTGATCTCCTTCTTTTTGTGCCTCTCTGCTTTTCAGCACTATGTGCATTTACACTCTGTATATTATACACACAAAGGAATAATTATGTTCAGCTGAACTTTCAAGAAATCATCAAAGTTCTTCTCAAAGCAAAATTAAAATCGAATAGTGTCCCATCAGTGACTGTTTTGCGGGTCTCTATTAACATACTGACTGCTGTCTCCATTCTGGCTGTGGATTTTCCACTGTTTCCAAGGAGGTATGCCAAAACGGAGATCTATGGGACTGGCGTCATGGACTTTGGAGTTGGTGGTTACATATTTGCAAATGCCCTTGTTTCACCAGAAGTACGACGACATTGTGGTGTGCTACAGAAGAAAGGGAGTGCTTTAATTAAGCAGATAATATCTGTCTGGCCACTTGCATTCCTTGGGGTATGTCGTTTCATCAGCGTGAAAGCAGTGGATTATCATGAACATGTGTCGGAGTATGGCGTCCACTGGAACTTCTTCTTCACCTTGGCAGTTGTGAGAATTGGAGCTTCTGTCGTGTTGACAATATTTCCAGTGTACATATCCTGGATTGGGGCTGTTTTTGTTGCAGTAGTTTATCAACTAACTCTTGAAACAACAACTCTAAAAATTTTCATAATGAATGGAAGTGATGGCACAGGCACTAGGGAAGGATTTTTGAATGCTAATAGAGAAGGGATTTTTTCTGTGTTTGGATATCTGGCAATATACATGGCTGGTGTGCAAGTGGGCCTATATGTATTAAAGACGAGAATCATGATTAGAGATTGGGTGAAAGCAATTTGGTCTCTTCTTGTAACTAGTTTCACTCTTTTCATAATTTTTCATATTCTGCAAGTGTACATAGAGGCGACCTCCAGGCGAATGGCTAATCTTCCTTTTATTATCTGGGTGGTTGCACAGTGTTTGGCCTTCCTCGCTACCATATTGCTTGCAGATCTAGTTTTAGTATTTGCAAAACACTTGGTAAATGGAAGTAAAGTACCTTGTTCTTGGAATTTCTCAAATACTTTGGTCAAAAATAAGAAAACTGATGAGTCCGATTTTTCTTCCTCCACAAAAGATCTAAACCAACCAGATCTCTGTCTTCTCAATGCCATAAATAGAAACCAGTTGCTTTTTTTCTTGCTAGCCAATGTGATGACTGGTCTAGTAAACATGTTGATTGACACCATTCACAGCAGCAGTTCATTTTCATTAAGTGTCCTTTTACTGTACATGTTTTGCAATTGTCTGGTAATGTATATATTACATGTGAAAAGTATAACTTTCAAGTTTTGGTAATTCCATAAAAGTGTGGGTCTGCATTAACTACAGTAGATATACAATTCATCAAAGTATCAGTTTTTTAACTTTTAGATGTCAGTTCTGTTTACGGGTGGCATCTTTTTGAAGCAGATCTTAACTGAATTTAATTTAGGTTGAATAATGAAGCGGTGCTTCTGAAACACTATTCTTTTTACTAGAAAGGTGAGGAAAACACAAAACTTTCTTTTAAAAACCAAGGTTAGTTTGAAAAAATAAAATGAATTACATTTAAACAAAACACTCATAATCATGCCTTTTGTTCGGCCTGTGCCATCACAGGTGTAGGTGATGTTTGTCAGTTTCACTTATGCTACTGGTTGTTTCTCCACATATGGAAAGCAGGAACGATCTAGCTGTTAGGGTGTAGGTCTTGATTATGTACATGCAAGATATGTAGCAGAGCAGGTATTTCCTCTAATGTTAGTATTTTTAAAGTTTAAACACTGGTTATACTGAATAAAATAGATTTGGCCACCTCTGTTTTTTTTTTTTTTTTTTTTGTTTTTGTTTAGGCCTGTAAAGTTGTGCTAACCACATGTTACTATCAAAGGCGAGATTGTGAACGTTCCCTGCTGACTAACCAACATACAAGATCATCTGCTAAGCGCAGGTCCTCCTTGTCTATGTAAAGTGGCTTATACGAGCAGTCAAGGCCTAGCTCAACTGGAGGTGAGGTGAACTGGTTTAGACTACACTCATCATAACACAATTATTGTATTCATAGCAAAGATTGAAGGTACAACTTGTAGGAGTTATTACTGAAACAGTAAAACAAATATAAATACAAAAATCCGATTATTCAGCCAATAACAGTTAAACAAGTTATGAAACAATCTAAAGTGCAAATCAAAATCTCAAAGCTATGTTAAGAAATCACTCTACGTCAGTTCCTACCAGTCAGCATTAACTTTTTATGATAACATATTGTGATCTGCTGTTCACCTTTAAATACACTGTCACTGTGGTGACCACAGGGGTCTTTAAACCTTGGCACGTCTGACCATTGAAATAATAGAAACACAGGGTCATTGGGTCCAGTCACTGGAGGAATCACATTTCCTGCTGGAGGGGGTTGGTTTACGCTCTGACTGTAATCAAGTGGCTAAATAGACCGACCGTGAACAAGGACGTCGTAGTCTAATCCACAAGCTGTGGATATTGAAAGCACAGGTGTCCATCGGGCACCAATGTAAAGCCAAGGAGGTTAGGGTCACCCTAAAGCGTGGCTTGTGGGGCGCTCATTGGCACCCACGTCAGAGGCTGATGATCAGCCACTGATCATGCTAGACTGAGGTGGGTGGATGCATGCATGAGATGGTGTAAAAGGGGTTAGGGGGGGTTCCCACGTAAGTATCTAAACAAGTCGCTGATGCCGGAGTACAAGTGTACAGGCAGAACCAATTCTCCTGCTTCAGTTCACCTGCCCCTAGCTTCTTTGAGAGCTTTCCTCAGTCTAGAGTGTGGTCGCAGGTTGTTTTGCAGGCATGCCCTACTTTCAGCATGCACTGGGCGTGGCTGTGGCTTAGTAGCAACAAAGGAGTATCACTCAAGTGGCTGCTTTGGTGGGAGCTTGCGTGTATTCCATCCAGACAGCTCACTGGAGAAGAAGGAGTATGAAGTGTGTGATTGACTGATCCTATTGTTTTCTACCAGGTGGCATTTGTCATCTCTATTAGCAACCTTTTTAACACAAAAGTGTATTCCGGATCATCTCAATCCAATTTTGTCCACAATAGTTCCATGTTTGCAAACACTCATGGAAAAGGGGTACCCTATGTTTTAAGCTTCCAAATTCACCTTGGGGGCTAATAGGCACCTCTGTTAGGGTGCAGCGGTGCGGTCCGCCCGCCCAAACTATTACATTTACTTTCAAACAGGACTCATCAGGAAGTGAGCTGAGGGTGAGAAACGTTTCAAAACAAGGATAAAATAGTGAAAGCACTGGTGGACAAAGCAGCTGCCCACGTCCTTATAGAATATCACCAGCATTTATCTAGAAAAAACATTTTCTACTTTATTAGCACAAGTGAAAAAACTCAGTCTAGAGTTATGCATCATATCTTTATGGGATGGAAGTTATGCTGCCATATTATGTAACTACTTTACAGTTATCTTAAAGACTGACCTGTATAGATGCTCTTTTGCCCGGGTGCTGATATAGTGTTGCACTGCCAGATAACATGCTGGAACATATCAAGCAAAACGTTGTCACAGCCTAAACCAGTTACAGTCACTCTGGAAATGTGGCTGTTTTACAGTGGTTTTCTAGCTAGAATTTTCGAGCTAGAAATTGGGATAGGTCGCTGTTTTTGATTAAGGGTCCTTGCCATGACCTATCTGGCATGTATTACTTTGTTGTTTCTAATTTGTGCTTTTTGCTACTTGTTTTAACGGACAGGGTCATTTTCACATCAAACCGTGTGTAGAATATATTATTTATATATATTTGGGTTTTTTTTTTAGAAAAAGCTGTAACATATATTTAATCAACATAGGTTTCTTGTGTTCCAAATTCCGTTTTAAATTCCATTTATTTTATCTTTATTAGACATTCAGTATGCTATCACTTAATTTGTAATTATTTTCAGTTGTTTTTATTTTGCCTATGTTGCTGTTGTAAAAAAAGAGATTTTATCATTCACGGTTTCGGCTTGTCCACATTTGCAGAATATAGCAAACAAATATAGCCAAAGCCTGGCATTCTGAGAAAGCTGTTAATGTACCAAAAATAATATTTAATTTGTTTATTTGTGGTAATCTGAGTAATAAAACCCAACAAACTCGTAAATGAAGAACAAATATAAAAACACAATCTTAAAATAAATTACTTTTGAATATCAAACTCTGTAATGTTTGTTTTTGTATATAATGTTCAGAATATTAGACGAATGTTGCAAGGTATGTTTTGCTGAACCTTTTTGAATCATTCTACAAAAGAAAATGTGTTGTTGAGAAAAGCTATAAGAAGATTATTGAGCATAAATGGGTCTCAATTTCAAACCCCAAGCAAATATCCAAATTTAGAAATTGGTTATAAAATGATCAATGTGTGCCTCAAATAATAACTCTAAAATGTATTGGGAAATAATCGCTGACTGCAGTGGCACAAGAGTGAAATCCCTACCCATCCCCATTAAAGAAGAGGAATGGAAACTTCATTTGGTAGAACTCTACTCTGCAAATTTTAATTCCACCAGTTTTGTCACCGCGGCACCCGATCAGTTTAAAACCCCGGTATTCAACTATGTACACTCAATTAGTGATGTGGCTGGATCTATTAAAAAAATGAGATCCTCAGGAGCAATGGGTCCCTGATGAAATTCCCATGACGGTAATTAAAAAGGAGCCACTTCTGTGGGCTACTTATCTAGCTCCACCGTTTAACTTTTGATACTCTCAGGGGAAGACTCCACCAACTTGGTCCTGAAGTATTTTAATCTCTCTGTACAAAAAGGGCCCTAGAACATATCATGGTAATTACAAATAGCCTTATTAGACGGGGAGGGGAGAATATTTGCATGTAGTATTCTCAATCACCTCACAGAATGGGTGATGTAGAAGGTCGTCCCTATAGAAAAAGCAGGTTTTAGAAAAAATCATTCCACCGCAGATAATAGCTCCATGTTGAAACTAATTGAGGAGAAATACACGATTTCTCGTAGGTCAAACGTGCATATGGCTTTCATAGATTTTTTAACGGCCTTTGATATGGTAGATCGACCATTACTATGAAGAAAATTGCAAAAAAATGGGACTGCCTTCTCCCCTGCTATCCTTAATTATCGCATTACATTCTCAAACTTGGTGCCAGAGTTTAATGGGAGGAAATCAAGGTTTATCAGATGTAATCCCTACAGAAAATGGCTTGAAACAAGATTGCTTATTAGCACCGCTGCTATTTTCCTTATTTATAGCAGATTTACCTGATTACTTCTCTCAGTCAGAGGGAGATGCGCCAAAGATAAGTAGCCGCCCTTTTGCATGTCTCCTATATGCAGATGATTTAGTAGTGATGGACTTAACCCCCACTGGGCTGAATAGAAAGCTGATATCACTACAGAATTACACGGTGGCCCATTTCTTGAAGATAAACGTATCAAAGTTAAATCTTAATCATGAAATGTAACAAAAGTAGAAAATCAAGTAATTTTAAGCGGCAAATTGGTCCTGAAAAGCTGGAGGTGGTAGACTCATACCTTTATTTAGGGAAACTAATAGCGGACAGTACGAAGAACAAACTTCATATTGAACATAGTTCCTGTAAAGCTGCATCCCACGCTAATGGTTTGCGTATTTTCTATAGTGCTATGGGCAGAAGGCATTTTTTACATCTACTGATGGTTTTCAAAGCAAAAATCCCTCCAACCCTGCTCTATGCTATTGAATCAATCCCTGTTAAGGACTGGAGTTTTATAGATGAGATAAGATTGTCAGATTTTAGGTAAACTATGCAATTTTAACACGTTAGTTCCATCAGCTGCTATTAGATTGGAATTTGGTTTGATAAGCTCCTATATCCAAGGTTTATCCAGGGTTTTACGTTGGGGATATCAGTTAAAAAATAGCAAGCCTGTTTCATTAAGAGGCTTCATGTGTCAAGAAATCTTCGGCAGTATGGCAGGGAATTACTCCTTCTATCGTGATTTCTCATTTGCACTAAAACTTTTTTTGTGTACAAGTAGAATCAGTGATTAACCTCCCGCCATTAGAACTTAAATCCTTTTTAAAAACCTTAAGTGGCAAGATTAGCTATAATAGAGATATTACATTTTGTAATTCTAAAGAGAGTTTAAAAATAATAGCCAGGACAAACTCACCGAGAATTTCTCAGAAATATCTATTCTGGAATTTAGAACATGGAACTCGACGATTGCTCACATTATGTCGTATGAACCTTCTACCTTTAAACGACTTAACAGCAAACTGGTCCCAGAATTTGAAAAAAGGGAAAAATTTGTAATTTCTGCAAGCTGAACATTCAGACCCTGGATCATGTCTTATTTGTCTGTCCAGCATTGGTTTTGAGTCCTCGTCGCTGGCTTCGGCCGATGTTTTTACAAAATTGTGTTAAAAATGTAGCTTCAGCCTGTGACTTTCTCTTTTGCCCGAAGAACGAAGCAGTCTGTGTAAAACTATTCAATTTCTTTAAGGAGTTTATGTATATATTTTAAATCTTTTATATATTCTTTTAAATGGGCTGTTAACCCCCGTGTCTGTCACCCTTTTATGGAGTATTAATATCTTCTCCTTTTTCAGATTGTATTTTGAACATTTATTGGCTGCTATTTATTCCCTTTGCACAATTGGGATATGTTGTGCTCGTCTCCCACTTTTTTTGTTGCTAATTTCAAAACTCAATTGAAGCTGATTTTGGATTGTATTTTGCACATGAACTGGCTGCTACTGAATTGATTTCTGCACAGGTTAGGATATGCTCTGTTACTCATTTTCTCTTGCTGCTAATTTTAAACTGAACTTTCTGCCAAAGCTGAGTTTTGGATTATACTTTGCACGTGAACTGGCTGCTACTTATTGCTCTTTGCATAATCAGGGATATGCTTTTGTACTTCAATTCTCTTGCTGCTAATCCCAAAATCTATTTTCTGTCGTAGCGGTTATGTATTGCTGCCTAAATGTTTGAAAAATGTTATCAAGCACTGATGTAATGCATATTATCCTATACTTACATGAAGCTGCTATTGTTTAGTTCAGTCCCAAACATACGCCACTTGCTTTGGTAGAGGTCCTTCGGGCCTCTGTTTTTTTGCCTATGAGCCAAATGGTGGTATTCTTGAAAACCTTAGTTATCTCGCCTATTCGGGTAAATAACAATATCTACTAATGTTATGTAAGGGTAAATCTAGACCTGCTATGTAGGCTTCCGATATTTTATAATGGTCCGAGAAATTAGTTTTCCTTATGTTTTATTATATTTATGTAATAATTTGTATGTACTTTTATGTGGACCTCATTGGAGTTCCAAATCTTTTAATAAATATTGAATTGATTAAAAGAGTTTGCACTGACTATTTTGCAGACAAAATGTTAAACAGCTGTAACCCTTCTGAGGAAATCTTTTCTGTTGTGAACAGCCTGACCAAACCTGTATCCACCTCGGTTAATAGGGTCAACAATATCCAACTACATTTTAACCAGGAAGGGGAAGCAGTCTCTCCTCCCGCCCTCGATGCAAACCCTACCCACATACAATGGGCAACAATGGAAAAATTGGCCCTTCTTGACGCAAACATTAATACGCCAAGTAAAATCTGGATATCCGGACGACCCATTCAAATCTGACTAATTTTGAAACACACCAAGGTTATCCCTCTTCTTAAAAACAAATGTTTAAAACAAACCTTCGCTAGATGCTACTCAGCCAGAAAACTATCGTCCTATCTCACTCCTGCCGTTCTTATCTAAGTTTGTTGAACCATGTACATAACATCCTAACCAAATTTCTTGAACAATATCAAATACTATATTCTTCCCCAAAAAATTCAGACCAGCTCACAGCAATGAAACCACTCTTCTAAGAGTCACTGATTCCCTTTGCAGCTCGACTGACATTGGCAAATCCCAGGCTCTGGTACTCTTAGATCTCAGTGCAGCTTTTGGCACTATCTCCCATGCGGTTTTACTATCCCGCTTAACTGTCATCTATCGGGTCTCTCCCGTCGAATCCTCGGGATCAATTTGTGGCTCAAGTGGGTCCACCCCTTGATAGCCTCAATTCTGAATGCTATAATAGCTCAGAAGATTAAGGTGATCAAGTGAGGGAAGGAAAGGATGGTGACAGCAGGGAGGAAGACCTGAAAAGAGAAACAACACCTTGTACACTGGATAATGATCACCAACATAAGGTATATAGAACTTCTCTCTCTCTTATTACCTGTAACAGAAAAACAACACAGTCTTGTACAAGAGCACAGAATGAATTGTTCTATCCCTGTCTAGCCATGGTGATGAAAAGGTTGCTGAAATAAAGAACTAGCCAGTGAATATCTGAGCACGTTTGATATAGACACATGCACCTGAGCCTGTAACACCATCAAGGATATACACACACAATACCCACCAACATAATAATGATACCAAGCATCACAGGGGATGAATCCTAGTAAGACCTCATGACCCCCTGTTAGGAAACAGCAATAAACAATTATAAACTAAGAGCTGCGATTGTAAAGGAATCCTTAGATTGCGCTCTTGTATGTACAATGGCCAATAATGATCATTATCCGGTCAATCAATACAAATTAGTAGCAAAGAATAGACGTTTTTTCTCCAAAGTCAATTGCCAACAATGAAACAATAAAGTTTGGCAAATGACACTCCTTGAATTTTTGTGAGTAAAGGCAGCAAGAATTTCATTTGAATAAATGCCCAAATCAAGTTCCGGTACTCGGAATGAAGTTCTGCCCAAGGTAACTTTGCAGATTGAATTAAGATATCCCATCAGCATTTACATACCGCCACCTTACCGCACCAGAAGACGCTGTTCTTTCACAGCGTGTACCTACGACCCTGAAGCAAAAAAATCTGTTTCGATTTCAACCCGGAAGCCTCTTTTGAGTGTTTCCGGGTTGACGTCATCACGCACGTTCCTCCTGTTGGAACGCAAAAGCGCGCAGTAGCTGTTCTCCTCCTGAACACAGCATCACAACCCACAGAGCCTCTCTCCATGATGCAGGTAAAAGCGAAGGGTAGGCTGAGTCACGCATATGGAAGCGTTACTCTCGGCACACCCCACGGCATTGGGAACCGTAACAGCACATCCCTCCGACGAGGAATGCTGACATGGACATGGTTTGGATGGGCTCAGTCTATGAAACTTACCAATACACTTAGGAGCATGAATGCCCGAGGCTGGTTCCCATGAGTTCTCCTCAGCCACATATCCCTTCCAGGAAACTAAATACCACATCTTTGTACCCCTTTTTCTTGAATCTATGATAACTTTTACCTCCTATTCTGGTTCGTTATTCACCCATACAGGAGGAGGCCTTTTCCTAAGGGAGGTGTATGAAGGCGTGTGCAAGGAGACATGGAACACTGGGTGTATGCGTAGTGTTTTTGGCAGGGCTAACATCATGGTAACCGGATTAATGCACTCTTTGATTTTATGCGGACCTATGTACTTAGGATTAAAAATACTATATTTCCGGAACCTGAGGTTTTTGGTGGATAACCAGACAAAAGACCCTGGTTTATAGTCAGGACAAGGTCTACGGTGTTTGTCAGCTTAATTCTTATATCTTGTCTTGGCCGCCTTAAGGTGTTTTCTGGTGTCTTTGATGGTCTTCTGTGTGTGTGTCACTCTCTGATTGACATCTGGAATCTTGGTGTTTACCCTGGATTTAGGAAGGGGACTATCCTAGGGTGAAAACCGTAGTTACTGTAAAAAGGAGCCATAGAGGTGGATTGATGTTGAGCACTATTGTATGCCATCTCAGCTATCCATAGCAAGCCTACCCATGAGTCGGTGCTTTCTTCGACATAACACCTTGGTTATTTTTTTAGTATTTAGTTGAGGCGCTCAGTTTGACCGTCAGTCTGGTGATGGAAACTGGTGGATTTTGCAGAGGCCATATGTAATGCCTTGCACCAGGTCGTCCAGAACCGAGCGGTGAATTGAGATCCCCTATCGGAGACTATAGTTCTCGGTAGTCCATGTATACATACAATATGCACCAGAAGCAAATGGGCCAGTTGTCCTGCGGTAGGAACGTTTACACAGGCTATGAAATGTCCCATTTTTGTTAGACTGTCAACTACTACTAGAATAGCTGAAAACCCTTTGTCTTTTGGTAGACCAACAATAAAATCCACTGAAATGGTTTCCCATGGTTCTTCAGGAGTGGGCAGAGGCCGTAACAACCCAGCTGGTTTTCCATGATCTGTCTTGGCTTGGATACAACTTGTACAGTTGCAAATGGCTTGTTGGACATCTTTGTGTACTGAGGGCCACCAGAAGTTCCTTAACACTCGGTTTAAGGTTTTTTCCACCCCTTTGTGTCTTGCACTGGGTATATGGTGACACCTCCTGCTGTCTAGCTTTTGTAGGGACTAATAACTGGTTGTGACACATAGGTAGTCCTTGTATTACCTTCCATTGGTTGTGTGCTTTTAGCCATTCCTTCCAATAGGGTTTTTTGATCGCTTCTTTTATGTTTTTGGAGAAACATTTCGGTTTGGACAACTCCAATGACCTGAACAGGTTTCAAAATGGAGTGTATTCCTTTCTCTTTTTCGATCTGTGCTGAATCCTGTCTGGAGAGTGCATCGACCTTTTTATTCTATGATCCTGGTCGATAGGTAACCACAAAGTTATATTCCTCAAAGAACAGCATCCATCTCCGTTGTCTCGGGGTTAACGTGCGCGCGGACCTCATAAACTGAAGTTTGCGGTGATCAGAATACACTGTGACCATATGTTGAGCACCTAGCAAATAGTGCCTCCATACTTCAAATGCCCTCTTAATCGCCAACAACTCTTTTTCAGCAACTGTGTAGTTGCATTCTGCTTCATTTAGTTTGTGGCACATGTATGCTACCGGGTGCATTTGACCGGTGGTTTGGTTCCTTTGAGATAGGATAGCCCCTAAGGCTACGTCAGAGGCGTCAGCTTCCACAATGAAAGGCCTTTTTGGGTCAGGATGAGCCAGTATGGGAGAGGATGTGAATGCTTCTTTGAGACGTTCAAATGCCTGTTCGGCTTCAACCGACCATTGAAAGGCTGTGTTTTTTCTCAGGAGTTTGGTGATGGGAGACACTACTTTGGAGAACTGATGTATGAATCACCTGTAAAAATTGGTGAAGCCAAGGAAACACTGTACTTCTCGCACCGAGGAAAGGGAAACCCACTCTTTAACGGCCTGGACCTTGTTTTTTGCCATCTCTTGTCCATTGGGTGTTAATATAACACCCAAGAATTCCACTTCCTGTACATGAAATACACATTTGCTGATCTTACAGTACAACCCATTGTTGCGTAATGCTTGAAGCACAGACTTGACATGTTGACGATGAATGTGTTCATCAGCAGAGAAAATTAAAATGTCATCTATATACACCACGGCAAAAACATCCAGGAACTCTCTGAGGACGTCGGTTATAAAGAACTGAAAAGCCGCAGGGACATTACAGAGCCCAAAGGGCATCACATTATACTCGAAGAGACCATACCTAGTACGGAAGGCCGTCTTCAATTCATCGCCCTCTTTCATGCGGACTAAGTGGTATGCCCCCTTGAGGTCCAATCAGGTAAATATCTTGGCTTCTCTCACCTGGTCGAGAAGAACAGGGATCAAAGGTAGTGGGTATCGATTTCTTTTTAGCGTTACAGAGTTGAGAACACGAAAGTCAGTTAGCGTTCTGAGTTCGCCGTTTGCCTTGGGGCGTAAAAAATAAAGGCGACGCTGCAGGGGATTTGGAAGGTTTGATAAATCCATTCAACAAATATCTATCCAGATATTGCCTGAGGTGTTGGCTTTCGGGCTCAGTGAGAGCATAGATTCGCCCACATGGTATTCTCGCCCCTGGGACCAGGTCGATTTGGCAGTCATACGGTCTGTGAGGTGGCAGCACTTCTGCCTGGCTCTTACAAAAGACATCCTGAAACTCATGATAACAAGAAGGAAGTGTAACGTTTTGTTCAGCAGCAGTGGCTATGGTATACTTGTTGGCTAAGGCAGTGACTGACAAAGGCAGAGTGATTCCACAATTCTCTTTACACTAGGAGGAATCGATGGTCAGGGTTCTAGAAACCCAATCCACACTAGGGTTGTGTTTAACTAACCAAGGCAACCCCAATATGATCCCGTACTGGGGAGCCTTGATAACATTGAATCTAATCTCTTTCTTATGAAGACCATCACACACTACTTCTAGGCTTTGTGTATGAAAACAAATGGGACCGGATACCAAGTCCCTAACGTCAACCGTACATACTTGCTCAGGTTTCTCTTTTCTTTCTAGCATAACCTGTAACCTTTTTGATGTACTTTCATCCATAAAAAGGCCTGTAGCCCCAGAATCAATCATGGCCTTTGTTTCCTTCCACCCTGTGTTGGTAAGTATGGAAAGAGATAGAAAGAAGCGTTTGTGAATGGCTGGTGTTAATTCACTTATAGAAGGGAATGTGGTTTTGCCCAAGAGTTCCCCTTTTTCTATTCTTGAGCACGTCAGTTTCCCGCCTTTTTCTCAGTAACGTCTGATATAGCTCTTTTAAGTACCTGTCTCCCGTGCACACATACATTATTTAAACATGATGAATAAGTGTTAGTTAGAAACAAAATTAAACAGTATTCTTTGTTGATGTCTTGGGTTCTTTAATACAAGTTGTATAGCGCACCCAGCCGACACGTGTTTCGTCAGGGAAACAGGTAGTCACCCAACTCTTCAGGGCTGAATGGGAATACCAAAGCTCAGGGTAGTCCCTAAACCGGTGATAATTCCAACCCGGTAGGGCACAAGTGGCGATGTTTAAAACTTGGTAGAGGTGCAGGTAGGAGGCTGTCAGGTGAGCCAGCAATTGGTGTAATCTTAATGAGTCTGTAGAGAAACATATAACGCCAGTAAATTTGCAGGTGGATAGCTAATGTCGTCTATAGAATCACAAGCGGTAGTTGCCGAGCACGTCTAGGTCAGACACGTGTGTGTCTACCTAATCCATTTGGAAAGGTGCAAATTACTGGCGTGCTGGCGGTTCCGCAGTTTCGTAGTTTGGACTCCACTAAGTTTTGTGACCCTTGTTTTAATTCCAATAACTCTCCATCAGCTAGTAGGGTAGTGGCTCTTCGGTCAAATACCTTTTTGAATTCGACCCGAACTCATCCCAGTCACATAATATCGGGTCGTCCATCTTTACCAATGGTACTGCCCATAAGGCTGCGTCTCCTGCCAAGTATAATATCATGAACGCAGCCCTGGCCTGATTAGTAGGGAAGGCTTTGGGACGGCAATTAAAGTGTAACAATACTTGTGTCAAAAAGACCTGCACCTTATTAACGTCTCCATAATAACGTTCTGGGGGGGCTAATGGAATGGGCGTCGGAATCTCCACAGATATAGGGGAGATCGCCTGTACCCCTCCTTTTGGGCCTTAACCCTCCCCCGCTTGGTTGGGTAATGGAAGCATCAACCTATTAAACTGATCCTGAAAGGCTGCTGTTTCAGCTCTAGAAACTGTTACTTCCTGTTGTACAATAGCTAAGGTTGCTAACACGTCTCCTAAGGTGGCCATATTTATCCCCGAATCGACCAAGAGAATGATAGTTACTTGGGCAGATTATTCTGTCATCTATCGGGTCTCTCCTGTTGAATCCTCGGGATCAATTCGTGGCTCAAGTGGGTCCACCCCTTGATAGCCTCAATTCTGAATGCTATAATTGCTCAGGATATTAAGGTGATCAAGTGAGGGAAGGAAAGGATGGGGACAGCAGGGAGGGAGACCTGAAACGAGAAACAACACCTTGAACACTGGATAATGATCACCAACGTAAGGTATATAGAACTTCTCTCTCTCTTATTACCTGTAACAGAAAAACAACACAGTCCTGTACAAGAGCATAGAAGGAATTGTTCTATCCCTGTCTAGCCATGGTGATGAAAAGGTTGCTGAAATAAAGAACCAGCCAGTGAATACCTGAGCACGTTTGACATAGACACATGCACCTGAGCCTGTAACACCATCAAGGAAGTACACACACAATACCCACCAACATAATAATGATACCAAGCGTCACAGAGGATGAATCCTAGTAAGACCTCATGACCCCCTGTTAGGAAACAGCAATAAACAATTATAAACCAAGAGCTGCGATTGTAAAGGAATCCTTAGATTGCGCTCTTGTATGTACAATGACCAATAATGATTCTTATCCGGTCAATCAATTCAAATTAGTAGCAAAGAATAGACGTTTTTTCTCCAAAGTCAATTGCCAACAATGAAACAATAAAGTTTGTCAATAGACACTCCGTCCTCTTCGCCTGGGGTAAGATCTTGTCCCCATTATGCGTGCGGGGTTGCCAGGAGGAGGGGTCGTTCTATCATATCCTCTGGGAATGCCCGAACATAGTACCCTTTTGGACAAAGGTTGCTCGGACAATGTCGATCGTGGTGGGTTCGCAGGTCCCGGTGGAGCCCAAATGGCTTCTTCTTATGATTAAAGGTCCCACAGACTGGTCCAGATCTCACGAAATCTGGCTTGCGTTGGCGGCCGGAGTGGCAAAACGTAACATCGCCAGTTGTTGGGGAGCGCGGGAGCCGCCACAGTGGGATCAGTGGCTGCGGGACTTGGATTGGTGTCAGAGGGCGGAAGAGACCATATATAAGGCCAGGGGCTGCGGAAAAAAGTGGCAACGGGTGTGGGGTCCCTGGAAGAGGTTTCGGGGTGCTCGGAGGGGGGTGGAAGGAGGTACATGATGTGTAAGTCCTTGGTTTATTTTGTGGATTTGGATGGATACCATGCACAGGTATTAGTCGCTATGCATTGTAATGATGGCTATATTATGTTGATGACTGTGAGCAAAGTTAATAAAAAGATTTATAAAAAAATAAAAGACACTCCGTGAATTTTTGTGCGTAAAGGCAGCAAGAATTTCCATTGAATAAATGCCCAAATCAAGTTCTGGTACTCAAAATGAAGTTCTGCCCAAGGTAACTTTGTAGATTGAATTAAGATATTCCATCAGCATTTACATACCGCCACCCTACCGCACCAGAAGACGCTGTTCTTTCACAGTGTGTACCTACGATCCTGAAGCAAAATAATCTGCTTCGATTTCAACCCGGAAGCCTCTTTTGAGTGTTTCCGGTTTAACGTCATCACGCACATTCCTCCTGTGTGAACGCGGAAGCACGCAGTAGTTGTTCTCCTGAAAACGGCACCACAACCCACAGAGCCTCTCTCCATGATGCAGGTAAGAGCAAAGGGTAGCCCGATTCACGCATATGGAAGCGTTACTCTCGGCACCCCCGGCAGCACCATCGGGAACCGTAACACTAACTGAGTTGGGAGCACATGGCAAAGCGTTTTTTTTATAAAGCAGTTATTTATTTATTTATTTGGAACATTTATTGAGCGCACAGCTACCTCCAGCAGAACTGTCCGGGCGCTAAGGCCGCAGAGAAACACAACGGCACAGGACAAAGAGCTAAAGTGTAGTCGCAACTTTCAAGTTGTATCCCCCTTTTGCTTCATCCCAAAGAGCGCCGATACATGATGTCCCACAGAGATTGGCACCCAGTCCTACCCTTTTCAATATTTACGTTCGACCCCTGGCTGAGATAGTGAAGTCCTTTGGAATCTTCCTTGTGTCGTATGCGGACGACATTCAGCTGTTCATTTCTCTGTTAGCAGTCTACCAACAGTTGCGTCAACTTCAAAAACTGACTAACAGCGGTTGCGGGATGGATGAACAAAAATTGCTTATAACTTAATGCCAAAACAACAGAGATCTTCCTGTTGGGCAGGCACACCTAGCTTTGGAGTGATCAATGGCGGTTGGAAATACTAGGTCCACCTCCCAGAACCTAAATCAGTGGTTACAAATCTGGATGGATAATTATCTGTCCTTCGAAACCCAAGTCAAGACGCTAGCTGGTCATTGTTTTGGCATCCTTAGGAACCTTAAACCCATTCTAGGAGTCTTTTCCAAGCAAGTACACCACAACTGATCATACAATCCTTGGTCATCTCATGTTAACTACTGCAACATCCTGTATCTGGGCTCAAAACAATCTGTCCTGAACAGGCTGCAGGTTGTACAAAATGACTCCGCTAGACTTCTCTTTTCGCTCCCTAAATTCAGCTCCGCTTCCCATTTTCTAGTCAAGCACCACTGGCTACCTTTGGCACACGCACTAAGTTCAAGGTCCTATGCATCACACACAAAATTCTATATATAAGCAAGGAGCACCTAGCTTCGCTTCTCTGATGCAATGCTATATGACCTCCAGAGCACTTCGCAGCTTTAAACTTAGCCCGCACCCCCTGCTCCTTTAGTGACTTAGCTCTGATCCTATGGAATTTCATGCCACCCAGCCATAGGAAGATCCATGACCATCTACAACTCCTCAAACAGCTGAAAACCTGGCTGTTCTACAGTTAGGCTGATGATCTTCCTGACCCGTCTTTGCGGTGCCTCTCCTGTGACTAGTGCAGGTAAGCCCCTTTGAAGACAGCCGGGCGCTTTAGAAATCAGTTTCCTATAACATAACATGGAGCTGTGATTATTTTATTTATCCAGCTGCCGTAGTCAGCAGCAGTATGGCTGTCTTAGCTTGAACTTTCATGGGCACAAAAATGATAATGCTGTTACAGTGTCATAGATAACTAGATCATTTACTTTGTTTGTTTTTCTCTGAAAGCAGTACAGATGGTAGAAGGGCAGCCCGGAGGAATGCATTGCAGTCCCAGCACCTTCCTTTTTCATCATTACTCTAGACTTCAGAGTGCAATTTTGTGTTTGACAGCAGTATGGAATGCCCATGATCTACATAGATTTTTAGATATTTTTAGATATGGCTTGACAGTTCAACTGTCGCCTGACATTATGCGATCTCAAAAAAAAAGCTTTTCACATTTTTCTTAAAGAGGGACCAAGGCTCCAGCCACATGGTGGTTTCCCCGAGTACAAGATTTGATTGGACCTACTTTGTGTTCCCACTAAAAAGACGGCTTTTATTGCACTGCCTGTGGATTCCTCACCTTGTGAATATCCCCTGCGCCAGCAACATTCGGAAACATTTGTAGCAGTCCACGCCGATGAGGTCGAAGACGACGTCACAGAGACACGGCTCCGCTCGCGACTCCGCTGATGTCACCGGATCCATAAGAAGTCCTCGTCGGCGTGATGACGCCAGTTCTGCTCTTTTTTTCCGTGCCTTCGAGGCACACGGACGGACTGACAGCAATATATACACAGTATACACAGTACATAATATACAAATCAACACACACAGTGTGGAGAATAAATAGGAAGGCAAGAGAAATAACACACTGCCTTTAACAGTAACAAATAAAATTTAGAAACACCATCATTATAATTGTAGGTATACAAGGGTGGACAACGGGGAGGCGGGTGGGTCAGTGAGGAATCCACAGGCAGATACTGTATCCACCAGAAAAAGCATTACCGAAGGTAAGTAACTTGTTCTTCTGATGGATACATCTGCCGGTGGATTCCTCACCTTGTGAAAAGATTCCCACAGCAGTCCCACTCCCGGAGGAGAGTGTCCACCCTTCTATACCAGAAAGTCCTGAAGGACGGAACGAGCAAAGTGTCCGTCCCTCCTCACCTCGGAGTCCAAGCAGTAATGCTTCGCGAAAGTGTGGAGGGAGGCCCAAGTTGCCGCTCTACAAATATCCTCCACAGGAACACCTCTAGACAAGGCAGACGTAGAAGACTTTGCCCTAGTAGAATGAGCCCTTAAACCCTCTGGAGATTCCTTACCGGCCAAAGAGTAACATATCTTGATGCACAAGACAATCCATCTGGAAAGGGTGCGCTTGTGCACCGCTCTGCCTTTCCTGCAGCCAACAAAGCCCACAAAGAGCTGGTCGTCCACTCGAAAGTCTTTAGTCCTATCAAGGCAGAAGCTCACCGCCCTCTTAGGGTCCAAGCGGTGAAGCCGCTCCTCCTCCTTGGAAGGGGGAGGGGGAGGATAGAAGGTAGGGAGGGTAATGGACTGCCCCAGATGGAAAGGAGTTACCACCTTAGGCAGAAAAGCAGCCCTGGTCCTGAGTACCATTCTTTCAGCATGAATGGTCAAGAACGGGGGTTTTGAACTCAGAGCTTGAAACTCACTTAACCTTCTTGCCGAGGTGATCGCAATGAGGAAGACCGTCTTGAAAGACAACAGTCTCAAGGGAAACTTGTGTAAGGGCTCGAAGGGAGAACCCATCAGGTAAGTTAAGACAAGATTTAAGTCCCATTGAGGCACAATAAAAGGAGTAGGAGGAAACTTGTTTGTAAGGCCCTTCAGAAATCGTAAAATAATAGGTGATTTGAACAATGACGGCTGATCCGGCAAGCAAAGGAAAGCCGACAAGGCCAAAAGTTATCCCTTCACAGTGGCTACAGCAAAACCTTGCTGAGCAAGAGAAAGAGCAAACTGAAGAATGTCAGATAAACGAGCCCTCAAAGGGTCAATAGATTTCTCTCCGCACCAAAGAACAAATTTAGACCACCTATAGGAATAGATAGATTTGGTGGAATGACGTCTGGCAGACAAAATGACATCTACCACATCTGGCGGGAGGGAAAAAGAATTCAGGTTGCCCTGTTCAATCTCCAGGCATGAAGGTGTAAGCTCTGGAGGTGGGGGTGTAGAACCTGCCCCTCCGACTGCGAAAGGAGGTCTGCCCTGAGAGGGAGACGGAGCGGAGGGCACAAGGAGAGGTGGAGAAGATCTGAATACCACACCCTTCTTGACCAATCCGGGGCGATCAATATGACTTGGGCCCGGTCTTGGCGAATCTTCCTCAGAACTCGAGGAATCAAGGGTATGGGAGGAAACGCGTAAAGGAGTTGAGTGCCCCAACTCAACTGAAACGCGTCCCCCAATGCTCCCTGCATCGGATACAGGAGACTGCAGAATGACGGGCAGTGAGCGTTCTTGTGAGTGGCAAACAAGTCCACCCGAGGAGTTCCCCACGTCCGGAAGACGTGACGAACCACCTCCGGATGGAGCCTCCACTCGTGGTCGGCGAAGAACTGCCGGCTGAGACTGTCTGCACGCACGTTCAGAACTCCGGCCAGATGATTTGCCATCAGACAAATCTGATGATCCTGAGCCCAGGACCAGAGACGCAGAGCCTCTCTGCAGAGACAATGCGACCCTACTCCTCCCTGCTTGTTGACATACCACATCGCGGTAGTGTTGTCCGTCAGGACCTGAACCGACTGACCGCGAAGGGAAGGGAGGAAGGCCTTGAGCGCCAAACGTATCGCCCGCAATTCCAGAAGGTTGATGTGAAGCAACTTTTCCTCCGGAGACCAAAGACCCTTGATCTCCAGATCCCCCAGATGCGCACCCCACCCTAGAGTGGATGCATCCGTTATCACTGTGGCCACCGATGGAGGTAGATGAAAGGGCTTTCCTTGAGACAGATTGCCCTCCACACTCCACCAAGACAGATCCGCTGCAGCTTCTCTGGAGATCCTCACAGACTCCCTGAGATCTCCCTTGTGCTGATACCACTGCCTGCGGAGGCACCACTGGAGTGCCCTCATGTGCCAGCGTGCATGGTTGACCAACAGAATGCAGGAGGCGAACAGACCGAGCAGACGAAGGACCTTCAGGACTGGGACAACCGCTCCATTGTAATATAAGGGAATTATTTCCTGTATGTCGAGAATCCTTTGAGGAGGTGGGAATGCTCGACACACTTTAGTGTTCAGTACCGCCCCTATGAACAGGTTGCGCTAAGAGGGCACCAGGTGAGATTTGGGTACGTTTATCGAAAAATCTATTTGAACAACAGCTGAGTTGTATCCTGCAGATGAAGAAGCACCCTCTCTGGAGACTCTGCTTTGATCAGCCAGTCATCCAAATAGGGGAAAACTGAAATCCCCGACCTTCTGAGATGGGCTGCCATCACCTTGGTGAAGACTCGAGGTGCAGTAGTAAGACCAAAAGGAAGGACCGCAAACTGATAATGTTGCGACCCTACCATAAACCGGAGATACTTCCTGTGCGACTTCAGGATGGGGATGTGGAAATACGCATCCTGCAAGTCGATTGACACCATCCAGTCCTCCTGATGCAGCGCTTGAAGAACCTGCGCAAGGGTGAGCATCTTGAACTTCTCTTGCTTCAGAAAAAGATTCAAGATCCTGAGGTCCAGGTGGAGCCAAGATGGCGACCGGGACGGCAGCGTAGGCTCCCGGCTCCGAGAACCTCCGCACCCCGCACAGATATCCTGCATGAGATCCTTAGCCTGCGCTGGCTGCCCGTGTTGGTGAACGAGAGCGGCAACCGATAGTGTGACCCCGAAGTTTCTGGCAGCGGTACCGCCGGAGAAATGTCCGTCTGAAGTTTGCGGCCTGTGCAACTCTGGAACCGGGACCTCGAGTGGACACCATGGCCGGGCGGCAGTTCAACAACAGCGGCCATTGGTGACTGGGTGGAGTCGGACTACCGAAGCGGTGCGAATATCGGCCTACATTTCGCCGTGGTCGCTCCTATCACTAAGCGTGGCGGAACGAGTGCATGCCCGAGGTGGCAACTCCAAGACTCTCCGGTGATTGCCTCAGCCTTCGCTGGTGAGCTGCCCGGACGCCGCCCGTAACTCGCCCCGATTCCTGCGGGCTGCTCCCGGATTTTTGCGGGCGCTGGTCCGTGGTGGGGCTGACAGTGGCCCGTGACCACACACCGGACACATTATTTGCCTGCCCCCGGAACCCTGTTTCCAGTGACATGGAACCCGAGGCGCTCGTGCCTGAGTCCCGGTCCCAAACTGGGTTGAACCTACCCAGCGGCCATTTTGGAAGGACGAGGTCCACCATCCTGTGCACTGGGTCGCAGCAAGCTTGGGAGGGTGCGACTCTGAGGAGCGTAGCGGAGCGAGCGCCTGGAGCTGTACTGGGGTACGGTGACCTTTTCGAGGCTCTCGGTGCCCTTCATTCCACCTTGATCCACGGCGCCTGGATGTTGGGGAGTAAGCTCGATGGAGTGACAACAGCGTCGGAACAGTTGCGGCCCGCCTGTCCCCAGGTACGCTGGGACTTCCTACACTGCACACGGGAGGACAGTGTCGTGGCCGCCCCTGTGAATAGTGCACAACTGGACACTCCGGACAGTATGCTAACGTGCGCTCAGCTGGCTGTGGACCTGGACAGTTCCGGAGGTTTTGGACCTGAGTGGGGGGTGGTGGCCTTGTCCCGTGCGCGGCTTCCGGCGACTCAGGCAATATCCAAGCAACGGTCGCCTGCTCTGGCTGATTCCGCCTTCATGGACCTGGTGTGCAGTGTAAATCCTGGGGCAGCACTGGGAAAGACGACCCTCCATAGAGCTGACTGTGTCGATCTTCAGAGCCTTCTACCCTACCTGTGTGTGTCGCTTCCTGACCTTTATTGGACGCTCCTCTTCCTTGTAACATTGGACTTGGCACTGGGTCGCTGGGTATGCATGGGCAGATTTGCAAAGAGTGGCCAAGGATAAGGAGGATCCTTCAGACGTGGTCATCTACTAGGCGGGCGAGCTCGGGGGTTGCGTGCTCTCACGGCAGAACTGTTAGTGTACTAAGTGCGTAATGCTCCTTACTCCTTTGACAGGGTTGATCCTGTGTTGATTATTGTATGCTTTGCGGGGAAATATATGGTGCGGGAGGGAGAAGCCGGGGGCATGTTTTGCAGGCCCTCCTCCAGTTTATTAATACTCTCTCTACCCCCCGTTCGGTGGGGGTTCTTTTCCTATTCCTTTTTTCTCTGTTTCTTCTATATTTCGGGTCTGACTCCGGGGCGACAGGCACACTGCTGGGGGGGGGGGGGCGTACTCATCTGCAGAGGTGCAGGGTGGGGGGTTGGGGGAGGGGATTCTTTAGTCTTTAACCCTTTTTTCCATGGCCTCCTTTTCTTCTTTTATTCTTCTTTGTCTTTTTCTAGGATCAGCATGGTAGACCTCCTTAGTTGATAATCGATGCTGTTTCCTGTGTGCCATAATTTCCGTGGTGTTTCCTGGGTCTTAGGGCAGGGGGTTGCAGGCGCAAGTTGCCGTGATATTCCTCCACATCCTGAACTTCCTGTTTCAGCGCCATTTCTTAGATAGACTGCTGTTTATTGTTTACGTTCATCGTTCTGCCTGCCATTTTTCGCTGCTGGGAAACTGTTTGGCACCTGATCCTTCCATCCTCCTCTATTATAAAATGTAAACCTTTATTATCCTGGTCCCTTACTTGGGCCGTTCAGAGACTGAGAGTATGTTAGCGTCGAGATCCTGTTCCCCGAGGTGCTGACTGTGGTATAATTGCTTTCTGTTATTCTGATTGTTTAGCGGCCGGCCCCGGGGGTTGTAGGCCCATAAGAGTAATTGATTGAAATATCAATAAAGGTTTTCCCAAAAAAAAAAAAAAAAAAAAAAAAAAGATCCTGAGGTCCAGGATCGGACGCAATCTGCCGTCCTTTTTTGGAATCAGGAAATACCGGGAGTAGCATCCCTGACCCCTTTCCCGCTTTGGAACCACCTCGATCGCACCTTTTTCTAGTAATGTCAGGACTTCCTCCTGCAGGAGAAGAAGGTGGTCCTCCGAACAAACACCTTGGCAAGGAGGGTAATTTGGAGGGAATTCCCGAAAGGGAAGGGCGTACCCATTTTCTACAAGATCTAGAACCCAAAGGTCTGTAGTAACCGATTCCCAATCTTGTAGAAAATGGGTAAGCCGGCCCCCCACAGGACCAGCATGATCCATAATGGTGGATCTAGGGCTGCTTTGCAGTGGTGGGAGGGGCTGAGGAAGAGGAAGAGGAGGAGGAGGAGAGCTGTCGACCTCGAGTACGACCTCTGACTCTGCCTCTGTAGCTCTTATACAGAGTGTTCTGCTGCTGTTGCTGCTGCTGGGTCTGTCTGTATGTACGAAAGGATGACCTTCCAAAGCCCCTGTACCTCCTGAACGAACCTCTAGGCTGGGTTTGCAGGCCCAAAGATTTGGCCGTGGCCTTATTCTCCTTAAATCTTTCGAGCGCAGCATCCGCTTTCTTGCCAAAAAGTCCAGAGCCATCAAAAGGCAAGTCCAGGAGCGTTGTCTGCACATCAGGGGAGAACTCGGATGATTTGAGCCACGCACTCCTCCTTGTGGCAACAGAAGAGCCCATTATCCTTGCGACAGAATCAGCTGTATCCAAGCCACTTTGGATTACCTGACGTGCAGCCGCCTGGGTGTCCGACAGTACCTCATTAAAGTTTAGTCTAGCTTCCTCTGACAGTTTTACAGGCCAGTTGTTTTGCTGAATCCGTAAGAGCATGGATATATCGGCCCAAAAGACAGGTGGCATTCGTTGATGTTAAAGCCATACTAGCAGAAGAGAAGGCTTTCTTAGCTGACTTGTCTAACTTCTTTGCATCCCTGTCACTCGGGACTTGGAAAAAAGCACCGGTAGATCTTTTGGAACAGGCAGCCAGAACCACCAGACTCTCCGGAGAAGGATGGGATGTTAAAAAGTCTGGGTCCCCTGGAGCCGCCCTATACCTCCTTGCAACAACCTTAGAAACCGCAGGAGCAGAGAAGGGCTTACGCCATACCTTTATTACCGGCTCAATAATGGCGTCATTAAAAGGGAGCAAAGGCTCCGATACAGAGGAGGGAGAGTAGAACCTCTGTAAGGATGTTTGGTTTAAACTCTGCAGATGATAAGGGTGGTCGGGAGCCACATCCTTTGAAGGAGCATCAGCAGGAGGAGTATTCTCCCATTCAGGTGACAAGTCCAGGCCACTAGCCTCCTTCAATTCTTCAAAGAGATCGTCCGACTCCATCAGCTCACCTTCTTCCACTTCTTCCATCTGGTACATCTGTTCCTCCAGTACCCTTTGGGCCTCCCTCCTAGATCTGATCCTCACAGCAGGAGTCGGCGGCGCTGTAACCAAATCTGACGGCGCCGGAGCCGGCGTCGAGCGCGGATCCAAAGGAACAGCCGGCGTCAATGAGGCAGAGTCGGCGCCGGTGAAGAAGGAAGCAGCGTCGATGTCCTCGGCGCCGGCAGATGCCAAGACAGAGTCGCCGGAAAAAATGGCATGAAGGGAGCCTGAGGATAAGCTTGAGGAACTCCCAAACTGAAAGCCATAGTGTTGAAGATTGCATTAATCTCTAAGCATGAGCTGAAAGTCATTTTGTCTTGGCAGCCATTTTAGTTAGCTATGTGCTGGACATTTGCTGTTTCCCTCTCCCAGAGTCTTGCACATGCTCAGATGTGCTTAGCTAGTAGAGTGCACCTGTTCCTAGTATAGAACTGTCAGGCTGTTCTAACTGATGTCAGCAACTTATTACTCCTCCTACTTGTTGACTGTGCAGTTTCTGTATGACCATCTATGTGTATAACTTTTCTCATGTGTACTTGTACTGCCTTTTTTCAGCCCCTGTGTGGGTATATAATGCCCCTGTTCTCTGTACTCCTTAGAAAATGTCTCATACAGTGATTTGAGAATGCTGTGTGACACATTTTTTCCCTCTTTAGAGGTTAAATAAAAAGATGTCTTTTATATTACAGCTTCTGTGCCAATCTCTTCTTTGTTGGTTTAAAAGGACCAGGTGTATCAGTGAAGCCCCAGAGAAGGTTTTAATTTCTACAATTGGTGCCCTCTGTGAGGCTCATGAGAGAAATGGCTATCCAAGGGAGTGATCCTGATGGGAGACAGGAATCTACTGAGGAGGACAGAACAGGACAGAACAGGACTCTAGTAAAAAGGTACCCTAAAACTGAGATTCTGTCTCTGCAGCCCAGTATATTTCTGGTCTTCCTGATTGGACTCCTCCAACTGCTTACCACTCCTGACTGAGAACATTTTTGGCGTGAGTATTCTAAAATGACCGTTTGGTCACTCAGAACTTGGCAGTTAGAATCTGGAAACTTGTGCTTGGTAAGGTCGTTTGTTACGACGCTTCTTGGATTTGTATGGAAATTGGCCAATATTTGGAATTTGGAAATATGTAAACTGCAGTTTATGTAGGCAGGTAATGAGAAACTTTTGTAAACTTGAACGGCACACTTTGAGTTAAGTGCTACTTTGTGTATAATATTGTATATGCTGCAATATTTTTGGCATGCCTGTTCTTAGCACACATCGTAGAATGTGTTGCATTTGTGTAGGTACCCTTGGAACTTGTATTGAATTAGCCGGCTCCCCTAGAGGGGATACTTAACTAGGTTTAGGTATAGAAACGTATTTCTTCCTTGGTGACTAGTACCCCGAGGAACTAAATATGTACGTAGAAAGGATCCTGGTCTGTGCACTTAGTAACATTCATAAGTGGTGATATGCAGATCGTTTTTTCCTGGTGTTCTGCCAGCCAAATCTAGTGAATATGACTTACAACTAGTATTTACAAATGGTTTGGTTTAAGTACAGTCTGTGGGCTGTCTTTTGTTTCTGTCCTAAGTATTGATCTGTGGGTTAAATGTGTGTTTAAATGTCTGTGGTTTGTAATTAGTGGTACTTGTGCGAGTAAGTAGCAATTGCGCTCTTGGTGCAAGAATGGCTCGCCTTAAGCTCCCTGTATTATGTGTTCTGAGTATATGACACCGTTTTGAAAATGTCTGGAATGAGCTCAATGTTTTTTTTTGTCATCATTCTGTTATGCAAAACATCATTAAAATAAAATATATTTTAAAAGAATCCAGCAATGAATTATATAATATATGCTAAATAGCTGCACGCTATCATTAAATTGACAGAGTAAGACACTTGTCATGATCGCGTGGACAGGATGGAGTGGACCGCGAGCCGAGGGAGAAGCTCGCGGGAACTACAACTCCCGTCAAACGTAGCGGTTCCGAGTAACCCCACGTGATCGTGAGCGCGGCAGGTTTAAAGCCGGAACTACGCAGGGAGGCGGCGCCAATGATTCGCTTCAGAAACCCGATGCAGACCAACGGCCCCTGACCCGCTTCCAAGACCTCTGCCGCGCGCTCTGTTCAACGGACGACCCGGCTCGCCAGAATCACAGACCCGCGCTTCCCGAAGCATAGAACAGCTTGCGTTCCTAATCCTACGCTCTCCACCTCCGGAAAACGCCCTCCTCTCCGCGGGCGCACCTCGTCAGCCTAGGCGAGAGCTTTGTCCTTGTCCCGTGTCCAATCGGACCTCGGAGGTTCCGGAACCCGCTCCGGTTTACTCCGCAACATACGGAGGGGTAACAAGTGCCCTCCGTTCACCGGCAGGAGTGTTTGTTGTCTCAACCCTCAACAGGAAGCACCCCTCCGGACCGCTACCACGGCGCTCCTCGACCCCAAGGATTCCTGGGTCTTGAGTGGCAGCGCCGCCAGTGGTTAGAGGGGGCTCCTACCCGCACTGTTTTACCCGCACTATTTTCCTTGCCAGGCATACTCCCTATAGGCGTTCCTCGACCCCTCGGATTCCCGGGTCTTGAGTAGAAGCGCCTACGAAGGGACTCCAACAACACCTTCTTGGCCCTCACGGCCTGAGCGCCGGCACGAGGGCGGAGACACTCCCCGTCCCTCGAGACCAAGCACTCGACCAGAGCTCTGAATCCAGCTACGCCCAACCAGGGGAGAGTAACAACCAGGCAGGTACACAAGGGACACCGGTGGGGAGATCTAGCGCCTCTGGGAGAAAAGGAGTGGCATCTAAATATTCTCTCCTTGTCTTCTTTCAGGTATCCATCCCTGCTGCCTCTTCCCGTCCCTTGCCCACCTGTCTCCCGAGCCCGAGGGTCATTTACGCAATCCGGGCTGGGGACGGATGGGAGGGGGAACCCTCTATAACGTCAGCGTCATCCCGAGGAGAGGACCAAGTGAGCGCCACGACAGCACTATACATGTGTGCAAATTGCCACAATGTTAAAGATAAAATTAGAATCCACATTTAATAGGAATAAAAAAGCTTCAAAAAACGAAATTGTGTGTTTTGCAATGGATAAAATTAAGATACAAAATGTCACAGTATTTATCCTTCTGTATTAGGTATTAAAAGGCATTCACATTATCTGAGTGAATTGGTTGTTGCTGAACCAAAATACACATTACAGAACGACAGATTTGTGCTGGCTCGAAAGGCTGACTTGAAAGGCGTGTGAATTCGACGCCTTTACGTGTCAAGCAGCTGTGTCAGCACGTGGGTATTTCTGACTCCGGCCACAGAAAACAGCTAAAGTCACTACCCCTTAAGTCAGTGCCAGCACGGTGTAAAATCCTGCATTTCAGACTGCTGTTTTAAAAGTTAGAAATATAGTTTCATTATTTTTGATAAACAGAGGACAGATTGACAGTAGGGATTTATTTTCTTAATGCCTTTTTAAATAAATATAAGAGTGGTTTTTGATGTTAAATAATAATGACTGTCCTTTATTTAAAAGTGGCGCAGACTTTCAAGTTCGGTTTCTGTTCTTAGGGCTGTGAATGAATGCGTTTAAATATGATAGGCAAAGGGATGCAGCTTGCTTTTCATATGTGGACTCATCAAAATGATTAGATTTATTAAAAAAATATATATATTTTGATTATATAAAAAATGTTATTTAAAATAGGTGCATTAAATTCGTTTTTTTATATTTATAATGCCTAATAATGATGCTGTGACCTCCTAGCATCCAAATTGAATTTAAGCCATGCTATATATCAATAGGGGGTCACTTACATGTGAAATGTCACTTTACCCAGGCGTACAAAACTAATTTTTATAAGGGTATACATTATACATTTCTGATGCCACATCTCTGGGATATGTAGAGGACATTCTGGGGATGACTATTATGCAAAAACATTGTAGGATATTCATTTTTAAGTGCCCCAAACATCAAAGTCGAAATTGAGTAAAATTCACTATTTAAATGAGGTTATTCCAATCAGAGCAGCTTTAAACTGCCTTAGGCTCCAGTAAATGCACATATGTAAGTTTAGAATGAATAGCTGACATCTATACTGCTAGACAAGCACTCAGTACACTGCTTACAAATATAAATATGTACAAAAAAACTGGCAGAAGTTATTAAGCTTACCTCTGAATTGCTGGTAGACAGGAATGGAGTGGGTTGTTGAGCTCTCAGTCTCCAGGGTCACTTTGAATTGGTAAAAGTAAAACTGCATGAAAACCTTGCACACAAGATGGGACAGCTGCGAATAGGTTAAAGGTCGGAGTTCTACATTTAGAAGCAGGGCTCAGCGCAACATTTGCTTTGACATTTCGACATTTGAAAGACGAAATGGCAGGGCAGGGACAGAAAGAGGTTTTGCTTACTTTTTTTGGCAAAAGCAAGTTTTTGTGCACTCATATGAACAGATTGAATAATAATGGTATATGTGAGCTCTTATTAAGACAATGACTGTCATATATATAGCACTAATGCTTTTAGGGCTGAATTAAGGAAGCAATGGGATTTAGTTTGAATTCATGTGCCCTCGTGTTACACTTGTACATTTGCTAAAGGAATATGTTCTTTGGCTAGCTCAATGTGCTATTTAGCACCTCAGAGTTTGTTTATGCCCAGTTGCTACAAATTGGGGTTGATAGTGTTGACAGAATGAAACCTGTTACAGGTTTCCTACTGTCAAAAATGGGGGAAGGAGGCTAGCTCCTCTACAAATTAAGGATAGGCAAATTTATGTTTTCTCTCTCTTTTTCTCAAATTTCTTTTGAGCCTGTCTAAACGGTCTGTGAAATAGCCATGAGACATTTAATTGGCTATTCAGTAATACTGTTTTAAACATTATCAGCATTAATAAAATTAATAAATAAATTTTCTATGTTACTGCCCATCCTGTCTGATGAAATTATGAAAGGATGAGTAGTCTAGATTGCGGTTTCCTTATTTGATCTTTAAGGGGAACTAGCTGTGGGTAGTTTTTGTTCTAAAATTCTCAGGTGATAACACCACTATTGTTTGTTATTCTCATGCTACATACAGTTTTGCAAGGGCATTGCTAGTTTTTATTAGCTAGTCTGTGTAAATAAATTGACAGTCCTTACTAGAGCTGATGCTGCATAGTTTGGATTGTGAGAAATAGAATGCAGAGAAGATGCCCATGTGATCCTTAGCAAACATTTTTGAGGAAAATATTGTTTTATAGGAGTCTGTTTGTCACAAGATGTTCTGCTGGAGAAAATGTACCCATTATGTTGAAGTTTTTAGTTCTTTATGTAATAGGAATCATTGTTAAATTAGCAGTTTTAGATTTTCCTGTTGCTCCTATAACATGAGAGCATGGTCCTAAGCATACAATGTAGGTGCTTTTAATAAGAGAAATCATTTTAAAAGTGTCTGCAGTCCTGTACAAGTAATGCAAAGTCTATGAGTAAAAGTGTAGAACATTTCCTTTTTTCTTGAGGGTCTTTAGATGATTAAGATAGGAATATACAGATGTAAGGATTTGGAGTATGTCTGTATTGTTTTTCTCTTTCCCTCAGAATTTAGTAAATGAACACAGACTTCCTTGGCTGCTTGGGATTGGGTGACGTATTACTCTTGTCAGTTCACCAAAGAGTTCCTTTTATACTTGCCAATAGGTCGAGGCTGTTGTTTTTTTTTTACTCTCACATAGATGAAAGTGGTTCTTGGGTGCCTTGCTAGTATATGGGGCGTCCCTAGACTAGGAAGTATTCTGAGACTAACCTCTCTGTTGATAGATTATTTCTGTGCCTTGTCTAAAGACCTTTTGTTCTGTCCACCAATAGATATTTGCTGCCTTACAACCATTGCCAGAGGGATGCGGACGTCAGATCTAGCTTTAGGAGTCAGCACCAGTCCAGCTTGAAGTCAAAGTGAAGGTAACCAGCACAGGCATTGCTGGCAAACAGGACCTCAGTGAAGGTAGAAGGCCAGAAGCACTGGGATGTGAAGTGTGTACCCCTGCCACTGTCTTGGGCGAAAGACGGGGTCACAAATCAGAAAGGAGAAATCGTGGATCAAGTTTTTGATGCCCAGCCGAGAGTCACAGACCGACCAGGAAGGCGAGAAAGTTTTTGCTTGAGGTAACCCCCTTTGAAACAAGGGTTGCTTCAGAGATCCTAGCATCAGGCCTCTGAATCCTGGTCCCAAAGTGGCTGTAAAGTCTTCACCTTTGTTGGTCAAGAGATACCTGGGCACACTGAATGCAATCTATGGCCCCAACGAAAGAGCAGTGTGCCAGCAGAGCAATACATGAGTTAGGGAAGGACTTGAGTTCAGGGTACAAGTGCTGTGTCTCTGGTGCCTGTTAGATTGAAATGAAGAAAACTGGTGCACTGCCTGAGACACTGGAGAGGATCGCTGAGAGCATTTGCCCTGGTGGGTGATTGCCCTATCCTGAAAGAAGAAACTTTTCCCTTGAAACTGGGCCGTGATTCCTGAGTTGCGAGTTATGCAGCTCCACCGTGGGAACAACAAGAGTCTTTTTCTTTTTTGTTGAAAATGTACCCCATTGGTCGTCCCATTTTTGAGGAGGAGCAGCCCTTTGCAGCTCTTCGTCCTAATTCTCATGGTCCTGTGTGGTCCTCCTGGTCCTCTGGATCCAGGATCATTTTTGTAATAATATGTCTGACTGCTTTCATAATTGTATTAGGAATAATGTTTATTCTACGAGAGAAAAGTTC
Organism: Triturus cristatus; assembly: GCF_964204655.1. Lineage (NCBI taxonomy): Eukaryota > Metazoa > Chordata > Amphibia > Caudata > Salamandridae > Triturus > Triturus cristatus. Next base: position 946,995,486 of record NC_140584.1, read on the forward strand.
CTCTGAGCAGTTGACAAATGTTACTTTACCCTTTCCTTGATTGATACTCTAGCCCTGATAAAGGAAACACTGGAAAAGTCTAGTGAAAATGTTTTTATTAGATATGTGCTGTTGGCTATTTTGAAGTTGAAATTGATGGTCACTGAAATGCATAGGAGCCTTGAAAATGTTTTTACTGGATGGTTCTAGGATTTGCATAGGACTAGAAAGCTAATAGTTCTGTTTCTGATAATAGTAATTACTCTCTCCTGCTATCTGTATGACCCAATTCTCTGTTCCCTTTGCACTCCTGCTTATACCTTATACATACCCGCTTAACTATATTTAGAATGAGAAATGCCCACCAAGCAATGAATTAGGATATTGATAAATTTATGAAAAAATATTAATATGCATATTTCCTACTGGATTATAGGAATGTCTTTAGCTCATGCTAAAAGGACCATCTGTTGAAGATTGCATTAATCTCTTAGCATGAGCTGAAAGCCATTTTGTCTTGGCAGCCATTTTAGTTAGCTATGTGCTGGACATTTGCTGTTTCCCTCTCCCAGAGTCTTGCACATGCTCAGATATGCTTAGCTAGTAGAGTGCACCTGTTCCTAGTATAGAACTGTCAGGCTGTTCTAACTGATGTCAGCAACTTATTACTCCTCCTACTTGTTGACTGTGCAGTTTCTGTATGACCATCTATGTGTATAACTCTTCTTATGTGTACTTGTACCCAGGCGCGTAGCTAGGGGGGGACGGTGGGGGCGGACCGCCCCAGGCGGCACTACATTTAGGGCGGCTCAGCGGCTGCCTGCGGCAGCCTTTATAATTTATTTAGGGAGTGGGACACACACAGTACTACTGTACTAAAATAAATTATAATAAAGTTAGTAAGTGAAAGTCCCGTCCCTGTAAAGTCCGCCGCGGCCCGGCCGTTTGAGTGCAAGCAGCGCGCTGCGCACTGCGCGCACTGCTGCTGCACTTGCAATGCAAATTGAAATAATAACACATCATTGCCACAGCCACACATGACATCACATGATGATCTCACTGACCGTTATCTCTGCCCGCGGGCGCAGTGCCGCGTATACGTTGCTTGCTGACTGGCGGCTGGCCCATCCCCCAGCCTGCTCCAGGGCCGTTAATCTGGAAGGCGCGCGCCAGCGCTACCAATGACGGCCCTGGCTACATTCTTGCCCGGCCCTCGCGTCGCGATGAGAACGTAGCGGAGCGGTGACGCGTCACGCGCTTCACCCCTACGCACTCTAGTCTCGTGACGACCTGTTGTGGCCTGGGGCACGGGCAGTCTCTGCTGCGCAGCGTCACCGCCGGCCCGTGGATAAATCCTTTTAGTGCAGCTGCAGCAGTAGTAGTAGGTAAGAGAATGCTTCTTTTCTTTTTTAAAAATATGCGCGCAGGCCCAGCAGGATACGTACTTGTGCGCTTCATTTAAACAGTTTAGGGGGTCGAATCCATCATCATTCAGTTTAGCTCACTTTGTCACCCCAGTTCAGACCCAGCTATTACCTGGGTCTAAGTTGCACAATTGGAGTAAACCGGAGTGTCCGGTCCTAGCCCTTCATCGTATAGATTTGCATCAAGACTCACTTGACCGCCATTGACAAAGAGGTCTCAGCAGTGGCTCCACCAGTAAGAGTGGTGTGTTTGCAACAGGGCTGTCCCAGGCAGACAAATGCTGCAGCCAACACCCACAGCTGCTTCGATCAGCAAAGCCACCAAACCCCACATCAGTGATTCATTTGAGACGGTGGTTGCCGGCACTAATTTTTGGGATTCACTTCAGCACTTATTTTTCCACATCAGATTTTTACTGAGTGGATGAGAGGGAAAAACACGCAGATCTGGAAGACGGGGGATGAGAAAGACCACGAAAACATCACAAGGGGAGAAAGTAGAAACCTGCAAGGGCGAAAAAAAGCGGCAGAAAGTGTCTAGTAGCGGATTACAGTACAGACTGCCAGCCTTGGTACTCGGGGCACGGACAGTTAATTGCTCCCACCGCCGGCTCCTGAGCAGAGAACTTCGGGCACCAGCACTTGATCTTTCACAAATTAAGCACTGCTCCACATAGTTTACAAACTTGTAGATTAGTATTCATAGTTGTAGGCATTTTTTACACGGAGAAGTGGGACCTTGCATGACACTTTTACTGGTACACCTCTGCCTGAGGGATGCTACTAAAGGCATCAGAGACCATTCCTTCTGGAAAATGGAAACTTCTGATCGCTTCTGTAGCTATGAAAGGAAAACAGAGTTCAGCGAAGAAAACATCTATCTTAACAGGTCAAAAAATCACAGTTCACAAATACTGGTCCCCACAAGACCAAGTTGCTGTGTAGGTAGAACACAAACACTGTCAATGCTCAGCAGAGTAAACATGGAGAAACAAACATTGGAAATGGGTCTCGTCTGTGTAACCTATTGCTGCACGACTTTGACAATGCAACACAGGGGAGGATGGGGAAATGAAGTAGCAACAAGGAAAGGATTGGAGGAAGGCGTAAGCAACACAGGGGAGGTTGAAAGAGAAGTTAAAGTGGCACAGGGAGAGAGAGAGGGGGTAGGGGAAAGCAACATAGAGGCACAGACGGGGGCAAGGAACAACAAAGAGAGAGCTGGAGGTGGGGGCAAGCAACACGGAAGGCACAGGAGGCAATGCGGAGAAGCACATATGTGAGCGAAACAGAGTGGGTGGAGAGAAGCACTCATGCGCCAGAGAGCACCAGGACTGCAGCAGGGGAGAAGTACATGAGGGAGACAGCTTGGAAACACATGGAGTGCTTAACAGAAAAGAAAAAAAGTAGTGCTTCGAAATCAGAGATGCTAGCCAATCAAAGAGATTGTAAAAAGACGATGATCCATGAGAGTGTCAACAACAAGATTGACAAGCTGGGACACAAATAAGTAACATGCAAATTAGAGTGACTGGTGAGCAATGGGCAGGCTCCAAGCCCTTCTATCTTTTTGGTTAAGTCACAATATGCCTCGCAACCGAAAGCACTTGCGCTGTCTAGTAGACTCGAACTAAAAAGAGCAATAAGAAGCAGATATAAAAACAGTGAAGTACTTGGTATAATATTATGAGAAATAGGGACACCAGCCACATTAAAATTCAGGCAACTCTGACCTCATTTGTAAGCCAAATGAGTGCATTATTTCAGGTGATGTGAAGGCTCAAAGTCCTTTTTTCAATAAAAGAACGGGCAATGCATCCATTTTCGTATGTCCTTTAGTTGCCCCATAATAATCATCTGGGACCAAAGGACATGCATTTTAAGTAGCAGTGTTAGTGTGAAATGAAAGTGGCTCCAATCAAATTTAGAGGACAACACAGATTGTGGGAGGCAGAACCAGAGACAGAAGAATAGCACACAGTTTCAGTCATCCAACTGGCCGGAATGAAAGGCATTATTGCACTAAGAAGTGGATTGAAGACAATTAGTAATTTTACACATTTCTTACTACTAGAACTTATTTTTGGTATCCCTCTTCTGGACAAAAAAATTAAGAATAGGAAACGACATAAAAAGAGATGAAGAAAGATCACCGCCTTGACTAGCGCAATTCTGGTAACTCAGAGGCAGGCCTCTTACAAAAAATACTTACGCTTGCCTTCTGAAGCTTTGGCAATACCACAATGAAGGAACTCCTATTCTTTGTTATTTCCAAATCCTAAATTTGTTAAGGAAAGCAGTACTCAGACCTGACAGGAAAGTGCCACGAAATACAGTTTCAGCTGTAACGTACGATGCAGGATTAACTGGGTCAAGTTGCACCTCTTGTATGCCAGATAGCAGTCTGAGGCCCTCCACAATCTCTATTACCAGTCAGAGGTCAGCCCAGACTTCCTAACATACAGCAGCACATCATCTGTAGCGGCTTCTAGAGATATCAGATGCTGTCGACCAGCTACGTTCAAGCCCTATATGAATCCCCTGTGATGGATGCTGCAAGCCAGAGGTTCTATAGCCAGACTGAACAACAAAGACGATAGGAGACAGCTGTGCCTCTTGGCACGTTCCACCGACCATTAGTTTCCAACCATTGGTTTCAGATCATTGCTCAGGTCTGCACATGTGCAACCAGCTCCACCTATACTTACAAGAGACATATTCAGCCCATTGCCATTGGGCTAGAGCCCGTTTCATATAGGACCACACATAGCTACACCCAAACTTAAAATGTGTTGAACACCTTCTCATGTTTATAGAGATGACCAAGGAGAGGGGGCCATCAGATGGGAGACCTATCTAATCAAATGAAATAATCATCTGAGGTTGAAGAAAGTAATAAGGTCTAGGATAAAACAGCTCTGAACTGAGTAGAGTTGCAAAGTCAAAACAGTCAATATTGAAGAATGCCTTTGAGCACAAAAAATCAGAGTACACAGTGAATGATTCCAATATTTGCCCTTCAATTAAATCTTCAAACATCTAGCCTATAGCAAGCACATGTTTTGTCATACTGGCATATTGCCTGCGACTACATCAGGGCTAAGAGTAAACAAACACAACTGATTCTAAGTACTAACTCCCTCAAAAAACAAGCTAACGCCCATTGCTTGCCTCATTATTATGAAATCTGTTTATTAGCATTTGTTAATTTAGACATAGCATACATCATAAATGCAATAACCCACAGGCAATGAGTCTGGTACTCAGAGGAGTATCCGTCAATCATGAATGCGATGAGCCGCGGGATCCATCGCCACTATGAGGCGTGGAGTAATGCAAGCTGATAAGTGTCAGGGCCACCGCCCGCATTTGAACAGATTCATGGAACAACCAAAATGGGGTAAAAGAGAACAGGTTAAACAACAGAAGCCCAACAGAACAGCAGCAGCAGGTTCGATCTTAGACCATACGACCCTCAGGATACCCCCCCCTCCCCAGACCCGGCCCCCCCATCCCTCGTGACATATCGTTCTATGGAAGGCAAGTGTCATTGTCCGCACATCCGCCCGATTCGGCTGGGACCTCCCCGCCAATCCCCAGACTGGGTCTCCCAGGCTCACCTCCATTCCCCTCCCCTCCAGGAAGTGGCTCCGCAGTATGTGTCCCACAGAGTCCCAGGGCATCCCCATCCAGCTGCGTCAGGACCTGCAAGTGTACGTCCCATTGATTCGCTATGGGTGTGCGTCTGAGGCCTAACGTTTCCTCTCGCAAGAGAGCCGTACCCTCCGCCCCCGCCCACACTAGCAGGGAGCTCCGCCACGCCTGCGCCCGAGGGGGCTCAGCCGCCTTCCAGCGCTTAGTAATTAACCGCTTCGCCACGATCAGGCCCAGGTCGAGGAAACGACAGGCAACCTTCGTGGGGGGGGGTTCTACGAAACAAGTGCAACAGACAGGCTGGCCAGTCCCGCCGCGCCAGCGGACCGACGCAAGTACGTAACGCTCCATGCACCGTCCGCCAGTATGAGTCGAGCGCTGGACAGCTCCATAACATGTGCACCAGTCCAGCATCCAGAACCCTGCAGCGTGGGCATTCAGCGTCCGCCCGGTGGAAATAGCGATTGATGGAGTCGGGAGTGAGATATGCTCTGTGCAGTATGAAGTACTGGATTTGGCAAAACCGCAGGTTCCTGGGGACCCGTGTGGGCCCCCGTAGTGTATCTCTCCATTCCTTGTCGGTCATGGGGCGGTCCAGATCCACTTCCCATTTACCCCGTAATGGAGACAGGTCCGCCGCCATCAGCGTCCGCAAGGAGGCCGCGAACCAGCGAATCATGTGACTGCCCCGTCCCATGACGTGGAGGTACTGCATCATGAGGTGTTTTGCCGGTTCCTCCTGAAGAGCACCCCACCGGCTCGTCAGCGTCGCGATTAGCGAGCGGTGACGGAGGAACTGACCGGCCGCTAACCCCGTCTCCTCCGCCAGTTGAGCGAACGGTATAAGCGCACCATCGTGGTAGAGGTCCCCCAGCGTACAAATATCCACCGCATGCCAGTCGGCAAGCTCTGCCGGGCGCAATATGCCTCGACCGCTAGGTGAACCCTCAATCGGCATGGCAGGGGCATATGGGGTATGCGACCTAGTCAAGTAGAGGGCACGCCGATAGCACTTAGAGGCCACCGCCACTAGAAGGGGCCCCGGCTTGACCACTCTGGCCGTCGGGTGGAACAACGCGATAATATCCGTCAGGGGGAGCGGTGGCTCCATGGATGCCGTGTCATCCCTCTCCCGGTCAGCCAGCCACCTGGCCACCCATTGCAGCTGTGCTGCTAGGTAATAGTGCGCAAAGCAGGGCATCGCGAGTCCCCCCTGACCCGTGGGGAGGTACAACTTAGAGAGCGCCACTCTGTGGCGCGCGGTGCCCCACACAAAATCCCGAAGGGAGCGCTCCAAGGCGGCGAAAAAGGATGCCGGGATGTAGGTCGGCAGGTTAGCAAAATAGTAGAGGAGTCTGGGCAGGGCCACCATTTTGACCAGTGCAATGCGACCCGTGACCGCAAGTGGGAGGGTGCCCCAGAAACGCATCTGGGCCCTGATCGCCGTCACCGCCCTGCCCAAGTTAACCTCCACCAAGTCAGCGGGCCGCCGGTACACCTGAATACCCAGATAACGGAAGGTGTCCGGTTGCCACCGGACAGGCACATCCCCAAGCTGGAACCGGGGATCTAGGGCATCATCACGGAACGGGTAGAGACACGACTTGGCTGCGTTCACCCTTAACCCGGAAAGCGTTGCAAACTCCGTGAGAACCCGTTCAAGGTCTCCTGAAATATTCGCCATGTCCCGCACGAAAATCAAGAGGTCATCCGCGTACAAGGAGACCTGGTGGGTGGCGTCGCCCATTGGAATGCCGTCTGTCAACACCCTCCGCAGGATGGCCGCCAAGGGCTCAATGGCAAGTGCAAAAAGGAGGGGTGAGAGGGGGCACCCCTGCCTGGTACCTCGGCCAACCGAGATGGCCTCGGAGATATACGGGCCAGTTCTCACCCGGACCACAGGTTTCTTATAGAGGAGCGCCGCCATTTGTAGAAACCCAAGGCCTAGTCCGTAATGCGATAGTGTTGCCACCAGGTAGCCCCACTCCAGACTATCGAAGGCTTTTTCGAGGTCTAACACTAGGCAGCCCGCCCGTGGCCAATGCTGTGCACCGTGTGCGGCGACACGGAAGAACCGGCGAAGATTAAGCGAAGTGCTGCGCTTCGGCACGAACCCATTCTGATCCCTGTGCACCAGCACAGGCACGGTGGGGGCCAGCCGCTCCGCCAGGACCTTGGCCAGGATCTTGTAATCGGTGTTGAGGAGGGCAAGGGGGCGATAGGACCCTAGATGAGTAGGATCACGCCCCGGTTTGGGGAAGGAGATCAGGTAGGCCTCCCTCATGGAAGCGGGCAGGGTGGCCTCCTCAAGGGCTGTGAGATATAACGCGTGCAGACGGGGCACCAGAGACTCCCGGTATGCTTTGTAGTATTCTGCCGGGAGACCGTCCGGCCCAGGCGCCCTGCCAGAGGCCAATGAGGCCACCGCGTCCCCTATCTCCTCCAGAGTGAGGGGACCCTCCAGTGTTTCCTGGTGGGCATCCGGAACTGTGGGGAGGCCGGCGGCCCCTAGGAACAGATCAAGATCCTGTACTTGCCGTCGCCCCACCGAGGTGTACAGGTCTTTGTAGTGTGCCGTGAGGATCTGGTGGATCTCCCGCTGTGTGTGCACCAGCATGCCGTCCGACCCGCGAATGGAGGCTATTGGCGCATAGCCCGATTCCTGTCGGATCAGCCAGGCCAGCAAGCGCCCCGCCCTGTCCGATGTGGCGTGGACCTGTGCCGAATGGGCAGCGTAGTTGTGGCAGCGTAACCTCTCCAACAGCTCAGCATGGCGTGCCCGAAACCGAGCCAGCCTGGTCGAGTCACGCCCACCACCCTCGCCATGGCGTTCGCATGCCAGTAGCCGAGTTTCCAAAGCGGTGAGTAGCAACGTCAGTTGCTTACGGATATTCCCTGTCACCCCCAGACAGTGTCCCCGCATGGCCGCCTTGTGCGCGTCCCACTCTATCAACGTGTTCTCCGCCGTGCCCTCATTGAGGTCAAAGAACTGTTCGACCGCTGTGCCGAGCGAGGCCCGGTACTCCGCGTCCTCAAGAGCGGCCGGTTGCAAGCGCCAAGTGGGAATGGGGGGTCTCCCCAGGTCCCAGCAGAGACGTAGTCTAAGAGGGTTGTGGTCCGAATGGGTCCGGCCCAGGTAATCCGCCTGGATTATCAACGGGATCGGCGACGGAGAGCTCACCACCCTGTCAAGACGGACGTGAAGATCATGTACCGCAGAATAATATGAATAGAGCCGATCGGTGGGGTGTAAGGTGCGCCAGACGTCATGTAGGGCCCACCGGGACAGCCAATCAGTGAGGTTCCTCGCGTTCGAGACTGCCTGTGTACTACGGAGTGGCGGGTAGGATCTATCAAGGCTCGTGTCCAGCACGGCATTAAAGTCCCCACCTAGTAGCCAGGGAAGACCCACGTACGGGGTCAGGGCCACCGAGAGGCGATCAAGGAACGACGGTTGGTCAATGTTCGGGCGTAGATCGAACCCAGGAGCACAGGGTGCCCATTGAGCCGCCCCCGCACCAGGGTATATCGACCGTCAGGGTCAAGCACCGTCTCGGAGCATATGAAGGGTGTGCCTGCCCGTACCCAAACCAGTGTACCCCGAGCATGCGCGGAGTATGTGGTCCCGAAAAGCTGTCCCCTCCATCGGGGGCGCAGCCTGTCGAGTTCCAGCCGTGTCATGTGCGTCTCTTAAAGAAGAGCCACCCCTATCTTGTGCCTCTGGAGATAGGCAAACACGGAATATCGGCGGGCCGGTGTGTGCATGCCCCTAATGTTCCAAGTGACTATTGCAGTGTCCGCCATCGGTGGAGAGCGCAGACAACACTGGGTTCATCGGCCGAAGCGGGCCGGCCGGGGAAGGGGAGGGGGAAAAAAGACCAGAAAGACCGCTACTCAGATCGCCCGCTGCAAGAACATGGTGGGTGAAAGAACCGCAGAACGCTGCAGAATGTAAAGAGGCAAAAGTAAAGACAAAATGAACAAAAAGAGCTCCATAACCACAGGGGCGAACCCCAAAACCGGGCATTCGTCCAAACATGCTAGGCTCAATCGCCTGTGAACTACCAGATCAAAGATTGGTTTACGAGGGGCTAAAGAGCAATACCGTTGGTCCTGGCCTGCAAGAGCCCCATGTTACCCCCGTCAGGGCCCCGTGTGCCTGTAGGGCCGCCATTTACCCAACCGCTCCCCAGAGGAGTGTGTGTGGGGATCGCCATCACCCCGTTCCCCCGCAACCAGAACAATCCCGAAACCCCGGTCCCCGGCCCATGTGTAAGGGGACCCACACTACCCCTCCAGCCCCGCGACCCCCCGCCTCACTCACAGAAGCATACAGTGCCCCAAAAGTCACAGTCCAGTGGACAACAGAGGCAGTAGGCTCCCCCCCCCCCCGAGAGTAGTTCGGAACAACCCGCCCGACACCCCAGGGTACCTGCAGTGGACACAGTGCAAACCAACAATAGTTCACCCCAGGAGGTCGGCTGTCTGGGGGGTCACCTCTGGCAACACCTGGTCTTCCGGAATCAGGATGGACGGGGAGGAGGACAGGTCAGTCTCAGTGTCACTGTGAATGCGAGCCGCTACGTCCCCCTGGCTGCTCACAGACCCCAGAGTGGCCACCGCCTCCAGAGCCTCCAGCCGCTCCACACGCATCCTCTCCGGACTCGGCGCGGCCGGGGGACTCGGCCCCATCCCACCACGGCGGTCCCTCTGTCGTCGCCGTCTCAGCCTCTTCTCCCTACGCACCACAGGCCCCGGGTCCGTGGGCCGGGGGCCACCATGTTGGCCCGTTTCCTCCAGCCAGTCCCAAACATCGGACGGGGCATCGAAGAATCGTGTCTCGTCTTTCGTGACCACCCGGAGGCGCGAGGGGAACAGCAGCGAGTATTGGATGTGCAGCTCTCGGAGCCGGCGTTTCACCTCCAGGTAGTTGCTCCTCCGCTTCTGAACAGTCGCAGTGTAGTCTGGGAACAGCATCACCGGGCCACCCCCTATTGTAAGGGCACCCATCCTCCGCGTTTCCCGGAGGATCACGTCCCGGTCCCGGTAGTTGAGGAGGCGAAACAGGAAGGGACGCGGCCGGGCTCCAGGGACAGGCTTCCGCATCGGCACCCTGTGCGCCCTCTCCACCACGAACTGCGGGGAGAGCATTCCTGGGGGCAGGATATCTCGTAACCAGTCCTCAACAAACTGTTCGGGTTGCCGCCCTTCCTCGCCTTCCGCCAGGCCCACGACGCGTATGTTCTGGCGCCGAGAGCGGCCCTCCGCATCCTCCGCACGGTCCTCAAGGGTGTTAACTCGGTCGATCAGATCCTGCAAGGTGGCGGAGTGATTGCGCACGATCGGCTGCACGTCCTGTAGCGCCTGGCCGTGACCGGCAACGGTGTCCGCCAGCCTGCGATGGTCGGCGTGGAGCAGGGTGAAGTCAACCGTGACTTTCTCGATTCGGGACTCCAGTGAAGTGCGGGTTTGTTCCAGCGTGTTGCTCAGGCGGTCGACCGCCGCCAACATGGCGTCCATTTTGGCCTCCAGGGTCGATGCAGGCGGCGACGCGGTCACAACAGGGCGCCCCGGCGTCGCATCAGGGCCGTCCGCCCGCAGTCTGGGCTCAGCCTGCTTGTTCCGCAGCCGCCCCATGGCCAGCTGCTGCGCCGATGGCATTCAGAGGGCTCAGTGGTGCACGAGGCCGATCGGGGCTCAAATCACCACCAGGCGCCGTTAACGAAGGGGGTCCTGTCCCACTGTCACAAATCGGACCAGCGCCGGGGGCGTCATGGCGCAGGACAGTGCCGCCGGCGGGGGAGGTGCATCGCGAGCCGTGGGCAACCAGTAGCCAAGGTCCGCCAGGCCTCTCTCCGTCAGGTCCGTAGCAGCCACTCCCCCATGTCCAGCAGCAGGTAAGCGGTCAGTCCCCTGGGCGCCTCACCCCGATCCCAGTCTATCGGCGCGAGCAGTAGGGCCACAACACCGCCGCCAGGGTCGTCGCCGCCACCACAGTGATCCGCTTCGCCTCCAAGGGGCAGCAGTCGGGCACTCGCCAGGGGCCCGTCCCCAGCCTCACATCCAGGGAGGGGCCCTCTACATCAGGTCACTCACCGGGCCCCTGGGTGGTGCAGGCGTCACGTCCTCCTCCAGTGCCCCCGGCCGCCACGTCCTCCACCACCGTCCACCGCAGCGGGCCCCTGCCGTCTCAGGGGGTCGGGACCGGCAGGATCACAGCGCGAGGGGCGTCAGCACAGCGCAGGCGATGTAGTGGGTGTCAGGTGCACCGTCGCCCCCGGGGGGTCCCTCGCAGGTCCGCAACTCTCCCGCGGCCGGTCCGCTCCTGGATGTGTGGCCTAGCCGCCTCGTGGCAAGCCGCGGCGTGGGGTAGTGCTCGCGGCCGAACGCCGCTTCCAGCGCTCTGCGCGCTCTTCACCGTTCAAATCCCCAAGGGGGGCGGCACGCAGGCTGAGGCCGCCCCCGCCGCCACTGTTAGTTTCGCCGGGTGCCGGGACCCCACGGGCAGGGATAGATAGTCCTGGCAGCCCCGCAGCACACTCCGGGCAGGAGAACCGACGGAGAACGGCTCCGTTGCTCGGGAGCTTCACTCGGACGCAGCCATCTTGGCCGCGCGCTCTCTAGCGCCCCCACGCCCATTGTTTGCCTCATGGCAGTACAGGGGACAACTGGACATGTTCCTAGAATTCCTAGAGCTATAGTCCCTACACCTCAAAGTGAAGCAGCCATGAATCCTGCTTCTGGCCCTTGCCTTTCCCTCCGCTTACTTGCAGGTCTTCTTCAATTGGAAGGTGAACACTGGGTATGCTTCAGAGGCCAGCTTATATCCTGTTCTGGGACATTTGGTAGAACTACAATTTTCCAGTCAAATTCAAAGACTCCCCAAACATTTGAAAGGAAACAATCAGGTCAGTGTGCATTATCATTCGGTGTGGCCCATCTCTATAGCAACCAAAATTAGATGAAATTGTCACTGTGAATGTGTGTATTGCCTTCAGAGAGCCGTAACAAACAGCACAGGAGGTTGGGATAGACAAGCAGGTTTTCTTTTTCAATAGAAGGAGTTCAGTCTGGCACTGCCTTTGAGTCTTTCCTATATTCAAGCGTTGCTCTTGTCAAGCCACAGGGTGCCCTTCTAGAAATCAAAACGTCGAAGTACAGTGAGCAAAAAAGGCCATTCCTACTCCTTTCTCTAGGCTGATGCTATTCAGTTGCACTTGGCTTTACAATGAATTCTAGAGGGGAGTGAGGAATCAAATGAGTGGAGCGAGAAGAAGACAGCAGACATGGCTACACCAAAACCATAGGAAGTTCTCTACAACCTTTTGGAACTCCATGCGCTGAGGGAGTTCTCCAGCCCAAGAAAATCTCCCCTCTTGTGCACCAAACCACTTTGATGCACACAGCACGTTATCAAGGGGATTATCAGGCCCATCAGGCAAACCCCACTGGGGTGCATGTTTGCATTGTGCTGAGTGGATTACCAGATAATTGTTCACGCAGCTCTCTGATGGATGTCACATGTGGTTTTTCTGAGTCCCCAGATAGATCATGCAGTCTGTGTGTTCTCTTTTGTACTGCCAGTCACCGCTGTATTCAACTGTGTAGCCTTGGACCGTGTCATGTATGTGCATGTAAGTTGCATGATCAAGGTAACTATTAGCGGCGATACTTGGTGTCTCTCGGACCTCTTTGAAGTGCATGCCATTCCCCCCCCCCCCAGGGGGGGGCGGCAATCTGAGGGAGAGCCCCGGCCGCCACAAGCTCTAGCTACGCCACTGCTTGTACCGCCTTTTTTCAGCCCCTGTGTGGGTATATAATGCCACTGTTCTCTGTACTCCTTAGAAAATGTCTCATACAGTGATTTGAGAATGCTGTGTGACACATTTTTTTCCCTCTTTAGAGGTTAAATAAAAAGATGTCTTTTATATTACAGCTTCTGTGCCAATCTCATCTTTGTTGGTTTAAAAGGACCAGGTGTATCAGTGAAGCCCCAGAGAAGGTTTTAATTTCTACAATAGGACCCATGGGACCCGAAGGTGCACCAGAGGGGTACAAGGCTCTGGAAAAGACCCCATACATAGCATTAAGATAATGCGTCGGATCTTGACCTGGACCTGGAAACGATGGATATGGCATCACCGGACTCGGGCCGACCGGCACCGACGGTGGGATCTGCGGAGCCGAAGGCTCGTCCGGAGCTGGAAGCTCTTCAATTGGAACCGGAGACGAAGCCGGAGATGGAGCCGGCGTCGGAGATGGAGCCGGTGCCAGAGAATGCTCCGGTGAAGCAACGGGCGATGACAGGCCAACAGGAGAATCAGGAACAGATACAGGTAAAGGAGATACAATGTCCTTACAGCGTTGAGAGGGCGAGGTCGATCTCGGAGCCGCATCTCTGTCCGAGCGATGTCGAGATCCATGCCTCTTCTTTTCTTATACTTCTTGGACTTAGAAGCATGTCCCGAAGTCGACTTCGACGCTGACCTCGAGCTTCTCCGACCACTCTTCTCCTTTTTCATCCTGGCGATGAATAATTTGGCTTCCCTCTCCTTCACAGCCTTTGTGCTCATCTTGCGACAGCAAGAACATCCTTCGACATCGTAGTCCGATGAAAGGCACCATACACAGTCTTCATGCGGATCCGTTATCGACATGTGCTTACCGCACTCCCGGCAAGGCTTAAACCCGGAATTCTTCGTCGACCTCTTCAGCTGCAGACAAGAAGAAGAAAGAGATACCAGCAGAAAACAAAGTATCTAACCAAAGCTACAGAGAGAGTCCCGAAAACCGTTAGCGTCGATCCGGTGACGTCAGCAGAGCCGTGTCTCTGTGACCTCGTCTTCGACCTCATCGGCGTGGACTGCTACAAAAGTTTCCGAATGTTGCTGGCGCAGGGGATATTCACAAGGTGAGAAATCCACTGACAGCTGTATCCATCAGAAGCGGCGGATGGTCTTCCTGTCCGCCGGGGTGACCCCGCCATACTAATATGGCGGGGGGGGGGTACCAGGGACATTTGGCGGGCGGATCGCCACCGCCGGGCCGGCAGTAGCCACTGCTGGCCCAGCAGTGGCGATCCTCCCGAAAAGCTAATGGGGCCCATAGTATTTTGCTCAGCCAACTGTAATTCTGTGTATAATTCTTTTTTTATTACTGTGTGTCTGTTGGTTGAATGGTGAAGACACTTGAGCTCAGAACTTCATTTTAACCAGGAAGGGGAAGCAGTCTCACCTCCCTCCCTTGACGGAGACCTGTGTTGGTTATGGTGACAAGCATTAGGCCTGATTGGTGCTCTGGGAAACGTTATGTCCAATGCCATAGATCTTGTCTGCTTATTATGAAGTGTTATGTCAGGCAGTTGGTCTAGCTTATTAATTGTGGAAGGCATTTGTTAAAGCCAGTAAGCATTTAAGAGTTGGTTATTATCACATTGTGCTATCAATAGGTATTTTGTTATATGTAATCTCACAGACTGTTGCAGTATGCAAGGAATTGGGTAGTGGCCAACCACTCTGACAAACTCTGGGTTTTGATGCTTGTGATCCAGTCGAACAAAGCATGGGAATAGAAGATATGCACTACAATATCCTTGTCAGGCTCCCTTACAGGAGACATTTTCCTTTGCCAACTGTAATTTTGTATGCATTTTTATTTTATAACTATGCTGGATGGTTGCCTTTTAGAAAGATTGCACTCAGTTACAGTAGGCTTGAGTTAGTTCTTGTGACAAGCCATTGTTAAATGTTTTAGGCCTGATTGTTTATAATGAAAAGCTAAGATAAATGGAATAGATTTTAAATATTGATTGTGCTAAACGCTACATAGAGGTATGTTATTACATGGGATCTCACAGATTACCAAAGTAGGGCAAGGGTTTTGGTGTTACCCCATAATATTGATTTAGGTGCGCATATGTTAGTCAGTGAGCATTTAAGGATGGATTATTTCTCTGTATTAAAGTCTACAGATAGGTATATTGTTACATAAAATATCACACATTACCTTTGAAGGTAAGGAGTTTTGTGTTGGTTACTGCCTCTGACAAACCCTAGGGAGAAAACATTTGCAATGTAATAATTTTTGCTAACATCTCTTCTTAGCGGTCTGCCGGGATCTTGTAATAAAAAAAATCATTAAGTAATACAAATAACTAAATGTATATCCATATAGATACATACAGGACCTTTGGGTAATTTCTGTTCTGCCATTGGTCTGTCTGAGTGATATTTACACTCTGCTTCCATCCACGACATCTTACTGCATGGGGTAATGATTTAGTCCACATCAGTCATTGGCTCGCTTGCCCTGTGAATGAAGAGATTTTCTAATCACCTGTACATACACCTGAAAGAAGTGTGTTTCAGTATCAGGACCTTAGTTTTCAATTTTTTCCTTTTATAGCTCCACTTTAATTTCTTTGCATTGCCTCCTTTAATTTTAATGTTTAATAGAATACTACAGCTCTCCAGGCAGCACCAATGGGTCGCATACTTGCCGCTCATTTAATCTGCAATGCACTGTATCCCAGGTGGTCACTGTCTCTAAATCATGAGACTGTTCTGTAATGGTGTTGTCCACATTGTTTCTCATTATTTTATCATTCCAAGATGGTCTACCCGTTGGTTCTAAATGTGGCGGCCATGCTAGAACTTTAAAACAACAGCAGACTGTTTACAATACCTTTGCAAGACGGATACCCTCTGCTAATGTTAGTTTCATTTTTGCAAGCATGTGCTCGCCATTTTTAGACAGCAACATGTTTTTTCTACCTGTAGTCTTTTAATTTATCGTTCATAGGTTGTAGACTGGATGTGTTTTATTGCGATTGTGTCAGAGGGTGAATGCAAGAATGAATCGGTGAATGAATGAGAAGAGTAAGGAGTGCAAAGATGAAGGACTGAGTGCATGTTTGAGGATTTATTGAATCCCTAAAACCATCAGTGACACAAAAGTTACTTACATTTATAAGCCATACCTATCTATTGGCATTGCCAATGTTTGTTCTTCCTGAGAATGGTTCATTTAACTTTTACTGACTCTTTAATATATTTCAAAATATTCTCCAGTAGAAAACAAATCTCTGGGAATGTGTCCCAACATCATTCATGTGATCTCAGTTATGTTTTTTTTAGAACATCTTCATTTTTCTTTTTAAAAGGAGGCGGTTGTGGCTTCCAGTCATTACCTTTCTGCCCTGGTCAACCTGTTTCCTGGGAAATCGACTGAGTATGCAAACCAGGTTTAAACACATGAAAATTGAGTATTTGTTTATGTAACATTTTTATTTAGTTCAACATGTCTACCCCATTATTTTCCCCATAGTGCTTTCGGACTGGTTGGATTTCTGTTGTGACTAACACCAACCCTGCTATGTTTGTGACCATCATTTTTTGTTGGCTTTATGAATATCGGATAGGGCCAGATTGGGACCCAGCTCCAGCCCTGGAAATGTTGCTACACCAGCCTCATGGTGCCCTAAGAATGCTTGCTTAACAGGTACAAACTTCTGCAAGTGGTTTTAGATGTGAGATCCTTTCACAAACTTATTTTGCAAATCAAGCCCTGCATCTTTACTTCAGCATTCTCTTGAGCTTTATTCCTCTTCAGTGGCATAACTGCTCAAAGGGGAATTATACCATTTTCACCTGTGCTCCAGTCAGATCCACTGAATGGACAACATGCCGGATTCCTCTTTCCTTGACTGGCAATCGGCTAGCCAGTATTAAGGCTGACCAGTGCCCCAGATTTGTCAGCACAATCCCAATTTTCACCATCTGTCCTAGCGAATTTCAGGACATTTTGCACATGTCTCGGTTTTTAGAGAAGGTCGACTCAACACAAACTTTCATGTGTCTTTTTTCCCCCTTGTGGTCAGTCCAGAAGTAGTTAGAAGCCCTTATGAGAAAGAAATGTTATTAATACTGATGATAGTGCGTACATGCTGTTGTGTGTCGCTTTAGATACCGTATATAGGTTTTCCGATTTATGTCCTTATATAGGCACAATTCGCATTGCCCATATTTAGGCATAGAAATTCTACGCTTATTTATGCACTATCCATGCTAACCAAATACAGGCATGGCCACTTACATCCGTTCATCTAAGTCACAACGAGTTCTTGGAAAACCAGACTCTTAAGCCTTTAGGACTTCCCCTTGCTTGGATATCGATTTCTCCAAGAACTCATTTATTATGCATGAACATCTATTCCTTAGGGGTTCATTCATGACGTTCTTCTACCGACTTTTACATCAATACTGGCATTCCTAAACACCTTCAAGGTATAAATATACCTGCACTTACCATGGCAAACCACAGTTCGGCTGCCTACTTGCACGATGTGGCTCACCACGGCAAGTTCGGAAGGAAGTCAAGTCCCCGCCTGACGCACTGACCAGACGCTGTCATCCTCCTCGCAGAGAATCCAGCTCCAGTGTTTCTGACTCCCCTTGCGGGGTGTTAGAGATCCAGACTCTGAAAGAGATTCCAACCTCACTCATTCTAAGGTATGGAGCGGACTAGAACCTAGAGGGACTTTTGGCAAATCTTGGCTACTATAGCTAAACTAGACTATAGACAAACAGCACTTACTTCTTACCTCGTACTACACTTAGGTTAGGTACACTGGGGTACAACTAGCTAGAAGTATCAGATGAGTATTAACATTTTAGCCTGTGTTATTTATGTATGTATTTTTATTAATATCTGTCATAGCTACAAACCTTGCTATTGCAGTATTATTTTATCTTACTGCTAACGCTGTACATATTTTACTTCGCATTCTGTCTTACGATTGTAGCAGTTCATATCTCTTGCACGAGAAATAAGACTGTTCAATAAACCCTTTTTATTGACACGCCCGTCTATCTATTTCTGTGTAACTCCGGAGAAACTAAGCATGCATGATTGACTGGGGTAAACTGTTATCTATTGTTTCTACGATTCTGAGATGGTTCCGATTCTAAGGGAAACAAAGTTGTCATGTTTATGTGGTGGTCAGAAACTAATCCCTTCTTGTTTATTCGAGAAGTTTTCTAGTGACCTCTGAGTTAGCTGGCACACACAAGTAATTAAGTTTAATGTACTCGATAAGAGACATACTGACCTCAGTCCTATGTCAAAACTATAGTGTATATTATTCCAATGCGCAGAGCCTATCAGGGCTATAGGAACTACACTACAATGTCAACGGGTCCTATTCGGGCGGGAGACTCCCGATCTTTAAAGATTGCTTTATTAGGTCTCGTCTAGTGACGCAGGGCATGCACTGCTCGCTCTGCGAGATCTATTGTCGTTGGGTTGAAGTTGGAAGTGGGGTTGGTGACCGCCCTGTCTCCCTTAGGCCCCGCCCACCCGGACTGGACTGGTCGTCTGTTGCTCGTCATGCGTGCTGCGTCTGGACTCGTTGTTCCAGCAGCGAGCGCTGAAGGCAAGTATGCTCCGCTGACAGCTTGTTCCTTTCACCAATCTCCTTCTCTGTCTCCACTCTTTCTCGTTGTCTCGTCACCTTTCTCTACATGCGTGTTTTGCTCTGTGTCTCTCTACACATTTGTAGTCGGTGATGCAATCTTTCGCTTCTCTTTCTGCACCAAATATGAATGTGACCGTGCAGAGTGTGCGCTTGTAAGTTTGAGATTACACAATCGGCACTGATGAGTACTGGAAGTCAGGCTTTTTTAAAGGATGCGCGGGGGAGGGGGGCATCGAATTATGCTGATATTTGGGAATCTCTATCCAGGAGATAACCCCTCACTACTCACACAGTTGTGCCCGGACTGACGGCTTCTGCCTCACTTCCTGTTTGAGTTCTTCATACTCAGTCAGCGGCCTTTCTTTTTATTAGTACTTGTTTAACCATTTGGGACAGTTTGTTGTTTTGCAACAGTCGGGGGAGGGGGGCAGGGGGGGAGGGAGGGGGAGGGGGAGGAGCGGCGTCATTGACTCCTGCTTTGGAGTTTGATACGGACCTAGACCTGCCTGATGCATGCATAAATACAGTGCACAGGGGAGTAACGAAACTTGAGGCGTGGGGCCTGCACAGTTCACGGAGGGCTGGGCCTCCTTGCGCTCCGGACTCAGTCAGGAGCTTTAAGGCCAGGGGCCCCACCGCTAGTGCACAGTGCGGAGAAGACCCCATGGAGCTCGCCCCAACCCCCCCTCCCATCGCAGGGCGTGGGGGCTGCGGAGACTATTGTTACTTACTGACAGTGCCGCGTTTGCACCCAGCCTGCATTCTTTCACAAAAAGTGAGGCTTCAATATGGAGTCTTTCCCCTAATATGAATTTCTTCTGCCAGCGAGAGATCTGTGGCTGCAGCCGGCGGCACGAGAAATCCTGCCCTGCACGCGCCTATGAGTTTCTGACCTGATTTTACAGATTTTGCTGTTGCTGTTTACATTTTTAAGGAAAATAGGACGGGTGGCTCACTTTATCCCTTTCAGGGCTTCGGGATGAATGATTGAATGCAGTGGCCACAGGGGTCTGCCTTATCACCACACCTCTTTAGCATCTAGATTCAACCCCTTGGAAAGGAATGGGTTAAGAGAGGTTGTCGGATCTTTAATTGTACACGTGACTGCCTGATCTTGCTTCGGCTGACGGGCAGTGGCCTGCCAAATAAGGCCAGTCCGCAACCTTCGTGAGCTGAAAGCAGCTAGCGCCTCCCTCCCTTAAATACATAGCGCTGATAATAACCATGTGTGTATCGCGCCAACAAACTGAAGAAGTGTGACTGGCACCCAGGGTGGCATGCTGGGACTGTGCGGCCAGCCAGACTGCTTAGCATCACAGCACTAACTGCTGCTGTGTGTCTTCAGTCTAGGGTCTGTGGTAGGGACGTGAGGCAAACGGACGCAACAGGTACTGCCTAATTGCACAGTGAGACTCATGTGAAACCAATGACGTGTCAGAGGGAGAATGACACCAAAGGATGTAAGGCAGAGGCTGCCCAGCAGAGATGTGAACCTATGATCTGCAGAGAAAGACACACATACAAACACATACATACATACACACCAGGGGCGCAACTAGACCCAAATTTCGGGGGGGGCTAACACTTCACTTGCTGGAGGCAGAGCCAAATTCAGAGTCAGACTAAAAATTGCTGGTGGGTCATCCTGTCATTGTAGTGGTATAATGCATAGGGTTTTTTTGCCGATACATCACAGCTCAATTCAAAGCACGCTGGGCCCTAACATTAATGTATTCATAATAGTATGTAACAAGATTTGCAGGACGTTTAGGACTTTCCTTCAAGAAATTCTAGCAGAACAAATATTTAATGTTGTATTTTAGTACACATTTAATGAGTTTACCTACTCTCACATGACATTTATTTTTATAATTACAGTTTTGCCAACAATTAGTGACATGATGCACTGTAAAACACCTGAGGTCAATTGTATTGGCTTCAACCCATTAGCTGTTCAAAATACTTTTAGAAGATATTTGGGTTCCTCCATCGTCCCACCTCCCAGAGTGGTTCAAAAAATTGTGGCAAATAGTGCAGTTTAAGCACACTTCTATAGTTCTTGTTCTACTGAATGAAATGAATGATTGAAAATAATATGTAAAGTGCACTTTTACCCTAACCAATCAGCCTGGTGCTGAGCAGTAAATGAAGGAGAGGTGGAGACGGCACTAATATGGAAAAGGCACGTTTTATTTTTTATGGAGTACTGGAGTCTCTGGAGCTCGGGATCCAGAGAGTTCCAGTGCTTTGATGCCAGAAAGGAGCAGCATCCAACAGGTACTTGCCTAATGTTAGGAATGCAGGCAGTTGACTACTGCAACTGCAAAGCATAGGATTTTGGAAAGAATATAAAGAGTGATACAATGGTGAAGAAACAGAGTGTAACGCCCTGAACGTCTCAGGATCGTTTAACAGACACGACAATGAGGACGCAACCACTTGTGAAGGGTTAGTTCTTTTAATGAAGGCAAATAAAATACAAAGAACAAACAAAAGTTATAGTCACTGGAATCCTCCAGGCTAAGTACGTTACCAGCCCACAGCACGGATGGTCCTAACCGTCCTCTGCATATACGCCGATCCCGGCGTATGCCAACAGAGGGCAGAAATGAAATGGCCGACAATGCCAATCGGTCGGCTGTGAGGGGCACGAAGAGTGTTGGGGAGAATCGAGGAGTCAGGGAAACACCCAGCCGGGGTCTCTACCTGAAGGGAGCAGCCGCTCAACCTCTTCCTCAGACTGCACCGGGACGCGGAGTCACCTCCTGGTGATGCGTCACCGATACCCCAATCACAAGCAAGAAGACTGAACCGAGAGCAGCCGCTCGATCGATCCCGTGGACTTCCGAGTCTGTAACGCGGCAAACACCTCCTGGTGTGCGTTACAGCTGGCAGTCCCTGTGTCTCTGGTCGGGCTGGGAGTTACGACTCCAACCAGCAAAAGCGCCACTGCGCTTGGACTCAGCCGAGTCAAACAGCGAAGCTCAATGGTTGACCGGTAGAGCTTCCGGGTCCTTCACAGGTGACGATGGGGCAAGACACGGCCCAGGGAGTAACGACTCGACCTACCTCCGTTCTTGCCTTACTGGAGCACCACTCCGGAACACTGCTCTTCACGAAGCAGGTACGTCGGTGTAAACACAATATCCGACAGCCTTGTACCTCCCGGTTCCTCCCTTTATAGGGCGTGTTTTCCTTGAGTTATGTAACAGCTCTCCTGTTTACATAAGGGCGTGTTTCCCTTGAGTTATGTAACAGCTCTCCTGTTTACATAAGGGCGTGTTTCCCTTGAGTTATGTAACAGCTCTCCTGTTTACATAAGGGCGTGTTTCCCTTGAGTTATGTAACAGCTCTCCTGTTTACATAAGGGCGTGTTTCCCTTGAGTTATGTAACAGCTCTCCTGTTTACATAAGGGCGTGTTTCCCTTGTATGACAGGAATTCTTGACAGTACATCCTCCCTCTCAGCGGCTCCCCACGGGTCCAGCGCTGGCAGGAAAACGCCGATGGAACAAGGAGACCAAGCGCGGAGCATGAACCCCTTCAGCCGGTTCCCATGAATGCTCCTCCGGGCCATAGCCTTTCCACGCAACCAGGTACCACAGCTTCCCCCTGCGCCATTTGGACGCCCGTATGCCCGACACTTCATACTCCACCTCCGACTCCACGCATACCGGCCTAGGTGTCCCAGACGGCTTGGAGGGTGCTGGTTTGAGCAATGATACATGAAAGACAGGGTGTATCCGCAATGACTGGGGCAAGCACACCTTCACGTTCACGGGACCCATACACTTGGTAATTCGATAGGGGCCCATGTACTTGGGATGGAACACACTGTTCTTTCGAAACCTCATGTTTCTTGTGGATATCCAGACGTAGTCTCCAGTGCCTTCTCTTCCTATCTGCCGCAGCCTTGTATCTTCTCTTGGCCTCTATTAGGACAGCCCTTGAGCGCATCAACGTGTCTTTTATGTGTGCCACCCTGTCCGCTGTGGCGGGAATCCTGTCCTCTCTGAACGGATGTAGAAATGGCAAGAACCTGGGATGTTGGCCATAGTTGCTATAGAACGGAGATGACTGTGTGGAGCTGTGAGTGGCGTTGTTATAGGCTATCTCTGCAACCCATAGCAAGTCGACCCATTCTTCCCTGCCCTGGTCCACAAAACATCGCAGATACTGTTTGAGCGTTTGGTTCAGGCGCTCGGTTTGGCCGTCCGTTTGAGGGTGGTAGCTGGTGGACAGGGCGGTCTTAACATGCAGCGCAGTGCACCAAGTCTTCCAGAATTGCGCAGTAAACTGCGACCCCCGGTCCGACACGATCACCCCAGGTAATCCATGCAGTCGTACCACATTCTTTAGGAGTAGTGACGCCAATTCCCCGGCCGTAGGGACTCTCTTGCAGGGGATGAAGTGCCCCATTTTCGTCAAGTAATCCACCACCACCAGTATTGCCGTCATCCCCTGGTCTACCGGTAGGCCCACCACGAAGTCCAGTGATATGCTATCCCATGGTCTATCCGGGGTCGGAAGTGGATGTAAGAGCCCTTGGGTTCGGCCATGGTCGGCCTTCATGGTAGCACACGTAGGACACTCCTGTCCCCACCTCCTGACATCCACTCTCATGGTTGGCCACCAGAAATGCCGTCCCATGCTAGCCACCGTTTTTTCAAAGCCCAAATGACCTGCGCATGGAGAGTCATGGCACCAGATGAATGCTTGTTTCCTTAGCCTAGGCGTGGGTATCAATAGGCACCTGCCCTTCAGGGGTATCCCGTCCTTCAGCTGCCATTCTCTGTGACTGAGGAGCCACCTCCGCCATGCGAATGACCTGATCCCTCTCTTTATTCCCCTCAGGAAAGTATCCGGTTGGATAACCCCCAATACCATCCTCGGGGAAATGATGGAACGCTTGGTTGCAGGCAATGGTTCCTTAACTGCAGATTGACGGGACAGGGCGTCCGCCTTCCGGTTTTCCGTCCCCGGCCGATATGTGATGCGGAAGTTGAACCCCGCAAAGAAGATCATCCACCGCAGCTGCCTGGGAGAAAGGTGTCTAGTGGCCGTCATGAACTGTAGGTTCCGATGGTCCGTGTACACCGATACCACATGTCTTGCCCCCATCAACCAATGCCTCCATTCGGTGAAGGCGTCCTTGATTGCGAGAAGCTCCTTCTCCGCAATATGGTAGTTGCGTTCGGCGTCGTTGAGTTTGCGGGACATGTACGCAACGGGATGAAGCACCCCTGTGTCGTGGTTGCGTTGGGACAAGATAGCCCCCCGCGCCACATCCGACGCGTCCGCTTCCACCACGTAGGGGAGATCCGGATCGGGGTGAGCCAACACCGGCGCCTTACCAAAGGCGCTTTTCAGGGCCTCAAAGGCTTTGTTCGCTTCAGGGGACCAGACAAACTCCTCGGACTTCCTCAGTAGCTGTGTGATTGGGGCCACCACTCCTGAAAATCCATCTATAAACCGCCTGTAAAAGTTGGCGAAGCCAATGAAACTTTGGACGTCCTTCACGCTTTGGGGCACCGGCCATTCTTTCACCGCCTTGATCTTTCGTTCTGCCATCTCCTGTCCCTCTGGACTCAGCATCACTCCGAGGAATTCCACGGATGTGACGTGGAAGTCACACTTGCTGAGTTTACAAAACAGCATGTTTTCCCTCAGCTTTTGGAGCACAGCTTTGACGTGGTGTACGTGCTCCTCCACACTGGACGAATAGATGAGGATGTCGTCGATATATACGACCACGTAGATATCCAACTCCTCTCTGAATACCTCATTCAAAAAGTACTGAAAGGCTGCCGGGGCGTTGCACAGACCGAACGGCATGACGAGGTACTCAAAAAGGCCGAACCTGGTCTTAAAGGCGGTCTTCCACTCGTCTCCGTCCCTCATGCGCACCAGATGGTATGCCCCTTTCAAATCCAACTTGGTGTAGATACGAGCTTTCTTGACCTGTTCCAGAAGTACACTGATGAGAGGCAAGGGGTACCGATTTTTTATGGTTATCGCATTCAATGCCCTAAAGTCCACACAGGCTCTCAGCTCCCCATTAGCCTTCGGGATGAAGAAGAGTGGCGAGGCGGCCGGAGACTTGGACGGGCGGATGAATCCTAGCTTGAGGAGTTTATCCAGGTACCCCCGGAGATGCACGTTTTCAGGCTCCGTCAGGGCATACAGCCTGCCGCTGGGAACGCTGGCCCCTGGCACCAGGTCGATCTGGCAGTCAAACTGTCTATGTGGTGGTAGCACTTCCGCCTTCACCTCATCAAATACATCCTCAAAACTGTGATAAGCCTGGGGGAGAGCCACATCTTTTTCTGCCGCTGTAGCCACCGTCTGACTCCCGCTCTCATCTGCGTCAAGGGATTCCGTTCTTATTCCACAATGCAGGATGCAATACGGTGACGTCATTTCGATGCGATGTGTTGGCCAATCCACAAAGGGGTTGTGTTTCTGTAGCCACGGCAATCCCAATATGACGCCATATTGGGGCGCTCGGATGATGTTAAAATCGATTTGTTCCAAATGGTTCCTCCCATATCTCATCGGAAGGACCCCCGTGTGCTGTCCGATGGGCCCCGTCACCAATCGCCTTCCGTCTACCGCATAGACGTCTTCGGGTACTGCTTTGGGAAGAAGCACTAGCCCTAGCCTGCATGCCTCGTTGTGGTCCATAAACATGCCAGTGGCCCCTGAATCCACCATGGCCACAACGGGTATCCACTGGTCATGCACTCCCACGTGCACCGTGATAAACAGGTGTCGTTGTCCCTTAGTGACCGAGTTGGAAAGTGAAGGGATGGATGAGTGACTCCGAGATGCCCCTTCTCTGGTCTTGGAGTCCTCTAGTTTTCCGCCGGTATGTCCACCACGGCTGTTACCGACCGGTTGGCCCGATAACGTGACGTCTTCGGTTTGGCAGGGCATTCACGTACGTAGTGGCCTTTTTTGCCACAATATAGGCACAATCCTTGTTTACGGCGTGACTCTTTCTCCGTGGCTGTGAGGCTCGCTCGTATTGCGCTGATGTCCATGGGTTCTCCCTTGGATGCGGTGGAAGTTTCAGGACTTCCCACCGTCACATAGGATGGAAGGGATTTTCCTTTTCTCCCATGATCCCCCTTTCTTTCACTTAGCCTATGTTCCAGCCGTAATACCAGGTTGATAAGGCCCTCACATGTCTTGGGTTGAGGGTCAATATGAGCCACGGCGTCCTTGAGCTCATCGCACAGCCCTTGATGGAAGAGCGCCGTCTGTTTAGCAACAGGCCACTTGGTTTCCGCAACCAGCCTTCGGAACGCGTTGAGATACTGCACCAGGTCGTTGGATCCCTGTCTCAACTCAAGCATTTCACGGTCCGCCGTGTACGAGTCAGCCCTTCTGTCGAATACCTTCAGGAATTCCTCGCGAAAAGCACCCCAATCACATAAGAGGGGGTCGTCCCTGCTCACCAGAGGTACGGCCCATTGTGCCGCGTTTCCAGCCAAATAGGATATAAGGAAAGCCACACGAGCCTGACTCGTGGGGAACGCCTTTGGTTTGCACGATAAATGTAGCGCCACTTGTGTGAGGAATACCTGCACTGTGTTAGGATCCCCACTGTACCTCTCTGGTGTTGCCAAGGGGATGGCTACCGGCATTTCCACTACTACCGCAGGGGTCTGGTTCGTGAGGGAGGTGCTGGGCGTGAGCGGGTCCAATTGGATAGCATCCAGTCTGGCTTTTACATCGGCTGTTTCTTGCCTAGAGGCAGCCACTTCAACATGCATGGCCGCTAAAGCAGCCAGCACATCATCAAGTGTTGCCATGTCTGTTATCGACCGGGAGACAGTTAGTGTTATTAAGGTCGGATATTTTGTAACGCCCTGAACGTCTCAGGATCGTTTAACAGACACGACAATGAGGACGCAACCACTTGTGAAGGGTTAGTTCTTTTAATGAAGGCAAATAAAATACAAAGAACAAACAAAAGTTATAGTCACTGGAATCCTCCAGGCTAAGTACGTTACCAGCCCACAGCACGGATGGTCCTAACCGTCCTCTGCATATACGCCGATCCCGGCGTATGCCAACAGAGGGCAGAAATGAAATGGCCGACAATGCCAATCGGTAGGCTGTGAGGGGCACGAAGAGTGTTGGGGAGAATCGAGGAGTCAGGGAAACACCCAGCCGGGGTCTCTACCTGAAGGGAGCAGCCGCTCAACCTCTTCCTCAGACTGCACCGGGACGCGGAGTCACCTCCTGGTGATGCGTCATCGATACCCCAATCACAAGCAAGAAGACTGAACCGAGAGCAGCCGCTCAATCGATCCTGTGGACTTCCGAGTCTGTAACGCGGCAAACACCTCCTGGTGTGCGTTACAGCTGGCAGTCCCTGTGTCTCTGGTCGGGCTGGGAGTTACGACTCCAACCAGCAAAAGCGCCACTGCGCTTGGACTCAGCCGAGTCAAAAAGCGAAGCTCAATGGTTGACCGGTAGAGCTTCCGGGTCCTTCACAGGTGACGATGGGGCAAGACACGGCCCAGGGAGTAACGACTCGACCTACCTCCGTTCTTGCCTTACTGGAGCACCACTCCGGAACACTGCTCTTCACGAAGCAGGTACGTCGGTGTAAACACAATATCCGACAGCCTTGTACCTCCCGGTTCCTCCCTTTATAGGGCGTGTTTTCCTTGAGTTATGTAACAGCTCTCCTGTTTACATAAGGGCGTGTTTCCCTTGAGTTATGTAACAGCTCTCCTGTTTACATAAGGGCGTGTTTCCCTTGAGTTATGTAACAGCTCTCCTGTTTACATAAGGGCGTGTTTCCCTTGAGTTATGTAACAGCTCTCCTGTTTACATAAGGGCGTGTTTCCCTTGTATGACAGGAATTCTTGACACAGAGAACCTGTTTTATGCATCCAATAGGTACTTGCCTAATGTTAGGAATGCAGGCAGTTGACTACTGCAACTGCAAAGCATAGGATTTTGGAAAGAATATAAAGAGTGATACAATGGTGAAGAAACAGAGAACCTGTTTTATGCATCCAATGGGTACTTGCCTAATGTTAGGAATGCAGGCAGTTGACTACTGCAACTGCAAAGCATAGGATTTTGGAAAGAATATAAAGAGTGATACAATGGTGAAGAAACAGAGAACCTGTTTTATGGAGAGGGTCAAGATCTAGGAACAACACTTTGTAGTCACATTGTTTCACGTTCAAAGGCAATAGACAGTATAACAGTGAGTGAGAAGAGATTGTGAAGAAATGGGGCAGTCCTCAGATGAGGCATGCAGGAGGGTTTTGAATGATTTTAAAGCAGGAAGCCCAAGGTAGACTTCCATTATCTAGAAAATAGTTGAATTTATAGCAGTCCTATGATTGCGAGAAGAGATGGTTTTGCATAACATGAGGATGCTGTTAATGCAAGTAGAAAATGTGCCTGATCTGTTGAAAGAATGAGAAAAAGTCATTGAAAATTAATCCGGGATTTTTTGCTTAGTCAACCTCGAGAGAGCGATGGGTCCAGCTCCACCACCACCACCACCAAAGTGAAGACCATATCTATTCAGTGAAGGTTCCCTAAAGATGAAGCCCTCTGTGTTGACACTATTGAGTTTTGATTTGACTTGATCCAGGAGGCAACTGCGAAAAAAGCAAAATCATAATTTCTCTTGGGCAGACCCCAGATCATTGCCGAAGAAAATTATCCTATGATATCATCTGTGTAGGACATCACAGAGAAACTAAAGGGTTGTATAAATAAAGCGAACTTAATAAGATAAAGAGTAAACAATGTAGGGCTCAGAGAAAAGTCCTGTGGGATTCTGCAAGTGAGAGGTCTCGAACATGACTAAAATAGGAGGATGTGGACTGTTTATGCCCTCTCAGATAGAAAAAAAGTAAGACACTCCAGGGCAATGTCTTCAATGCTACATTGCTCCAAATAATTGGTATTTTAATAAACATTTTATGAAGTTTAAAACAATCATGTTATTACAGTGCATATGAATATCACCTTAAAGCACATACATTGTTATTTTAAAATGTACTCTTTATGTAACATAGCCAATCCTTCCATAAGTGCAGACAATAAGATGTATACCTCAGTAAACAATACAAAAAAACTGTGTTGGGGGTCAGCTTTAACCTGTTTTTAATGGGTGATCACAACTATGCAATACCATAAGATACTGATTTGGACCCCAAGTAAACTGGGTCTCTCACTGGTCGTAAGTCTATCAAACTCAACGGTGTATCTGATCTTCCGGGGAGTAGTGTGTGTCCATCCCTTGATTATCTTCTGCCTCTTATACAGTCTATATTTAATTGTTAACCACACACCAGTATAGTGTTTTATGCAGTTGGGAGGGCTGGTCATTGAGGGTGGCCTATAATCCGAAAGACTTTCAGTTTACATTATTGCTTCCCCCTGTCTGTTCCACGTATGTGTATAACTGAGTTTCTCACTGTTGTACATTCTGCCTCCACCCATTTCTTTGTCTTCCTCAAACTGTTTTTTTTGTTAAGTGCAATTGTTGCTCTTCATGACATAGCTACACTACATGTTGCTGCCACTATGGTCAAATCTGCACACCTGAATAGTCTTCCTTCTTTTGGCTCTGGGCATCAAGACCATCATGCTCACCCTCCGAATACAGTCTATTCTTTCACCCACTACTTTTGCTGTTGTTTGAGTCACGTTTCCGGTAGTCTAATAGATTCCAGCACTCCTAAAGACAGATGATGATCAAATCTAACTTTAGACCCTCATGTCTGAAAGATTAATCTTTAATCTCCATATCTTTCTGAGCTTGGAGTGAGATAGTTTTGATGAAGAAAATGTGATTGTATTAATTTGAAAAGGGCAATGATGCCACTGCTGGAAAGTGTAAGACATCTAGGAGGGCTGCCATCGAGTAAACCACTCTCTTCAAGTTTAACTGTCCAAAATGAAGCCATTTTGATCATGAGACAGAGAGCAAAGGCAACAATCTATTTGCTAGCACCTTCCCCAGGATTTTATACTGTATATTCATCATAGAGAGTGGTTGCTTCAAAGTCCTATCAAAACTATCACAGCCAAATTGCAGAATCACGACTAGAATCTCTGTCATTTGCGGAAGCATGAGTAAAGTTTGAGCCTGGTTATAGACATCCAAGAGCTGAGGAGCCATCAGTCTTTTGTATGTTGAGTAAACTTTGTTTGGCAGGCCAACCGACCCTGGGTTCTGGCCATTAGTTATCACTTCTATAGCTTGAGTAGTTTCAGACAGGGGTGCCTCCAGAGTAAGTCTTTGATCTTCTGATGAAATGAGAAGAGCCCGATGTCCTTAACCCGTTCCCTGCTCATGACGGAACCACTCCGTCATGAGCCACGGGCGCCGTGTGCTCATGACGGAGTGGTTCCGTCATGCTGCGGCCGTTGGCGGCCGCTCCGCCCACGCGGCACTGATTCCCCGCCTGTGTGGGCGATCAATGCAAGTGGGCGGAGTCATGACGGAACCACGCCGTCATGAGCACAGCTCGCCCGTGACTCATGATGGCGTGGTTCCGTCATGAGCATGGCGGCGCCGCGCTGACCCCAAACCTCCCCAGCGCCGCGGCGGAATTCGTGACGCGGCGAAGGGGTTAAATCTTCAATAAATGCGCCCTATATCTCACATGGTAGCGCAACCAAGGAGATGTAGTAATTAACAAAAATGTAATGGATGCTGGTCTGTGCATAGTACACACCCCAGGTTATCTCCTCACAGCATCGCCACTGGACTTTGGAGCAGCTCCGAGGCAAGAAAGCTTGCTAACAACCAGCCTGATCTATCACCCTCTCCGAGTTGCTTGGCTGTGAATTCCTTGAAAGCAAATGGGGTTCAATCTATGTTTGATCATGTTGTACCTTTCCCTACATGCTAGTAATCTATCATTGCTCTTAATGTCAACCCCAGTATCCATCAGAGGAGTATGCATGGCAGTCTCTCTCTTGCATACTTCCCTCTCTAGCAGCACTCGAGCCCCAATTACTATGCTGATACACACTACCCGAATCATTAGCTTTAACACTTATAATTCAGTCAGCACTCTCCCTAATGTACCTCCACTTTCCCTACAATAGACCACATTTGCATCCTCACAGCCCCCCAAAAAGTTGCATCTCACAGCGCTGCCACCTAAAGTTTCCATGAGTGAATGCTAACAGGCAATATACCCCAGTCCAGGTTAACTAAGAGCAGCCAGTGGGCCTTATTATTTTGCATACGTATTGAGTTTCAGTCACGAGTCCCATATTCAGGAAAGTTTCCGGGTCATCTGTGTTGCCACTAATCACCAATGTGCTGTCTCCTAAGCCACTGGTGATAATCAAGCCCAGCGATTCATGGAGTGCCTCCACTGCTGCAGCAGCCCTCTCAGCTTGTGTAGCGTAGCGGATGGTCTGTCAACCTTTTGTGTTTTTCTCCTACGTTGCTGTCAGGATTTCAATCAGTTCTAGGATGACCAATAAATAGGGCTTCCCGAGTTTGTCAGAGCTTCAGCCCATTTCCATAATGCGGATGTATCAGTATAGATGCGAATTTCCCATTGTACAAGACTTTCAGGTCCGCTTGGAACGAAAACATGTACTTGAGGTGTAATTCAGGAAGTTGTTTCTTAACTTCCAGATATGCTCTCCTCTGTTGTTGCACCATTGGTGTGTAATCTGCAAAAATCAGTACTTGTGTATCATCAATTGTGTATGGGCCATCCAGGCCAGTCTGGAGCTTTTGTGGTGCCCTGACCCGAAGAACCTGGCTATCTATAATGCCTAAACTGTTTGACCCTGGGCAATTGCTTTCCTTCACTGTGGCTCCTTTTTCAGGATCATTATATTTTAAGGCACCTTGAAATAATTGTTCAGGATGCAAACTGTGCGGAAACCTCTTTTGCATATTGTTTAATGTACCATGATGTTGCTCAATCTATAACAATAAAGGCCTTGTATAGGAGGCTCAATACACCTGCCTAGGCATGCTTGCCTACCACAACCTGTCAACTGGAAGCCAGGCTTTTGTCACAGCATGGGCATGGTCTGTTTCATAGCATTACTATGATTACAGTTTACCCTTCACCCTGTGAAAAATGCTGCACATCATGCCGAAAGTCTCACTTATAGCGCATTGCATGGCCTCTTCAAGGTGCAGAACTTGAAGAAAATTGCTATGCCTGCCCACTTTTGGGCAGTGCTGGGGTCATCTCTCCTTGCACACAGCAAGATTATGCTGCTTTGTCTGTAGTATAACACTTAGCAAGTGAAATAAAGTCGAGCAAACTCTGTAGTAGCAGCAGATGACATTATTATAGCCCTGGCTGGCCCTTTGGATGGCAGTAGTTATAATATGGGCCTGTGCCTCTTCATCTGAGAAGAATTTTGTCAGGTAATAGGTTGTAAGTGTTGTACTTAGTAACCCTTCCAAAAAACATTCAGTGCTAAAGCTCTTTGTTTGTTCGGTGAGGCCCCCTATCTGAATGTTGGTCCTCATACCTTTTCCTTCTGCATCTTCGGCCCAGTATTCAAGGAATGAGATTCTGTTTTGGATGTTGTCAAAGTGCTTCCTGAGCACTCTGATCTCGTGTCAGTTTTGCTTCGGCTACTGATACCAAAACTGCCAGTTTCTTCTGATCCGAGTTAATCCTACATCAAGCACTAGAGTGTCCATCTTTGCTACCAGAGCTGCATGAGTATGCTTTATAGTAAGCAATATAGGTTCAATATGTCAGCAGTGTCCGCAGTTGCAGTTCACCCGTTACCTCCATGCCCTAATCTTCAACAGTCAGCTCTCCCCTTTCTCTTACCTTTTTTCTTGCATGTCTACCCTTCCTCTTTGTTGCTGAGTGTGACTTTTTCTCACTGATTATTTCCCTTATACACTCACCTTTGTATTGTATTGTATACAGAACTTATAAAGCGCAACTATCACCCAACGGGTATCTTGGTGCTCCCTCCCTCACTCCTATAACCTGTTACTTTCGATCAGTGGCTCTGCCCCACTTTCATCCATGTTTCCCTCCATGCTGTAATTTCCCATCGGATTGCCACCTGGCCAGTCTGTTAACTAAACAGCGGATATTTTTAAGTAACGGCCAGTAAATAAAACCTTGGAACTCAACAAAAGCTCATAGTTATTCTTGTTTGAAATATGAGGTCCAAGCGGTTAATACAAGTATATATCCAGGGCCACTGGAGGTATGCAACTGTATGGCTGTGGTGTTTTTCGCATAGTTGAAAATTTGCTGCATTTGCCACATAAACTATAATCTGCCTCACAGTGTGCAGGTGTTAACAGAAAACAAAATGTTTTTAGCTTAAACGTTCAAAAGTTACTAAAAACGCAGCAACATGTTGCCACGCAGTGGAAGGACCTTTGCAAATGGTGACTGGCCACCTTTCTGTTGCTTATTTCTGTATTTGGGTTTTAAACTGGTATTAATGAGATGCAACCAATGTTTAGACATTGTTAAAAAGTGTCAAAATTACAAATTAATATAGTAATGCTATCATAAAATGTGCAGCATTATGCCACATAATTTACTTAACCTTACTGCATAATTTGGCTCTCTCCTGCTGCAGAATTTCAGTGGCCCTGCATATATTACATCAAAATTATTACCAAGCAACATACACAATTCCTAAATTATTAATAAAGCTAACAGAGTCTTACTCTTCGCTGTTCAATATTTGTCTATAAACATTTTTGATGACCTGACTTTATGACTTCGATACTCAGTTGTTCAATGCAATAATTGCAGCTTCACATTCACTGTGCTCCAGGTGATGTCTTATTTTTGTCTATAATATCCGAGTGTGCATTGAGAACTCCACTACTATACTTTCTGTAACACTCACTATACTGTGTTCATTTTAAACCCCACTGTAATTTTAGTTTGGTGACATTATAAAATAAAATGAAATTGCCTGAGCAAAAAAGTTAAGAGTTGGGAGTGAATTTTTCTTTTTTTTAAAAAGACTAACAGCAGATTTGTTCATAAATTGCTATTCACTAACCAGCTCCCCATTTGCATCTGAAAATGTGGCAACCCTATGTATATCATAGGCCCACTTTAGAATTATCTCTTCCCTACATTCTTTGCAAAAGTCTGTTGTGATGTGGGTGTATTCCTTTTTGTTTGCAGAATACTCTGTTCATTCCTGGACAGAGGTGCGGGGGGGGGGGGGTGACTTTACTTCACACATTTAAACCCTTTAACTTTGCCAGTCTCTCCGCTGTTATCATGCAGATACAGCCATTAAGGAATGAAAGGGTCATTCAGGGGAGTCTACTTAAAGAAAGAAAGAGGAAAATAGGATAAACACAGAGGAAAGCTGTGACCCCCAGGCCTTTAGGACGGATCGAGTAGTACTCTCGATGAACCTTGACTACTGGCTGGCAGCCTCAGCCCAGCCCACGGAACCTGACGGGGGGCTGAAGCCCATTCAGCCCAATGGTTGTTGAGCGCCTTATATATATATATATATATATATATATATATATACACACACACTCTCTCTCTCTCTCTCTCTCTCTCTCTCTCTCTCTCTCTCTCTCTCTCTCTCTCATTTACAACGCCATTTACGACTCCAATAGCTCTAACTTAAGAAAATGCGAGACCTATTGCATTTCCAATGCTTGTTTTTACTGTCTGCAGAAACAGCCACTGTTTCAATGTAGTGAGTCTACTGGCAAAATACATTTACCGATTTTCCCCCCTCTATCTACCTCTCTTGAAGTGTTGGTACTCTTGCCATACAGACTGTAGTTGTAATGTATCCCCCTCCACCTCCCCCCCCCCCCCATATATTTGTCCTGCGTTGGTGAGCGCTGTTAATTAAGGATGTAAAATTGTTGTCTTACTTCGAAATCTGGTCACCTTACCTGTTTACAGCCTTCGTGTAGAGTGCCAAAAACGATAAATTAGTAACCTAATATGTGGGAACTGTACGTGTAGGAACCCGAGATTCGGTTTTCCTAGTAATTTTCCTTAAAAGATGGACGGACTCGTTCGTGCTGATCTTCGCGGAAGGATAAACACCGCACAGAAAGGTGGAATTTTGAACATTCCAACCCTTTGTTTACATTCAAAAGTATTATTGTGTTTGAAACCCGAGTGTGCCGAAGAGGAGCGGTCGATGACACGTGGAGCGGTGCCTCGAGCTTTTCCAGAGGTAAAGCATCGGATCTGACCCCCATTCTGGTTCTGACTGAGACGGGCAGAAGCAGTAAGGGGAAGAAGCGCCGTATTGTACGGGCTCGGAGCGGAGGGAGGTTAGTCTGACACTCTCGCGATGGGAGAAGAGGCCGGTCTCTAAGGTGGCAGGCGATGAATCTGTTTTACTCTTTCTTTTGTTGATAGCCTTCTGTACGCAGGGCCGGCCGTGGGCATTGTGGGCGCAGGCCCTGGGCGCCAGTATTCAGAGGGGCGCAGCACTGCCTGACTTAATGTTATGGGAACAGCTCGTCCATCCCACTTGGCCTCAACTGGGTCCCGTTAAAGACGTTGTAATCGGCCCTTAATGTGTCTCACGATAATAATTGATAGCACCCCATTAACCCCCTGCTCTCCTCCCAACTTCCTCCCACCTCAATGAACCCCGTCCCCACAACAAACATCACATTTCCTTTCCGCCCAGGGCGCTGTCCAGGTCAGTCCGATCTAGGGACAGCCCTGTTTGCAGGAAACCCTTAAAATTACACAACATTTAATATAGGCTGCCCTATTTTCACGCATACAGTACGTCTCACACATTTAGCACAACTCCTGAAGCATCAGCCCTCAAAACTCCCACATATCGCCTTCACTCATGACATGTCAAATTTACACTGCCACATGTGCCTTTTGTTGTCCCTTAAGACCCCGGTGTTAGTCATATGTGCTCCATGTGGCTCCTAAAGGGTCATTTGAATAGTTTTTGTAATTTTTTCCTACCATATCTATCCTCTGTAACAACCTTCAAGTACTGAAGCATTTTCCATTCAGATGATTTACTGTATTTTCTGCCTCACTTGTGTGCCTTGAAATATTATTTTGTTCAATTTGTGTTGTCAATTGTGCATCTGAGTATGCCCTGTGATGAGCCAAAAGTAGTTTGTATGGCCCATATAGTCCAAATTTCCCATATAGAGCCCCTCAAGTAACCCATTCATGTACCACACTGAAACGACATCATGTTATTCAGGTAACTAACTTTATTAACCCATGCCACGCTTTACTCAAAAAGCCTCTCAAGAAGCTTATATCATTTATGCATTTTGGCTTTTCGGCAATAGCTATCCCATAGGTCGTGTACTCTGTACGCCACATGTGCACAGACAGTACTCTCAGAATTCTGATAGTTAGAACCTGCTTAGCCGGGTAGAGTCAGTGAGCTGAAGACTTACTGCTGGTAAATGCGGTGTTCATATCCCAGGAAGGCAGGCTCAGGTTTCCAACCGTCTGGGGTGGGCACTGAGTACCATCTATTGGATAATAGTGATATCTGTTATTTCCAAGCACTTAAAAACAGTAAAAGTGCTTTATTTAGCACTATATAAAAGCGACTCATTGTGTGATGTTCGTAATTTAATCTATTGCGATTTTGTAACTTCTGTCATTTGGACAT
This sequence comes from Triturus cristatus, assembly GCF_964204655.1. NCBI lineage: Eukaryota > Metazoa > Chordata > Amphibia > Caudata > Salamandridae > Triturus > Triturus cristatus. The sequence continues at coordinate 947,031,635 of NC_140584.1, forward strand.
TGTGAAACCATTTGTTTGACTCACAATTTCTTATTTCTTATAATATCGTTGCATTATAATTGCACAACTTAGTCCCTTCAGCAGCCTCGCTTTCTAAACTGTTTTGTTAACTTACTTGGATCAAGCAGTGCTTGTTGTGTCTTTCTTCTGATAGAGGCTTCTAACTGCGGATTTCTCACCTTTTGAGTATTTAACCAAGCATCAGACTGGATCCAAAACCCTTTGATTACCTCTGCACACCAGTAGGTGGTGTTATGTGGCCCCTCCCTGACGCTGTTCCACTCCAGAAATGAAATGCAGAGCCAATATAGGTGCCACCCCTGCTTTCTGATATCAGTTCCTTACTTTCCCCGTCACCAGAAGCGGATCCGGAGCTACCTTTTTTGTCTCTTTGAGAACACTACCTCAAAAAATTCTAAACAAGCTAGTATGTAAGGGAAAATGTCACCTCTCAAGACAACAGTATTTAAGCCTTGTAGGGGCTGTCGCAAGCAAATGTCTGTGACATATACTTATCAGGTTTGCATATGGTGCCTTTGGGTCAACTCACAACTCTAAGACCTGCAGTGACTGAGTGAAAGGGTATCTAAAGGACATTTGGGACTGCAAGGTGAAACTCCATCACCAAACATTGGAAGATCCCACGTTGGGACCGGTCCAAGTCCAAAGGTCGGTCTCAGTCCTGGTCCAGAACTCTGTTCCGAGGTCAATCGAGATCACGCTCCAAATCCTCATATAAGTCAAAGAAAAAAAAAAAAGAAATCAAAATGAGACTTGGCCCATTCCTGCTGAGAGTATTATCATGCCTGTCAACCTTGATCCTGAAGTTGGTGTGCATTAGAGCCAATCCCGCAAATTGTCCAGGCACAACCTGGGTGTCTGTATGTGACACTTAGGCAGATGCAAGAGCTTCACAAAGTCATGCTCCGACCCTTTGGTTCCCTTCCAACTGCCCCTTGTGTGCCTACAGGGCTCCACAGAGCTGAGAGGCCCTCCATCTGGAAGCCTGCCCACAAGTTCACCCCCAGCACCAGTTGGACCCTCTGAGCCCACCACCAGGCCCCTACCAGCGCCACTGTCGACTCCAAATTCTACGTCGATCCCCAGCAGGTCAATACATACTCCATTGATGCCAGAGAAAAAGGCACTACCCATTGTGGTCTCCAAGTCGGTGCTGTCTTAACCGAAGCCATGCTTGGTATCCATCAAGCCGCATCACTTTCCCACTCCATCTGAGCCTCTCAGGGTCACAGTTCTGTGGGATAGACCTCATGCACTGAATTCCCTATTCAGGAGAGACTCTGACAAAGAGTATGATGCTGGAGATAAGTTAGGGCAACCCTACCATGAAGACAAATGTTATGAGAATCTCCAGGATGCCAGAAGCCTCAAAACCTACCTCTCCTGATAGTGACCTAGTCTCACCTGCAGACCTTGCCACTGGGGAAAGTGCTTCCTTCCCACAAAGTTTAAGACTCCAGCTCCCCACCTTGGAGGTCAAAACTAATCTGCTAATTGAAGTTCTGCAACCAGGGTAGACCAATACTGAGTCCTTGTTGCCCTTTAATGAGGCCCTCACCAACACTCTTTTAGGGGCCTGGATCAAGCCTTGCTCTGGTCCCTCAGTGAATCGCCAGATTGTGGGCGGCACTGCCCTGCCTCTGGCAACTCAACCTTTCTGACTCCGTACCCTTCTCATGAGAGCTTAATGGTGCAAGCTTCAACCTGCAGGACAAACTCAAATGCCTTTCCTACTACTACTACTCCAGATTTGAAGTCTAAGAGTGTAGAAACCATTGGGAACAGGGTATTTTCTTCCACAAGTTTGTCTTTCCAGTCAGGCAGTGACCACTATTCCCACACTTTGTTACTCTATAGGTCAAGTTCTCCCTGGGGTTCCAGAAGACCTTCATCCCGTACTGACCCAAGCCATAAAAATGGCCGCAGCACTTCAAAGTTTACTATCTGTTGTTGCTTGTATGCCACAGATTCAAATGGTTGAGCCATTGGCACTAGTGTTGCTATTCGTCGCCACGCCTAATTGAGATCTACGGGTATCTCCAGCAGTGTATAGTTGTCCCTTATGGACATGCCACCTGACGGGACTCACCATTTTTGGGGACAAAGTGGACTCTGCCCTGGAGCATTTCAAAGAAAGCAGGTCCACAGCACACTACTTGTGCTTGTCTTCCTCACCCCGCCAACTGCACTAGCCCTTTCAACCCTTCCGTGGCTCTGGCACGGGCATCCACTAAAGACAACTACATGTGCCTCAGCAGCGTTCCCAGCCCTTTCACGGCCGAAGCACACAATGGTTAGGAACAGTGTGGGACAGAGACCCCAAATTTTACTGTACCTCAATATTTCAATTAACTCAAAATTTAACTCTGGCAACTCGGCTCCTGCACCGTTGATCTAGAGATAAGTCACCACCCTGTTCGACATCAAGCCCAACAAATTATCAGAATAATAAAAATGACTGAATTCTAGATCAATGAAAGTTAATTGGATTTATTACAAATTTCAAAATAGATAATACAGCGGAATTCAAAATATATGCCATGAAGGCTCAGATACAGAGTACATAGTCAAACATCTGAATTATTCTAAGTCCCAATAAGAAACAAAAAGTCACAAAGACAGCATCTCTAGTAGAATGGGAAGTCTAAATAAATTAATAAAGTCCCTAATAATAAAGAGAAGTCAATAAAGTAACCTGACAGTCTCTAGAGAATCAGCAAAATCATCTGGCCTACCCTCAAAACTAAGGGTATTTATACACATTTTATGAACAGGCAATAAGCAAAAACTGCAAAATCAGCATGGCATGCCTAGTGATAACACAGATTGGACAAATCAGAGGGATGATTATCATAAAAATAATTAGAACACTAACCCATTTCTAAGGTAGAGGGATTTCATTACAAGACCGGAGGCTACCATTATGCATATTCTTTTATTTGCCACTCCTGAGCAGCTCCTTTAAAGAACTTCCTTTACAAACAATCCAGAACTGGAACATCAAAACACTATATATTCCTCCTGCATGGAATCTTCATCCTCTTTTAAATGCTGCTCCTGATCAGATAAGTTGAATCCATATTATTTATTATTATGGGTGTGAAAAGAGAGTTATGCTTCTAATTTATAGAAGCGGTATGGAAGTGGTTTGTGAATGAAGATTGCGTGTTTGTAATAAATTAGGAAGAAAAAGAAAATAATATAAGAAAGGAAATAGGATTTTTTATAGCGCAGGAAAGGATATTTAGATGTGTAGAAGTTTAGCGTTGTTGTCCACAGGTGCGATTTTAAAAAATATATATATTTAAATATATCGTGCGCGCGATAGTGTCAATGGAAGTGAAAGGTTGTTTACCTTTGAAGTCTTCACGCGCTTCCTCACGCGCTTCGTTTCGGGTTGCCGGTTACAAATATGAAGACGGATGTTGTGACTAGACGCGCATGAGCGTGAGGTCACGGAAAAAGGAAGAGTTTTGATTGGCAGCCGAAATCTCGTGAGAGAAAGGCGGCCATTTTAGGTTGGGAGGAAGTGCATTGATTATAGTTGAAAATAGGATGGCGTTTTTCGTGTGTAAGGGGGAGAATAAATAAAAAAAAAAAAAAAAAAAAAGAATTACATCGGTGATTAACTGTTTGAGCGTAGTAAAGGATTATATTGGAGAGGTTGAAGGAAGATTAGGATGGGTTCGGAGGAAAATAGTATATCTCAACAGGTGGTTGAGGGGAGAATTAGTGAGGAGAGCTTGAGGAGATTGATTCAATCAGAGGTAAAGAGCTCTATGAGGGAGGTAATAGAGATTGTAATGGATAAGAAAAGGAAGGATAGTAGGTCGGAGGAGGATTTTTGGTCATGTTCAGAGCAGGAAGAAGAGATCTGTGAGAACAGAGGTAAAAAAAGAGCAAGGAAAACGAAACATTTAAATAAGATGAGCAAGGATGGATTTAACTCCATGAAGAAGAGTGGTATCCTTTGCGGTACAAAAAAGAAAGGTGTCCTTAGCGGCACAAAAGAGGACTCCGAAGAGGAGTATGATATGGAAATAGAAGAGAGGAATGAAAATGGGAGAGAAAAAATAGATGATGAATTTGTGTTTGACGTGGAACAGGATGATGATATTAATGATGATCTAAAAAATGATCAACCAACTTGCTCAAAAAGTACTTTGAAGGATCCTCTTGGAGGGGAAATGTTTAGCCCATATGAATTGAGGCATCCAAGAAGTGCTGATTGGTGGCCGCAGGATCATGTGGCGAAATTTATAAGGTATTGGTTGAGGAAGCCTCTAGAGAAGGAGGTGAGGAGTGTCTTGAGAGCTGAATGTTCAAGACCGCAAATTGAAGGAAAAGTGTGTCAGACTCCAAATTTAGATCCAGACCTAATTTCTTATCTGTTTAAATTAGGAAAAGATCCAAGGAAAGGATTGGAACGTTCTTTGAAAATTTGTCAGGATCGTTTGTTGGATGTTTTGGGTCCTTTGGGAACAATATTGGATATGTCAGAAGAAGCATATATTAATGGAGATCAAGTGGATGTGCAGCTATTGCGTGGTTGGAGTCAGAGAGCGATGGTTCTTTTAGGAAATGCTAATTCTGGAATATTAGCAGAGAGAAGAAAGACTGTTCTGATGAAGATAAGTCCAAAACTGGCTGATTTGGCAGTGAAGGAGACCAGTGAAGATGCAAAAGGGTTATTGTTTGGGGAAGGTTTTATAAAAACAATAGGCAAACATGTCTCTACTTTCACTTCGCTTGACAAGGCGCAAAACAACATGAGAAAAGTATTTGGTGTTTTTGGAAGGGCCGGTAGACGGGGACCGTATGCTGGCCGAGGATGGCAAAGGTCCCAAAATAATAACCAATACAGTTATGCGTATAGAGGAACAGGAAGGGGATTTCAGGGATCCTCAAATTTTTTCCCTCAAAGGGGAAGATTCCAGAGGTCAAGAGGTGGAAGAGGAAGAAGTCAGTCAGGTCAAGGAGCAAGAGGTGAGTATGCAGATTTTTTCTGGTTCTTCCCCAAGAAAAGTAGGAGGACGTTTAAGGTTTTATCTAGATGCTTGGAGGGAAATTACAAGAGACCCTTGGATATTAAGTGTAATTCAGGGCTTCGAGATAGAGTTTATGGAAAGGCCTTTGCAATGTGTGGAGCCAAAGGAGTTAGTGTTATCCAAAGAACAGATGGAGATTGTGGATTTAGAAGTGAAGGAGATGCTAGAGAAAGAAGCAATATGTATGATAGAAGAACATTTAAAAGTTTTCGTAAGCACTCTATTTCTGGTAGAAAAGAAAGAAAAGGGATGGAGGCCTGTGATAAACTTGAGAGCTCTGAATCAGTCTTTGGTTTACAGGCATTTCAAGATGGAAGGAGTTCATCTCTTAAGGGACATGTTGCAGTCAAGGGATTGGCTAGTGAAGTTGGATTTAAAGGATGCGTATTTCACTGTTCCAATGAAAGAGGACAGCCAGAGTTTTCTCCAATTCAGATGGAGAGGACAGTTATACCAATTTCTTTGCCTTCCTTTTGGCCTGTCTTCGGCACCTTGGTGCTTTACAAAGCTGATGAGAGTAGTAGTGGCTTTTTTCAGGGAGAGAGGTTTCCGTTTAATTGTCTATTTGGACGACATTTTATTGATGTCGCAAGATGCAGAGGATTTGAAGAGTCAAATAAAGATTGTAGTGGATACGTTAGAGGGATTAGGTTTTATAATAAATCAGAAGAAGTCAGTTCTTATTCCAGCTCAGAGTTTGGATTTTCTAGGATTTACGATAGACACAGTCGAGGAGGTTTTGAGATTATCTTTGGGGAAGGTAAAGATGATAAAGAAGGAGATTTTGAGAGTTCAGAAGAAAGAGAGTATGTGTCTGAGAGATTTGGCAAGGATTCTAGGTTTATTTTCTTCTTCGATTCAAGCAATTTTCCCAGGTCCTCTATATTATCGAGCATTGCAGAGAGTGAAAGCAAATGCGTTGAGAGCAGGTTTATGGTATGGAGACAAGGTAGTGTTGGATACGGAAGCGAAGGAAGAATTGGAGTGGTGGATGCACAATTTGGAGGTTTGGAATGGGAGAGCAATTTTTGGTTGCCTTCCGGACGTAATTCTGGAGACGGATGCAAGCTTGTTAGGATGGGGGGCACGGTTGGATCACCTAGAAACAGGAGGAGCTTGGTCGAAGGAAGAGAAAGTTCTGCACATAAATTGTTTAGAATTGACAGCGGCATTATATGCCTTAAAGAGTTTCAAGGAAAGATTGCAGGGTCAGACTGTGCTTTTGAAGATGGACAATATCTCAGCGGTGGCGTATGTCAATCGTTTGGGAGGTTGCAGATCGAGAGATCTTTCGAATGTGGCAAAAGTGATGTGGATGTTTTGTTTAAAGAACAAGATAGCTTTGAGAGCGGAGTATCTTCAGGGTGTGAAGAATGTAATAGCGGATTGGAATTCCAGGCATGTGAAGGATTTCAGCGATTGGATGTTGGGAAAGGAATATTTCAGGAAAATACAGATAGTTTGGGGTCCATTGGAGGTGGATCTGTTTGCTTCGAGATTGACTCGCCAAGTAGAGAAGTTTTTCAGCTGGATGCCGGATCCAGAAGCACTAGCTATAGATGCATTTCAACAGACATGGATGAGCATGAGAGGTTATGCGTTTCCTCCATTTGCGTTAATTCAGAGGGTGATGTTGAAGGTGAGGAGAGAAGGATCTCAGATAGTTCTGGTGACTCCGTTTTGGGTTTCGCAGGCTTGGTTTCCGGCGGTTCTGGAATTGGCATGCGAGGTACCTTTCTTAATGAAAGCAAAAGAGGATTTGCTAGTAAACGAACTAGGAGAAGTTCATCCTTTGATTTTGAGAGGGGCGTTGGACCTTCTTGTTTGGAAAGTATCAGGGGATCCGGTTGTGTCGAGGGACTTTCGCAGGAAGCTGCTGAATTACTGGAAGAGTCTTGGGCTCCAGGAACTAGGAGAAGGTACAAAGGAGTTTGGAAAATTTGGTTGCGTTGGTGCTTGGAAAGGAGTTTGGATCCCGTGGAGGCTCCTGTAGTAGAAGTTGTAAATTTCTTAGTGGAACAGTTTAACAAGGGATTAAGTTATCGTTCCATTAATTGCTATAGATCTGCGATTTCTGCAGGCCATGCAATGGTAGGTGGAAAATCGGTTGGATGTAATGTTCTGGTTAGTAGGGTGTTGAAGAGTATGAGGTTAAAGAGGCCACCAAAGGCACGTTATGATTACTTGTGGGATGTGAATTTGATTTTGAAGTTATTTAGTGATTGGCCTTCAAATAGATATTTGAATAATAAGAATATTTCTGTAAAGTTAGCAACTCTGTTATGCTTGATTTCATGTAGGAGAGTTTCGGATGTGAAATGTTTAGAAATTAGTAACAGACATTTTATTCCAGAAGGTGTGTATTTTGAAATTCATAAGAGAACTAAGACCATGTCGTCTTATGTGTTTTATCCAAAGTATGAGGAAAGCAGGAAGTTATGTGTGGTGGATTGTTTAAAGGAATATGAGAATAGAGTGGCTGAAAATAGGAGAGATGGAGAGCATCAGTTGTTGATTTCCTTTGTTAAACCTTTTAGAGCGGTTAGTACTGCTACAATATCAAGGTGGGTGAAATATGTGATGAGTCAGGCTGGTGTAGATATTGAAAGGTTCAAAGCACATTCCATTAGAGGTGCTATGGCAAGTAAGTCATGTTTATATGGTGGAAGGTTGGAAAATATTTTGAAAGCTGCAGATTGGTCGAATGTGGATACTTTTGTAAGACATTATTTTAGGCCAGTAGAACATATGTCTGGAGTGGTGTTAAAAGGCTTTCAACATGCATAATGGTAGCCTCCGGTCTTGTAATGAAATGACGATTCTCAGATTAACATGAATAGAGAATCAGGATTTCATTAAAGACAAGGAGGCTAACATTATCCCACCCGCCTCTCCCTTTTGTTGGAGGGGGGGTTTGAGTGTTACAGAATGTAATAAATTAAAACAGTTTGCATAAGAAATATAAAATAAATAAATGAAAGAGGAAATTACTTTTGAATTTTGAAAGGTTTGTGATTAGGCGTTTTAAGTGTATCTGTTTACTTTCAGATTAAAGCATGTTTGGGAGAAGATTTATTAAAGGTTGAAGATCGAGAGAATAAGGAAGATTCGCCGTGCAGGATTGCATTTAAAAGAGGATGAAGATTCCATGCAGGAGGAATATATAGTGTTTTGATGTTCCAGTTCTGGATTGTTTGTAAAGGAAGTTCTTTAAAGGAGCTGCTCAGGAGTGGCAAATAAAAGAATATGCATAATGTTAGCCTCCTTGTCTTTAATGAAATCCTGATTCTCTATTCATGTTAATCTGAGAATCGTCATTCTTGCATTAGCTTCCACAGCAACATCACAGTCCGGAGATCTACAACACAATAGGAACCATTTTCAAAGATTCATACAACAGTACTCTAGCAAGCTTACATCAGAAATTCCAGCGGAAATGTCCTTCAGAATGTTACATTAGGAACATGAAGAAAGTTTCATTCACAATATATAATCTTTAAAGAAAATAACCAATTGTGTCACAGTGTTCTGGGCTCTGCAAAACTGTCAGGATGACATTGATTGGGAGGGTTAATCAGAAGCAAAAATGAACAGGACACTAAAACAGCATCCATTTTAATAAAACGGTGTTTCTATGAAAATGTGACATAACTAAACTATATTAATAGACACACTTCTAAGCCTCTAAATAACATTGTTTCACGTGCAACATTATTAATTAATTGGTTACGATTATATGCACTCTAATAATCATTAGTATTAAAAAATAATTTGTCACACAAAATTACACATTTAAAAAAAGCTCTAAAAACAGCATGCCAGTCAGTCTGCAGTTCCCCGCCCATCCACCTTCATGGTTCCACTTGCCTAGCCCTTTAAGCATGCCCTGGGGCAAGCTACCTGTTTAGATGTAGCATCTAGTGATTTTTGCCACCTCAGGCTGGCAGGCCATGACATTGTACAGGTGGGTCCTGCAAATATCACAGAAGGGGTATGCCTTACCCTTTCTAGGCAGTTCCACCACACCTTCCACCATTCTTGGAAGGACTGACAGAGAACCATCTCTCCATCTTATGGTAGGAAGTGCAAGCCCTTTTGACCAAAGGGGCTATTGAGAAGGTGCCCTCATCCAAAATGGGTCATGGTTGATATTCCCACTACTTCCTGGTGCCAAAGTTGGATGGAGTCCTTTGTCTCATTTTACATCTGTGCCCTCTCAACACCTTCCTTGGGAAGAACCAATTCAGTATGCTCACTCTGGCTCAGGTCCTGTCTACCCTTGACCCCTGAGACTGGAGTGTAGCGTTGGAACTAAAGGATGCTTATTTCACATCCAGTTCTGCGGGCCCACAGGTGCTATTTGTTGTTCATGGTGAGACATGAGCATTTTCAGTTTTCTGTGTTCCCTTTGTTCTCACCAGTACTCTTTGGTGGAAGCACATTTCCAGAGGCCAGGGGTCCCAGTGTTTCTCTGTTTTGACAGCTGACTGCTAATGGCAGGCTTGCCCCAGAAGTAGTCACTTAAATCATGACTACGGCGAACCTCCTGACATCTTTGAGGTTCACTATGGATGTGCTGAAGACACACCTGACTCCTTTTTAGACACTCCCTTTCATCTGAACCATTCTGGATATGGTCAGGTTTCGTACCTTCCACCCGGAAAGGAGAGCCTAAGACATTCATGTTATGATGATGATCTTTCAGCCTATGTTCTTGATTTCAGTGGTTTAGACTCTGAGGCTGCTAGGACTGATGGCTCCTTCCTCCTGCTGGTCAAGCATGCCAGGTGGCATATGTTGGCTGTGTAGTGGGATCTGAAGTTTCAGTTGGCCCAACATCAAGGGGATCTCTCCGACCATATCCAGATCTCTGAGGAGACTGTCAAAGATCTGCAGTAGTGGTTGCTCAACCATGATTGTGTCTGTGGTAGATCCCTCTCCCTACCTCACCCAGAGCTGACAGTAGTGGCTTATGCATAGCTTCTGAGTTGGGGCGGCTTCCTGGGAGAGGTGGAGAACGGAGGTCTCTGGTCTCCCATGAAGGCCTAGCTCACCCTCAACCTTCTGGAGCTGAAGGCCATCCACATTTCCTTGAAAGCCTTCCTGCCCTCCATCAAGGAAAGGCTGATGCAAGAGCTCACAGACAACACCACAGCCATGTGGTATTTCAACAAACAGGGTGGGGTAAGGCCAGGGTGTGTAAGGACCCGATGCCAGGAGAGATTGCTTCTCTGGAAACGGCTGACCATCAAAGAATCTTCCTGGTAGTGAACCGCCTTGTGAGATCTTTGAACGCCAGAGCAGACAAAATCAGCCGCTGGTGTGTGCTTGTCGTGTGCTCTGATACCCTCCTGGGTCTTGTTCGCGCTATACAAAACTTTATAAATAAATAAAATAAATAAATAAGAGTCAGTTACACCTGGAGGTGGTGCAAGGTCTCTTCCGTGCTTGGGTAGTATCTTTGCTCGATCTCTTCGCCATTGCCGAGAACGTGCACTGCACTGTTGAGTTCCGAAGGTATCTCTCTCTCTCTCTCTCTCTGAGATGTGTTCCGCCTACATTGAGACTCAGGACCCTCTGTTTGCTTTCCCACCGATACCTCTCCTACCCCGAGTTGAAAAGAAGGTGAAGAACGACCGGACCCAAGTCATCTTAGTGAACCAGGATTGTGCATTAAGAGTATGGTATCCAGAGCTGAAGAGCATGAACATCTGTCCTCCAATCACGCTGCTCCTCTGGGAGGATCTGCCTTCTCAGTAACACGGCACAGTGTTACAACCAGCCCTCCACAGTTCACTCTTTTATGCTTGGAGATTGTGTGGTAATAGCTGAAAACTTTGACCTTCCTCCAGAGATGATTGATGTCATCTTGGCAGCAAGGCGTCCCTCGACAAAATCTGTATATGTCTGTCTTTGGGATAGATTTGTGGTCTGGTGTGGCACACGACAGACAGACCCCCTCCAGGCCAAGTTGTCTGATGTTTTGTTTGTTCTCTCCCTGGAAAGATGTTGCTTTGGGCACAGTCAAAGGGTACCTTTCGGCTCTTTGGGCCTTCCTACAGTTACCGGACTAGACCTCTTTATTGAAATCATCTGTTGTGATGAGTTTTCTTAAAGGACTCCAGGACTTGTTTTTTTCCTTCTACCTTTGTAATGCCACAGTGAGATCTTAACCTGGTTTGATGTGTACTCCCTTTGAGCCTTTCACAGATGTCCTTTATGACTTCTCACCCTCAAGACAGTGTTCCACGTTGCCATAGCATCGGTGTAGGGGGTAGGTGAGCTCCAAGTTCTTTGTGCAACCTGCTTGTATACCTCTTCTTCTCAGACAAACTGGTTCTGCGGATTATGGCATCCTTTTTTCCAAAGTAGTGATGACTTTCCATGTCGGTCGAACCATTACATTACCAGTGTTCTATGCTCTGTCTAACCCCCCTGAAAGAGAATGAGAGACTCCATCCCCTTGACCCCAAAAGAGTGCAGAGCTTTTAAATTAATCATACCAGGGAACACCAAGCGGACGATCAGTTCTTTGTGGGATTTTGGAAACAAATAAGGGAAAAGCCATGCAGAAAAGGACAATCTCTCACTGGATGGTGCTCTGCATAAAGATCTGCTATGCACTGGCCAAGAAGGAGCCCCCAGAAGGGTTAAAGGCTCATTCCATTCGAGCTAAGGCTTCTACCACTGCATTGGCACGTGAAGTGCCTGTCCAGGACATTTGCCTGGCAGCTATGTGGGCGTCCCTGCACCTGTTCATGAACCACTACTGTCTGGACAGCCAAGTTCACCAAGAGGTGCATTTTGCCCTCTTGGTACCTCTTGGTACTACAGGACTTTTGGTTTGAGCCGATTCGCAGGCCCACCTCCTAATAGGAATTGCTTTGGTATCTATTCAAAAGGTGATGAATCTGTGGTTAGAAGGCTCTAATAGAAGAACAAGTTACTTACCTTTAGTAACCCTGTTTCTGGTAGAGACTCTATATAAGTACAGATTTCTTACCAACCCTCCCCATTTTATGAATTGGATTCCCAGGTCTAGGAATCTAAACTTTGATTGATGCCAATTTGCTGTTGGGACTCTGGCTGGGGGAGTGGACCACCTCAAAAGCAACTGATGTCTGCGTCCAGGAGTGGCAACTTTTTTGATCCGCAAGTCCTTTCCGGAGCAGAATGGTGTCAGTGCAGAGCTGCACATCGCCACCTAGAGATGTGCAGAGGTACTTCTCAAAAGTTTCAGAATCGAGTCTGATGCCTGGTGAAATATTCAAAATGTGAGGAATCTGCGATTAGGTAGAGTCTGTACCAGAGAGAGCATTACTGAAGGTAAGTAACTTGTTTGTTAGAGCTAAAGTATCCCACTTCAGGTAGATGGGCCGCATTTGGACCCAGTATTGTCCTTCATTTGTGTACAAATAAAAACAAGCGAGAGAGCAATAGAGTAGGAAGTAAAACAAGCATTGGCATAGCCAATAGGTCTCACTTTTGGGACCTTATAAGTATTTAGTTATGCAGCACAATATCCTTGGTGCAACAACATCAATGCTGGAAATTCAGTTGTCCTGTAGAGGACTCATTGATTTGTCTGTCCAAAAAGAGCAGAATAATCAGCATTATACAACTGGCATACTACTGGACTCAATAATAAAAGGTTGTCCTTTGCCCTGCTAACTTTTGTGCCACTGGTATATATTTGTTTCTTTGCAGACCAAAACATTTTTTAAAGTGCCTCAAACTGTTCGGTGCAGTTTCTAAAGTACTGATGTGCCTCTGGAGCAGACGGGACTTCATCACAAGCATATAGAGGAGCCCACTAGTAATGCAGGCAGAGGGGCGTGAAGCACAGTTGGGAGAGCACTAGTAATGCGCACAGCGGAGCGTCCATCACTCTCTTGTGGGAAGCACACAGAGGAGTGCACTAGTAATGCGTGCGTGAGTGCTCTCTTGCGAGAAGCGCATCTCTGAGGGGCAAGATCACGAAGGCGCCGAAGCACAGCTGGGGATGGGTGGAGGTACTCCCTACTCCGATGAGCAGTACATCAGAGGGTGGAGGAGGGCGAGAATCACGCTGGGATTGATGGAGGCATAGCGGGGTGAGAGGTGGTGATGCTGCAGCGAGGAGTTCTGAAGTGAGGGCCTCTGCTCACTACACAAATCACTTCATGTGCTGCGACGCCATAGCTATGGTAGTAAGCGCTAAACAAGTGCCAATAACTAACTCTAGAAAGCAGAAAGGGGGGTGTGTATGGGGGGTCCAGTGCGAAGCGCAGCGCCAGAACCCTGGGTGCGAGGGAAGGTAAGAGGCTGGAACTAGAGGCAGCAAAGGCGAGTGTGTGGAGGGAGTAAGGGGTTCACACTATGGGCGCAAAGCTTCGCGCACGTGTGTGGACAGTAAAGGTTTAGGACTGCAGAACGCAGAGTCGATTATGCACAGTGGATAAGGGGGTTCAGGGCTACAGGCAGCAGAGCAGGGTGTGCACAGGCAGGGGAGAGGCAAAGGCTACAGAGTGCAGAGCCGGGTGTGCACAGGCAGGAGAGGGGTCAAAGGCTATACACTGCGGAACCGGGTGTGTACAGGCAGGAGAGGGGTCAAAGGCTACAGACTGTGGAGCCGGTAGTGCACAGACAAGAGGGGTCAAGGCTACAAACTGCAGAGCTGAGAATGCACAGACAGGGGAGGGGGCTCAAAGGCTACAGACTGCCGAGCCGGGAGTGCACAGGCAGGAGGGGGGGTCAAAGGCTACAGAGTGAGGAGCCGAGAGTGCACAGGCAGGGCAGGGGGCTCAGAGGCTACAGACTGCCGAGCCGGGAGTGCACAGGCAGGAGGGGGGGGGGGGGGTCAAAGGCTACAGAGTGTGCAGTGCAGCCAAGTGTCCACAGTCAGGGGAGGGGTGAAGGCTACAGAGTGCGGCACCGGGTGTGCACGAGCAGGAGAGGGGTTAATACTAGAGATTGAAGAGCTGGGTTTGCACAGGGTGGTAAGAGGGTAGAACTAAGGGTAGCAGAATCGGGTGTATGCAGATTGCAGAGCCGGGTGTGCACAGGCGGGAGGGGGGTCAAAGGCTACAGAGTGTGCAGTGCAGCCACGTGTCCACAGTCAGGGGAGGGGTCAAGGCTCCAGAGTGTGGAGCCGAGCGTGCACAGGTGGGAGGGGGGTCAAAGGCTACAGAGTGTGCAGTTCAGCCAAGTGTCCACAGTCAGGGGAGGAGTGAAGGCTACAGAGTGCGGAGCCGGGTGTGCAAGGGCAGGAGAGGGGTTAAAACTAGAGATTGAAGAGCTGGGTGTGCACAGGGCGGTAAGAGGGTAGAGCCAAGGGTGGCAGAACCGGGTGTGTGCAGATTGCAGAGCCGGGTGTGCACATGGCGGTAAAGGTTAGGCGTGCAGAAGGAGGGAAGGGGTTAGGACTGCAGGCAACAGGGCCTACTGTCCACTGGGAGTGGAGGGATTAGGGCTCAGACATCAGAGGGAAGGAACGATTTAGAGAAAGCTCAGGGTCTGGCAGTGAACGACGTGTGGCACAGCGGGGCGCTAAAAGGAAATAAAACAAGACGCGCGAAAAGGAAATAAAAGAGGACGTGTGGCGCAAGGCGCTTAGGAGAGCAAGTGAGAGGCAAGCCAGATGGCGCCTGATCGCACGCTGAAAGCTGGCGGCTGCGCGCAACCGCAAGCGCTAGGCCTCAAGCAAACGTATGTGGTAGCATTTTCTGAAACCCACTTACTAAAACTCTCCCCAGAGCAGTGCATGCGCTGGCTCAGGCGAGACCTAAAACCACCAAATCATTTATTTTTCTCTACTTCTATAGCACTCTGGCATGCTTTCTTCCTGCATGAATGTAGAGGAAAGCCAATGTGGAGTTGCTTCCGAGGGGAGCCAGTTTTCTTTCTCCAGTAGTATCAGGAGACAAAGCAACACTTGCGCCACACAGAAAGGAGGAGCCTTTCTTTAGCATTGTGAAACTGATCCATTGCTCCCTTCCTGTAAAGTGGGGAAAGATGATAAAGGGGTGGTGGTTGTATGTGAGTAATTGTTGCCTGTAAAAGAAGCATTTTGATTGGCTGTCTAGCGCCCAGGATTCTACTCAGGGTGATAATATAGCACTATAGCCACCTTCAGGACACTTTACCAGTTATGAAAGGCTCTCTCCCCAAGCTATAGGCCCTAGCCACAGGAGAGTGCCTGTAACAAGGGAGAGAGCATTATAATCTGGGGCAGATTTGCTATAACTCTGTTAGAAATTTCCACTCACTGAATGATCTATAATGTTCTAAATTAATGATCATTTAAATGATCATGTTAATTAATGATCATTTAGTTGTACAAAAATAGTAATGAGTTACAGTTTAATATTTAAATGGAGTATGTGATGACCAACCACTCGAATTTGTTTTATATTTAATAGGTTCCTTTTTACAAATGGTGAAAATGTATTGGTTATTAATCTGGAAATTCCACTCTAAGCACAATATCTCCTTCCTAAAGTAGGATCATTTTTATTGATGTACTGTCACCCAGTTTGTGGAACCAGTATAGAATATTTTTCATGTAATACATCAAACAGACTGGCAGGCATTTTACAATCCAAACTTTATATTTTCCTTCTTTTTTTAAAATACGTGATCTGCAGGGTTCCCCATCTGCTGATTTCCTCTTGGTTATTTTTCTGAGTGCTTGGCTTTTAAGCACTATAAAGCCCTATTAAAATACAGAAGGAAACCTTTCCCCCTTTTTAAGCACATGATGCTGTTTAGGTGTGAACATGAATGAGTGCCTTTCTCAATTGATTTCTCTAGAATGTAGTCTTGAGCCCATTGATTAAAAACTCTGCACTATCTATATGTGCAGTTTGATTCCCAGAATTTAAATATATATGGGCAGTCAGAGAGTTATTCTCCCAAACTACTCAGTATGTAAAATGTAGTAGCTCTACCCTGTGAGGTTCTTCTTGGTTCTGTTAGAGTGTATAGGCTGTCACATTATACACACATATATATTTTTGAGTATATTGTAGTAGGAAATACTGTCCATCCCAAAGGATTGGGTGTGTAGTCAGTGTATATAGGCTTATATTTTAAACTATACACATTAAAGTAAAATCTGATGTTTTCAGGATTGACTGATTAAACCTGCCAGGCACATCTAAGGTTTTAACTTGATTTCCTTGTTAAGACGTGTTAGCATCTCATAGGATTCGGATGGGACATACCTTTCAGCTTTGAGGAAATAAAATGTTATTTTTGACCTCAGTTAAACCATTTGCCTTCTTCTGTGCAACGCTTACTGAAAGACGAGTCACTTCAGCCCTACAGATCTGTTTCTTCCCACACATTCCACAACCCTTTAGTGATGTAACTGTTACTATGCAGTGGCAAACTTTAACACTCATGTCAAGTTCCCGGGTCCGTGTCGGATTCATCCCTTAATTGTTTCTAAAGGTTTGTGTATCTTTGAGTAAGCTTTACATTTATTCCACTATGAAAGTATAAACTTCAGTATTTCAAGCATTTCAAAACCTTTGCAGATAATGGTCGCTGGAACTTTATCAGATGCTAGCAATACTCTTTTACATAATCCCTGAGGACATATGATTAACTAATGTAACTAGTGGAAATATCAACTGCATTTCTCCTACTCTGTCTGATATCTCAACTGAGACAGGATTTTTTGGCCTGAGCATAATAGGACTTATACTGCCTGTTCTGCTAAAATACTCCAAGATGATGGCATTTTGTCAAGATGCACGCTATCATACAATATTCTCTACCAGCTTATATATCTGTCAGCATTGTGTTATTAAACCTGTTAATGTCTCTCAAATTGGTGCCTTGGTAATTTATCTGTGTTTGTGGCCACTCAACAGGAAACATGTACTTCTGAAAACCAGCTTCCACATTTGCATGAGTCAAGCTTTAAAGATGGACACAGGACTGCAACTGCCTTACTTAAAATTAAGGCTCCCAGTTTTCTGTTTTTACTGCTTTTTACAGATAAATACTGTCAAAAAACAATATGATTCCTGTCTGTATTTATGTTGAAAAATGGAAGAATATAGAAAATGACAATTTTCCTAGTTAACATGAAGGAAAATTTCAATTCTATTCAGGACTTGGATGCGAGGATAATGCATTACTTTCTTCACTCTTTATTAACAACACGATCAAAGATAAAGTAAAAAACACATCACTGGAACTACAACTCCCATGAACACTAGGAGTAACCATGGCCACCAACAGTCCAAATACATGACAATCTGATAGTCCATATGATACTGGTGATCTTTTAGTCCTTGCTAGTCTTCACTGAAGGAAGTTAAGCCTGCTGGACCTTATTCCGTTTTAGACTCCGAACCTAAGAAGACATGGATAAAAGGTTAAAGTCTCTCCCATAATTGATTCTCACCATTGTAGCCACCATTCAGGGACAAAAAAATCAAACACCAAGAGGATATCACTGGACAAGATAGTGAATATCAAAAGAATCCAAGGAGATCCATAATCTCACAATAGATATTGATGTGCAATATAGGAACTGGTTGCTGTTATGAACAATGTCAATATTAAACCACAGGCATAACAATAAACAATGGCAGATACGTAAAATGTCAGTACTTTCCCTTTATTCACAGGTTCCTGTTCTCTAATCTGTAGACTCCATGTTTGTCATTGTGTAAGTCCTCTTAGGGAGGGAGGCAGGCATAGATAGAGCATGCAAGGGGGGGAGGGGGGATCACCCTCGCCTCTGCGTCCTTAATAGAATTGAAACTTTCATTCATGTTAACTAGGACATTTTTAATTCTATGTCAAGACAGGAGGCGAAGATTATGCATTTTTAAAGCCTACTTACCACCAGGGTGGCTGCGTCATGGATTGGTTTAAAATAAAACTTCTTGGAGGTGGAATCCGAGGACCAATCTGCTGTATTCATACTATCCTCCAATCTGCCCACTACCTGGACAGCCTTGGAAGCCATAGCCCCTCTAGTGGAGTGTGCCCCAAACTCACTAGTATCGATGATCCATCTCACCCACCTGGCAATGGTTGGGGATGACACAGCCTTGCAGGTTTTTTTTAATGGCAATCAGAAGTTGCAGTTCCCCTGGAGGCCGTACTTCCAATGTCATGCCTTCGTAGGCCTTCACGCATCTGACCACACACAACGTAGGAGACTCAGGAAAAGCTGGATAGGATACCCACCTGGTACTAGTCTTCGTCCTCCTTGAGATGTTGAATGTAACCCCTTCAGGGGTAAAGATTCAGGCAGAAAGGTCAAATGCCCTCACATCTGATGATCTCTTGCAAAAGATGAGGCAGAGCAACATTGCCAACGTTGCCGATATTTCCTTCCTGAACAGATATTGATTGTCCTGCCAAGATCACAACAGGTGTAGGACCAGGTTGATGTCCCACAGACCCGCGTAGCTAGGTTCGGGCGGACGAGAAATCCTAATGCCCTTGAGGAGTTTGCTCACCCAGGGGTGTTCCCCTACCGGAACATTATTTACTGGTGTATGACCCACTGAAATAGCCAATCTGAAGGAGTTGATGGTACAATAAGGCAATCCTTCCTGAAAAAGTTCCACTAACAGGTTCACTATGTCTGTAATGCTGGTGCCCATGGGATCCAGGTGTGTCTCCACACACCAACCTACCCATCTCCTCCAAGCTGATCTATACCTCTTGATGGTCCCTGGGGCCCAAGCCTGCTGGATGAGGAATTCAGCCCCCTGAGAAAGTCTGATGTCTTGCCAGCGTCACCTGAAATCCTCCATGCCATGAGATGGAGATGGCCCTGGAGAACCAATGCATGAGGTTGGCCCAGGGGGTCCAACAGGATCTCTTTGCATGATGGAAGTTGTACCGGGGCGGCCCTAGCCAGGAGAGAGGGGAACCATGCTTGCGATCGCCACCTCTGAGTGACCAGGATTAGCGAGGCCCTCTGGCACCAGGCTTGCGCTGCCACCCGCTGGATGAAAAGAAAGGGAGGGGAGGCGGAGGCCAACTCCATCGACCAATCCTGAAGGAAGACATCTACCGCTTCCGCCCCCGGGTCTGGTCTCCAGCTGAAGTATCGGGACAGTTGAGTGTTTCATCTGGACGCAAACAGGTCCACTTGTCATGGGCCCCAAAGTGTCATCAGTGCCCAGAAAATGTTTGGGTCAATCCTCCAGTCGCTGGCATCTCTGAAGTGCCTGGAGTTCCAGTCCACCTCAGAGTTCTGCGCCCCGGGGAGATATTCTGCTGTCACGGAAATCTGACGCTGGAGGCAGTAGTGCCAGAAGTCCTTGGCAAGCTCCGCTAGGCTCTGGTTCGGGTGCCACCCAGTCGGCTGATATACTGCACCGCTGTCGTGTTGTCCATCCGTAGAAGCACACAGCATGATACTCTGTCCCTCGTAAGGTATTAAATAGTGAACGAGCCCGCCAGCAGCGCTAGACAGTTGATATAGAGAGCAAGCTCCTCCTCCATCCATCTGCCTCCCATGGAGGTCAATACGCATCTGGCGTCCTAACCCAGGCAACTGGCATCCGATTCTATCACCAGGTCCGGTTGTGAGCCGAATAGCGCCTGACCGTTCCATGCTTCCATGTGATCGATCCACCACTGGAGCTCCATCCTAGCTTCCTGTGTCAAGAGACACTAGTTCGGAGATGGGATGCCTTCAGTCTCTGTAGTGCTCTGTAGTGTAGCGGTGCCAGGAAGACGGCCTGTATTGAGGAAGATAACAAACCAACAATCCTGGCCAGCTGACGTAAAGATATTCTGTCCCTCTGAGAACCTTCCTCAGTTCCTTCTTGAGCTTGGCAGTCTTCTACTCCGGTAGATTCAGGGTCACTGCCCTGGAATTGATACGGAAGCCCAAGAATATCATGCTCTGTTGAGGGACCAGATCCGATTTCTGTTGATTGATGATGAACCCTAAACTCTGGAGAAGAGTTATGGTGATATTCAGGTGAGTTATCAGTCGATCTCGGGACTAATCCATCAATATGATGTCATCCAATTAAATAATCAGCTTGATGCCCAGGGTCCGTAGATGTTTCACCACTGGCTTGCTGATGACAGGCTGAATGGGAGAGTCCGGAACTCAAAGACCTGCTCCCTCCACTTGAATTGGAGAAACCTGCAGTGGGGAGAAAAGATGGGGACAGACAGGTAGGCATCTTTGAGGTCGAGACGCGCCAACCAGTCCTCCTGGAACAGTAGATCTCGGAGGAGGTGAATCCCCACCATTTTGAAGTGGCAGTACACCAGCCACTCGTTGAAAGACCTGAGGTTGATGACAGGTCAGAAGCCCTTGTCTTTCTTTTCCACTAAAAACAGGTTGCTTAGGAAGCCTCTGGGATGCAGCTCGGAGTGGCATATTGCCCCTTTTGTCAGAAGGTCCTGGACCTCCAGATCTATAAGGGACTCGTCCTGAGAGGAAAAAACTAGGGGACTGGGTTTTACTGCTTGGACCGGGGTTCTGTAAAATTCTACGTGGTACCTCTTTACAGTTTCCAGGACCCAAGAGTCTACCGTGATCTGTGTCCACTTGTGAGAAAAGATGCTTAGTCTCCCTCCCAAACGAAGAGGTGCTAAAAGACTGGTGTTTACTATTGTATCCACTGGAGTTGTTTTGGGCCCCTCCGCGTCCACAGTTGTTTCTGCCTTTTCCACCGCAGGCGGTGTAGAAGGTTCCTTGCCGGCCGTCCTCCCAGACATTGTTCTGTCTGGCCTCAGCTCTGTTGGGGCCTTGATAGGATTGGCGGCTGGAGGAGCGACACCTGCCTCTTCCGGCCCTGCCAAAAACCTTTCATGGGAAGATCTTCTTCATCGACGCCTGGGCTTTGTCAGTTGCTGAGAACGTTGACACAAGCTTCCCTAGCTCCTTGACAAAGGAGTCGCCAAAGAGAGAGTCCTGGGCTACGGGACCTGCCTCTGAGGACGAGTGTTCCCCCAACTTAGGGTCTATCTTCAGTTAGAGAGAGCGACGACGTTCTGCGAAGAGGGCGCAATTGGCATTCTTGCCAAGGAGGCAGACCGCCCTCTGCGCCCACCCCGCCACGATGTCCGTGGGTAGAGGCTGACCTGACTCTTTAGACCGTTCTGCAAGCTTTCTGATCTTTGTTAAAGGACCCACTGCGTCCAGGAGCTTGTTCTGGCAAGCTCTCCAAAATCTGTCCATCTCCTTCTTGGGGTCCCTCATATATTCCATATATTTACTGAAGAAGGTGCATAGCTTGGGGTATCTATGACCTTGTCGGCCAGTGATGGTCGGGGGCATTCCGACCTGAGGCGGACCCTCACCTCCTTGTGTAGCAGCTGTCTAATCTTGTTACCCACGTACTTAGCCACCTTCCTGTCAGGGACCCACTTCGCAGATCTAAAAATACCTTCATGGTCGAACATGTCTGGAGGGTCCCCGCAAGGGTCGGAGTTAGATGACTGCAGGCGCCAAAATCTGTCCGAATCCTGTGTCTCATTAGAGGAGCCCTCTTCTTCCTCGAAATCACCCTCTCCCATGTCGGGGAACCACTCTTAGGGGTCGAAATCTGTTGCGACCTCGTCACTGGTTATCCCGGGACAACCCTCCTCCCGGTAGGGTGCTTCCTTGAGTGTGCGTGCACTCTTGTAAAAGACTTCAGTCAAACTGCTAAATCCTTCAAGGTGCCCCGCGTCCCGCTTTTAGCCTTAAGTGGGGGAACCGGGGTCACCCCACTAGGCCCAGCCCAGTCTCCCAGTATCCCCGTGCCCTTGAAGACATGGTCAGACAATTTATCGACGCTCTCCTGCAGGGGAGCTAGCGCCTGGGAGATGGCCCTGGAAAGGAGCTTGTCCACACCTGCAGGACGGCTTCACTGGAGGTAGGGGGGCATTCCTCCTTAGAGGAAAGAGAAGGTGCATAATCATGGTCCTGCTGGGACTTTATATTGTATGGAGGGTAGGAGCACGAAAAAAATGTGCCCTTATATTAATGGGGCCAGCCCCCTCGCTGGTTCTCTTAAAACATTCCTGACCAGACAGCCACCAAGCTCTGACAAGCCCCTTGTAGCCGGTAGCAGGAAACGAGAGAAATCAGCGAATATATTTAGGGGCTAAGCCCTTAGGTCGTACCGCAGCGTGGTGTCAAGCAAGGGTTGGGGGGAAACAGGCACGAGCGGGCAGCCCCCCAATTCCCCCAAGTTCGCTCTGAGCACTGGAGCGCAGCTTGCTGCTCTGTGGTGCGGCCAAAGCGGTTTAGAAGCACGAAAGTGCGCCACCCAGCGCACCCGTGCGGGAGCAAGAATTAGACACCCATGGGCCAAGAGACTACCGCGTAGTTATAAAGCAGGGAAAAGCCGCTGTTAAGGGAGCGCTCGCAGAGCATGTCCCAGGTAACAGAGACAATCTCAAAGTTAATTACCAAGCCCACGATCGCCAGACAATGCTAAACCTAACCCCCAGTCAGGAAGAAGGAATGAATTTTCAGTGATATTCTCTTGGCATTCGATTTGTTTTGTTCTTGAATGTTGGATACAATGGTAAGAATCAATGAAGGGAGAGACTTTAACCTTTTATCCATGTCTTCTTAGGTTGGAGTCTAAAATGGAATAAGGTCCAGCGGGCTTTTTCTGACTTTATAATGTACATGTATTACCTACATAAATTGCATCTGATTTATTTATTGGCGGGGAGGGTACTCCATCTCAACGATTATGGAGTTCCCTCCCCCAATATAGTGGTCAGCGCACCAAATTTAATTGCAGGCGGACCTTAAGTTTGGCCACTGTGGAGACTGCTCTGTCTCCTACGTGGCCAAACTTCTCTGACAGCCCTGGGAAGTAAGGACAGTCGGAGAAATGGCTACATGTCTTCCCACCCAATTTATATGGGTGGACATGTAGTAAGTTTTTTACTGTCTCTTACCTCCAGGTAAAACCTCTTGGTAAGGAACAGTAAAAACATTCAAATGCTCCCCCGCCATGGGAGAAGCCTCTTATGGCAAGGGGAGCATTACTTTTTTCCTTTTAAAAAAGAAAGTCCAGTTTTGAAATTTTCTTTTTGTAAAGAAAATAAATACTGTTTGCCGCAGGGCTGCATCTTGTAGCAAACAGTAAAATACATTGACAGGAACCACCGTAAAGGCAGTTGCTGCCAGTGCCTTTATAAATGACAGCTACGTGGTCATTTATAAATCTGGCATGTGGTACTTCCACCAGGGCAATGAAGTAATGTACCTGTTGCCCTGGCAGGCCCCCAGGCTGTCCACCAGGACTTAAATCAGGCTTAAAAAGTTTAGTATAAACCAAATCAATATATGCTAATATATGTTACTTGTTTTTTTTTTGACTCCTGTTACTGCTACATCCCCTGAGTTAGAATGGCTTACTTTATGAGGTCACACTTCAGCTGTGGCACCACCAAGCAAAACATGTCTTTCTGTGATGCAATGAACATCATTGTGATTAGCTATTAGCACAATAATGACTTTTCTTGAATAGATGTGGTGGGTTGATAGGTATAAATGTTGCTTCACTGCCCCGGAAAACCTCTTTTACAGCAATCAAATCTCTGTTGCTGCCAGCCATAGGCCTGGCCCAATGTTAAAAACGGAATGGCTTCTAGGTTCGAGAAAGAGAATTACGTTCAGTGGCAATCTGGTAGCCTGTGCCACATGCACGCAGTGGGTAGGCAAATGCCATAAACATCTGACAATGAGACAAGCAGGCCACCCCTTCTCTCTTCTCTACCGGGGACCTCATCAAGGAAGGTTTTTATCTCTTTACATATATACATACAATGTTTTAGTGTGATAAAGTTGTAGTGTCGATTAGGAGCATGGATAGAAAATACTGAATTTAGAGTCCATTGCATATGTTTATGAATGTGCATTTGTTTTAAGGAATACTAGATTTAATTGATTTTGATTTTATAAATGACATGTTCACCCCAGAGAGCATCTTGCTGCAAAGGGATGAAAGAGGCTATGAAAAGTGCGAAAAGTCTACCACATTAGGTAAGTACCTTCCTAAAGCTAGGATAGGATTGAATTTATGTTGAAAGGGATATTATTCCAGAGATGTGGGCCAAAGTAGCTAACCAAACACCCGCCTTCATTTATTCTGAGGATCAGAGGGAAGAAGCAAGGAATCTGAGCATAAGATCCTGCTCACATTATAACGTCTAAAATGTTCCTGCATCCTCAAGGTTTCTATACAATTTACACCCCATGCATAGGGCATGAATTTGATTTGTTGTTCAATGGGTAGCCAATAAAGGTGTGTTCTTGCGGATGTAACATGATCATATTTCCCAAGTTGAGTCACTTTTCAGACAGCAAGATTTTGAATTATTTGCAGTTTGGCTAAGAGGACTTTATGTATGCCTAGGTAAACTTAAAGTAATGGTAAGGTAGGGTAGACTTTTTCCCAGCCAGGTGTATTAAGATTTGAAAGAATGAAGATGAGTCTGCCACATCTGAATATTGTTTCGTTGAACCATCATTTCAGTTTTGTTTGAATTAATTTAAAGACATTAATGTTTTTTTTAGCTCTAAGAAGCATTCCATTAGCTTTGATATTGACTTAGGAATCTGAGTCTCTAACCAAGCAGTTCGCTGTGTGTCATTATTACTGAAAAACCCAAATAACCTGTTGAGGTGCAGCAAGGGATACGTATAAATGTTGAAGAATATGGTCAACAAAGAGGATCCCTGCAGCATCCCACAGTTAACAATTAATTGCTTTCCAGCCCTTCAAGAAGGGAGGAGAACCAGGCTTTAATGGATCCTAAAAAAGCCTATTTCTCTTAGGCAGGTCATAAGAATATTAGTGCTTTTCTGAGTGGCAAATTTAAGAGGGACTGAGAGCGGTGTTGATCCCCTAAGGATTTTGGTGCTCAGTGCTGCGAAGTAGGGGCTTGGAGACATTTGTATTTCAATTCCACTTCTTTATTGACTTGAATCCAAGTACAGCGTCGAGAAGCTCTGAAAGAAACCTCCTCTCATTCCAGTGCTCTGTCTTCTGGTGACCTCATCGTATTCCACAGCTCGAGGAGAGACTCGAGAGTTGAAACTCCATGAGAGCACCAGCAGGAACGAGCTCACAACACAACACTTCCCCATCCCTAGAAAATAAAAAACTAACAGGATCTGTGAAAAGGAGAAAATCCAGAATGCCAAGAAGTACTAATAGGAACAGAACACAAGAAAACCTAGTCAAAGAGGCACTGCCAAACAAAGTGCACCAACACAGGCCGTGAAGTGCATAAGAGGACATGAGTATCAGGTTTGACAAATGTGAGTTATATAATCATCCAAACATTTAGGCTTAACACAAGACCTCCCAGCCCTATTGACCTCCCCACTCTAAGTACCGCCCATCTGCCCAACTTCCACACAACGTTTTCCCCTGCAACATCTTAATTTACACAACTTATGATTTTTGGTTTTTGTTTTAACAGACATGGAAAAAGTACTCGAACCCTGAGGAGAACAGATAGGTAAGGGTGGAACATTAACATTGGTTTTCAAAGTCGGTCCTTTGTCGATAGCAACAAAAGATGGTCCTGGGAGACAAACACACCCTGAAGAGGAAACATCTTCAATCCAATCAAACTTCAAAGGACGCACATTTGCTCCCAAATCACATCCAACATCTCTGACGCTCACACCAGTATCCATGCCTTTAAACAAAGCTATCCTATTAGCATGCCATACCTTGTCATCACTGAGCACAGCAGAATTGCACAAAACTTTAACAACTTTAAGAAGAGCGGAAAATCTACTCTCCCTATTGCGCGTCAATTTTCCCTTCTCGACCTTGACGATGTCGCCAACACGTCAGCACACTCTCTTAGTCCCATGAGACCGGTTATACCTGTCCTCATACTTGGTTTGACCTGCCACAAAGGAGACTCTTACTCTTTTGACAGACCATGAAACAGTGTTGGTGCTATTCAACCACCCCATGTTGTCCCTGGTGCGTGGAGATCTACCTCTCATCAACTCAAATGGGGAATTCCCAGTAG
The DNA here is from genome assembly GCF_964204655.1 of Triturus cristatus. NCBI lineage: Eukaryota > Metazoa > Chordata > Amphibia > Caudata > Salamandridae > Triturus > Triturus cristatus. The sequence continues at coordinate 947,057,689 of NC_140584.1, forward strand.
ACTGACAACATGAGACCCTGTAAGCACACTCAGTTTTTCTTAGTTCTGTTAAAATACAGCTCAATGATACCTTTAATTACTCTATTACAGCGTCCAATTCCCACTCTCTCCCACGGCATTATAGGAATAATAATAGGATGTGAGGGAGATCTGTGGGTGACCAAGCCCTTATCAGAATTGATACATTGCACACAATCCCTGACAACTCTTTCTACACCCTCGTCTAAGCCGGGCCACCAGTAAGACTGTTTAACTCTGGACTTACTCTTAACAATACCTAGATGACCCTCATGACAGAGATTGATAACTTGGTCCTCGAAATCCAGTGGTGGAATCAATCTGCCACTCTAAGTAAGAGGCCTTCATTCACTGACAACTCATTCCTGACTCCCCAAAAAGCCAGCAAGCGACTACTTAAAAGAGCTTTCTGGGGGGTGTGGCCAAGACGCAAATGGAGTAGGACGCTCCTTGCGGTGTTTCCGCTCTCCCGCAGCCGGCCCTAAGAACCTATTACCAACGGGTCACTGAAAGCAGATGTGGGCTCTCATCTAGCATCCAGCTCATCATTTGCATCAACACTAAGGCACGAGAAGCCTCCCAGGCTCAAGATGGGGAGTAAAAGGTAGTGGTCTGCTGAGGGGAGTGGCTGGACCTGGCATCTTCGACCCGGGCGTGGAGGGAGCGGCTCATGCATCGGAGGTCCGGTTCTCCCCTCGGGGGCCTTAACTGGTGGCTTGGGGGGCCGGGGCGTGGACCCTGAACTCGGGGGCCGTGGGTGGTCCCCCGACAATCGTGGGGCTATAACTACAAGTGCAGCACCTGGCCGGAGCCGGCGGCGTCATCCTGCGGATGCCGGGACGGGCCTCGCTTACTGATCAGCCGGGCAGGCCCTCTCCCTGGGGGCCCTGGCTGAGCCCTCTCAGGCCCGGGGCCCTGGTCATGGCACCTGGGTTGAAACGGGGCACCCTGTTTTACATCTGTCCTGGGCCTTGCGAGGGCACACCTTGGTTGGGGCCTGCGGCGCCATCTTGTGGGCCCAACTGGACTGTGCCTGTTTTTCTTTGGCGCCTGCCGCCTAGAGCTCTGCCAGGGGGGCATACGGTGGTGGCGGACTGAGCTGACTCCATGGCCTCCCTGCTCTGTGGCCCCCGGAAGGAATATCACACGCTTCCCCAAGATGCCTTGGGCCGTCCCCGCTTCCCTTCGCCGGTAAAGGAGAAACAGACCTGGGGGCCCCTCGGCACAGTCACCAAGGAAGAGTGGTTCCCCGTGCTTGGGGGGTCACACCATTGGGTAAGCAGGGGGAAGAGCGACCCAGACACACCTGAAGGCCCACCTGCCATTGAGTCAACGCGGCGGGCCAGCGCGGGACGAAGCACAAATGAGGTGGGAGCAGGCATCAACGCAGAACAGGGGTGGCCAGTTGAGCTGGTGGGGGCGGTAAGGAGCGATCGGCTGTGCAGTCGGACAGTGGGCTTGACCCCACTCCCTCATCTCTCCTCCTGTCAAGTCACTGCAGGGCTCTAGCACGAGGGGGGCTCGTTTGACTGTCTCGCCGAGCAGTGGGAGGTGTCTCACCCCCTCCAGATGTAGAAAGGCTCTCCACATAGCCTGGTGAACACCCATGGGGGGGGGGGGGTCAAATTTTCAGATCGCGACTCGGAGAAGAAGGCAACTCGGGGATGAGCTCCCTACCCCCTCATTGCCCTACATACTAAAGCTGTAATTACCAAGAGGAGGAGAATTCGGACCTGTGAACAGGTGGGGAGATCGGCTGCCTTGACGGGTGGCTGGAGTGTATCCCTCACCAACCTTATCTGTAAACCTCGGGTTGGGCAGCCCCGGGGTCCACTAGCGCCAGACCCTACTAGACTCCTACCCCTTCCTGGCGGCTTTGGGAAGTCGTTGCCAGTCTTCCTGCTTTGAAGGAATCCCGTGTTCTGACAGTAATAGTCCTGGAAGTACTCCAACCTCCCACCAAGGCCAGTAACCTGAGACTTGACCCTCCGAGTAGGAAATAATGACATAGGGGGACCAGGGAAGAACATGCCCCACACTAAAGCAGGAAAGGACACCGCCCCAGGCACCACTAAAGAAACGAAAGTACCAGCAAAGTGGTTAAAACCGCCCCCTGCTGCTGTGACCCAGCCGGGTCTCCCAGTGGCGGCTAACTTCAATGGACCCGAGGCAAGTCCCCTCACGCAGGCCTTTATGAAAAATTTTCTACAAGAAATTAAGGCAGCAATTGGCTCACTCAAACCCTACTTCAAAGCATGCCTGCAAGATCTCCGGCGCGATATAACACTCGACACGCAAACAGAGGACCAGGAAGATCTGTGGCGTAGAATGGCGGCTCTCACAGAACAACACATACAGCTACAAATCAAACAGGAGCACCTGGAAAACAGGAGTCGGAGGAACAACCTCCACATTAGGGGGATTCCCAGGGGCGCAGAAGGGCAGGACATCATGTCCTAAATGGCGGATCTTCTTCAGGCGGTCTGTGGTGATGATGCCTCCCCTCCAGCTCTGGATAGGGCACACTGGGTAGCAGTCCCTCGTGGGAACACAAGCCTCATTCCAGATATCCTTACCTGGGTGCACTACTTCACTGAGAAGGAAGCAATCCTGAGCGCTGCCAGAGAGAATGCCGACCTGATCTATGGCGAACATCGCATTCAGATTTCTCAAGACCTCGCCCCTGTTACGCTGCGTCGGCGCAGGGAATTTAAGCCGGTCACAGACAAACTGAAAGATTTGAAAATTAAATATGTTATGTTAGTCCAATTTGTATAGCGCAACAGCTGCCTCTGCAAATAGGCGTCCCGGTGCTTGCTACAGGCTGACTGCAAACTAGAGCCTAAACTACAGGGAAAAGATGAGTTTTTATTGCCTTCCTAAACAACAGGTAGTTCTCCAGGCTGCGAATGTGAGGGGGAAGGGAGTGCCAAAGCTTGGCCGCCAGACAGCAGAAAGATCATCCCCCGGCACGTAAACGTTTTACCGTTGAGCCAAGCATGACCCTATATGGTGCAGATGGCGCGTTGGTGTATATGGGACCAGCACATCAGTCAAAATAGACGGGGAAGAAAGTTTCAGGATTTTAAAGGCCAGGCAGAGAGCTTTAAATTCTATGCGCTTGGCCACCAGCAGCCAGTGTAATCGCCGGATTGCACCTGAGATGGGGCGCCTTCTCAGGAGACCCAAAAGAGCTCTGGCAGCTGCATTTTGGACCCTTTGTAGGTGCATGACCTCAGCTTTATTTGCCCCCAAAAACGGCAAATTAGCATAGTCAAGCCTTGACAATATGGCCGCCTGGACAATCAGTTGTCTAGTGGACGGGTCAAAGTAACCCAAAAGGGGTTTCAGTCTACGTAATAGCCCGAAGCACGTGCCAGCTAATTTCTTGGTGTGGTCCTGAAAACCGAGGGTTGAGTCAATCCATAAGTTTTTCACCACCGATTTAGGGGTAGGTGCGCTCCCAAGGGTGTTGGGCCACCAGTTCTCACTCCAAAGTTTGATATTTTTTCCCACCAACAACACCTCTGATTTATTAGCATTAAGCTGGAGGCAGTTAGTGGTCATCCGCTCCACAACCGCCGCCAGCCCGCTCCTAAATTTAGGAGCATCCTGCGTAGAATCGTCAGAGAGAACCACCACTAACTGCGTGTCGTCGTCGTAAGAGACAATGGAGTGACCCCTGTCCCTAGCTATTGCTGCCAGAGGTTGGACATACAAATTAAAAGGTACGGGACTCGGCAGAGCCCTGTGGCACACCCTGGCCGATAGACTGTACACAGGAAAGACAAGACGGGGCAGACACCTGAATTGATCTTTCAGAGAGGAAGGATCTAAACCATTCCAAGACAGAACCACCAATTCCTGCCTCCTCCAGACAATTTAGAAGGATCTAGTGAGATACAGTGTCAAACGCGGCACTGAGATCTAACAAGATCAGTGCCGCGGTATTGTCCGCATCTAGAATGGTCTGCAGATGCTCGGTCACAGCAAGGAGTGCTGTCTTCGTACTGTGCCCTGGGCGGAAACCGTTCTGCGTGGGATCCAGGATGCAGTTGGTATTCAAAAATGCAGTAAGGATGGTATTGATGTGTGCCTCAGCGGTTTTAGCAGCCCAAGGTAGAAGAGAGATAGGGCGAACGTTTTCTAATTTAGCTGGATCCAATGATGGCTTTTTGAGAAGGGGGACTACCATAGCCTGTTTCCATTACCTCGGAACCGTAGCTGTGGAGAGAGAAGTATTAATCAACTGGCACAGAGGCGCAAAACCACAGGCAGAGATTTTAAAAACTGGTCCGGCTTGAGCGGGTCTGCAGGGGAGCCAGAATTAATCTTGCTGCAGAGCGGGCGGAACTCATCGTGATCGATATGAGGAAAAACTGTAACAGTGTGAACAGTAGGAGGCCTGGATCCAAGGCTGGGACAAGCGGGGGCCGGAGGAAAGGACTTATATATAATCTCAACTTTATTTACAAAAAAGGTGGCAAGGTCCTCACAGTGCTACTTAGACGTGATCCCAGAGGCAACAGGAGTTTTCCTGAGTTTAAAATCATTAAGTATTTTTAAAATGCATTTAGATGGATTGCTACTAGACTGAATTTCCTTAGCAAAGAAAGCAGCATGCTCAGCCGGAATGGCCCGATGATATCTTTTGATGGCAGTCTGATATAATCTCTTCTCCAAGCCAGTTCCAGTTTTTTACAAGCTATTTCTGATGGATACATATGCCAGTGGATTCCTCACCTTGTGAATATCCCCTGCGCCAGCATTCCACGGAACTTTTCTTTCCCAGCACTCCACGTCGACGTGGGCGACGTCATAATGCATCGGCTCCGCTCGCGACTCCGTACGACGTCACCGGAGCCATAAGAAGCCCACCTCGGCGTGATGATGTCAGTTCCCTTTTTTCCGCGCCGTCGACGCGCAACGGTTTTTTCCAGTGCTCTATAGCTACTTTGTAGTATTGCTGTGTTACTATTGAAAATCTGGTATGTCTTCGACGAGGAAGTCGGGCTCTAAGCCCTGTAGGGAATGTGGAGGTCTAATGTCCATGAGTGATCCGCATCAAGACTGCTTGTGGTGCCTTTCTTCGGACCACGATGTGGAAGATTGTGCGTGCTGTAGGAGGATGAATCCTAAAGCGTTGAAGGAGAGGAAGACTAAACTCTTTATGAAAAAGATCGGTGAGGAGAAGAGAGGGAGGAAGAAGGAGAAGTCGAGGCGGGAGTCGTCGACTTCGAGGTCGTCGAAGTCGAAGAAGCATCATAAAAAAAGAAAGCATTCTTCTCGACGTCGGTCCTCGAAGAGCAGGAAATCGAGGTCGACTTCGCCCCGTCGGCATCGAAGCAAGGACTTGTCACCTTCTCCTTCTCCTTCGAAGTCTCCGAGAGGATCTCCTTCGCCGAAGCGGGCTCCAGCGCGTTCATCGGCGCAGTCCCCGGCGCAGTCACCGGCTCCGTCAAAGGCGTCGTCTCCGGTTCGAGTGGAGTCGGAGGTCTCTATTGATGAGCAGGAACAGGAAGAGCCTGCTCCAGTGCCTGATGAATCTGCGGCTCCGGTAGAAGACACTGCGGAGCCGACGCCGGATACTCCACAAAGGGATACAGGGTCTGTTCCTTATCCACAATTCCCGGCTCCAGGTACCGATTCGACGCAATTTCTAAATGCCATGTATGGCATATTTAATAGGGCGGCCGTCCCGTGGGTCCTATGGCGGGGTGCCGCAGCATTATGCTCAGGCCCCCTTTCTGCCCTTTATGCCGATGGCGCCTTCGTGGCAGTTTCCGGCGCCGACTGGGGATCCGTCAAGGCTTCGGATGGATCATCCTGTTTCGGAGCCTTCTTCGACGCCGTCGGCGCCGCGTCCGGCGCCGCCGACTCCTGTGGCTCCGCCGACTCCGGTACCTCTGGCTCCACCGACGCCGCGTACAACGTCGACGACGCCGGCTCCCCGGATTCGATCAAGAAGGAGGCCCAAAGGGTATTGGAGGAATGAAGGTATAGAGCAGAGGTGGAGGAAGGTGAAGTCGACACTTCTTCGGATGAGTTTGAGGGAATAGAAGAAGCAAGTGGTTTGGATACGACCCCAGAGTGGGAACATACTTCTGCAAGATCTTCTCCACCACAGGAATTGGCACCCTACCATGTGGTAATTAAGAAGGCCGCAGATCTGTTAGATTTGCAGCTGCCCTCTGTGGAGTACAAGTCTAACTTGCTTACGGAGGTGTTGCACTCTCCGACATCAACTTCGGAGCCTTTGTTGCCTTTCAATGAGGCCATCTTGGAGCCGGTTTTGGAGGTGTGGAGGAAACCTCTTTCTTCTCCGGCGGTTTCCAGACAGGTGGCAAGAAGGTACAGGATGGCACCTGGGGATCCTGATTTTTTGTCAACGCATCCATCTCCGGAGAGCCTAGTTGTGCAGGCTTCTTGTTCGAAACATGCTTCGGGTGCTTTCCCTCAGTCTCCAGCAGATAGGGAGTCCAAGAAAATCGACCAGGCGGCTAAAAAGTCTTTCTCTTCAGGAAGTATGGCACTGAAGTCATCTAATGCCACGTGTCTGCTGGGACTTTATGTTCATGCCTTGATGGACTCTATAAAATCTTTAGCCCCTAAATTGCCGGAGGGTGATAAGACGTCCTTCTTGGAGGTAGTTGCGGACACTCAGGCGGCTGCCAGACAGGTGATCCAGTCAGGGCTGGATAAGGCGGACTCGGTGGCAAGAATTATGGGTTCATCTATAGCCGCGAGAAGACAGGTGTGGCTCCGTTCCTCTGGATTCTCTGCGGATGTTCAGGCCACATTGGTGGATCTGCCATTCGACCGACAGAAACTGTTTGGGGAGAAGACAGACTCTGCCCTACAACGATTTAAGGACAGCAGATTGACGGCAAAGTCCTTGGGTCTGCAGGCACCTACTAGGGGTTCAGCTTTTCGAACGTTTAGGGGTTTCGGAAGATCATCCTTTCGCTCCTTCCGACAGCCTCAGCAGCAGCAGCAGCAGCAACAACAGAATCCCCTCTATAGGTCCTATAGAGGGAAGCAAAGGGGTCGGAGAGGTTCTGGTCGCAACCCCTCTTCTTCGTCCTCCTCCTCTGCTCCCAATGAGGCTTCAGGGAAGCAGCCCTAGATCCCCCATCCCGGATCATGTAAGTCCTGTGGGGGGTCGGGTGTCCTACTTTCTACGGGGTTGGAAATCTATTACAACAGACCTTTGGGTTTTGAACCTCGTAGAGACTGGGTACGCCCTTCCCTTTCGGGAGTTTCCTCCCCCTTACCCTTCTTGCCAAGGTTATTGCTCGGAAGACCATCTGCTTCTCCTGCAGAAAGAGGTTCTAGCCTTGCTTCAGAAGGGTGCAATAGAGGTGGTTCCGGAGCAGGAAAAGGGTCAGGGGTGCTACTCCCGGTATTTCCTGATTCCCAAAAAGGACGGCAGATTGTGTCCGATACTGGACCTCAGAATCTTGAACTTTTACCTGAAACAGGAGAAATTCAATATGCTGACCCTTGCGCAGGTTCTTCAAGCGTTGCAGCAAGGAGACTGGATGGTGTCACTCGACTTGCAGGATGCATACTTTCATGTCCCAATCCTGAAGTCGCACAGGAAGTATCTCCGTTTTACGGTTGGGTCGCAACACTACCAGTTTGCGGTCCTCCCGTTTGGTCTTACTACCGCACCTCGAGTCTTCACAAAGGTGATGACAGTGGTGGCTGCTCATCTCAGGAGGTCGGGGATTCCAGTTTTCCCCTACCTGGACGACTGCCTTCTGAAGGCAGAGTCCCCAGAGATGGTTCAGCGTCATCTGCAGGTAACATCTCGGCTGTTGTTCGACTTGGGTTTCTCGATCAATGTGCCCAAATCTCACCTGGTGCCCTCTCAACGCAGCCTGTTCATAGGGGCGGTACTGGACACTACTGTGTGTCGAGCATTCCCTCCTCCTCAAAGGATTCTCGACATTCAGGAAAGGGTCCCTTTATTCCACAATGGAGCGGTTAATCCAGTTCTGAAGGTCCTTCGCCTGCTCGGTCTGTTTGCCTCCTGCATTCTGTTGGTCAACCATGCACGCTGGCACATGAGGGCGCTCCAGTGGTGCCTCCGCAGGCAGTGGTATCAGCACAATGGAGATCTCAGGGAGTCGATCAGGATCTCCGGAGAAGCTGCAGCGGATCTATCTTGGTGGAGCGTGGAGGGCAATCTGTCCCAAGGAAAGCCCTTCCATCTTCCTCCATCGGTGGCCACAGTGATAACGGATGCCTCCACTTTAGGGTGGGGTGCTCATCTGGGGGATCTGGAGATCAAGGGTCTTTGGTCTCCAGAGGAGAGGTTGCTTCACATCAACCTTCTGGAATTGCGGGCGATTCGTTTGGCGCTCAAGGCCTTCCTCCCTTCCCTTCGCGGTCAGTCGGTTCAAGTCCTGACGGACAACACTACCGCGATGTGGTATGTCAACAAGCAGGGAGGAGTGGGGTCGCGTTGTCTCTGCAGAGAGGCTCTGCGTCTCTGGTCCTGGGCTCAGGACCATCAGATTTGTCTGGTGGCAAATCATCTGGCTGGGGTGCTGAACGTACGTGCGGACAGTCTCAGTAGGCAGTTCTCCGCCGACCACGAGTGGAGGCTCCATCCGGAGGTGGTTCGTTATGTCTTTCGGATGTGGGGAACCCCTTGGGTGGACCTGTTCACCACCTGCGAGAACGCGCACTGCCCGTCGTTTTGCAGTCTCCAGTATCCGATGCAGGGGGCATTGGGGGACGCGTTTCAGTTGAGTTGGGGCTCACAACTCCTTTACGCGTTTCCTCCCATACCCTTGATTCCTCGGGTTCTGAGGAAGATTCGCCAAGACCGGGCCCAAGTTATATTGGTCGCCCCGGATTGGCCAAGAAGGGTGTGGTATACAGATTTTCTCCACCTCTCCTCGTGCCCTCCGCTCCGTCTCCCTCTGAGGGCAGACCTCCTCTCGCAGTCGGAGGGGCAGGTTCTACACCCCCACCTCCAGAGCTTACACCTTCATGCCTGGAGATTGAATGGGGCAACCTGAGTTCATTCTCTCTCCCGCCTGATGTGGTGGACGTTATTTTATCTGCCAGGCGACACTCCACCAAGTCCATTTACTCCTACAGGTGGTCCAAGTTTGTTAAATGGTGTGGAGAGAGATCCATTGACCCTTTAAAAGCCCATCTTTCTGATGTGCTCCAGTTTGCTCTTTCCTTGGCTCAGCAGGGCTGTGCTGTGGGCACGGTCAAAGGCTATCTTTCGGCCTTATCGGCTTTTCTATGCCTTCCTGATCAACCGTCACTATTTAAATCTCCGGTTGTTCTGAGGTTTGTCAAGGGCCTTACAAACATGTTTCCTCCCACTCCTTTTGTAATGCCTCAGTGGGACCTTAATCTTGTTTTAACCTTTCTGATGGGGTCCCCTTTTGAGCCTCTACATAGCTGTCCGTTGAGGCTGTTGTCCTTTAAGGTGGTTTTTCTTGTAGCCATAACCTCGGCAAGGAGGGTGAGTGAGCTCCAAGCTCTTAGTTCTAGACCCCCTTTTCTTACATTACATGCTGAAAGGATGGTTCTCAGGACCAGGGCTGCTTTCCTGCCAAAAGTTGTTACTCCGTTTCATTTGGGGCAGTCCATTACTCTCCCGGTTTTTTATCCACCTCCTCATCCTTCCAAAGAGGAGGAAAGACTCCATCGCCTGGACCCGAAGAGGGCTGTGAGTTTTTATCTGGACAGGACTAAAGACTTTCGTCTAGATGATCAACCCTTCATTGGCTACGTTGGTCATTCGAAGGGTAAAGCGGTGCACAAGCGCACGCTATCGAGATGGATCATCCTTGCCATCAAGATCTGCTACGCCCTGGCTGGTAAGACTCCTCCTGAGGGCATTAGAGCTCATTCGACTAGAGCTAAGTCGTCTACATCTGCTTTTGCCCGGGGTGTTCCTGTGGCAGATATTTGTAAGGCCGCGACTTGGGCCTCCCTCCATACTTTCGCAAAGCATTATTGCTTGGACTCAGAGATGAGGAGGGAGGGCCACTTCGCGCGCACTGTGTTGCAAGACTTTCTGGTATAGGAAGGTGGACACCCTCCTCCGGGAGTGGGGACTGCTGTGGGAATCTATTCACAAGGTGAGGAATCCACTGGCAGATGTATCCATCAGAAGAACAAGTTACTTACCTTCGGTAACGCTTTTTCTGGTGGATACAGTATCTGCCTGTGGATTCCTCACTGGCCCACCCGCCTCCCCGTTGTCCACCTTTGTATACCATGAAAGAGGTCTTGTTGGAATGTTTTTATACTTTCTTGTACTTTTGTAGGAAATGCTTGTTTATTTAGCATTCCTTTTCTTTGTATGCTATGTATATGTGTTGGTATACTGTATACTGTGTATACTTGGAGTTGTCGTTGGTTCACCTGTTCGCCTCGAAGGCTCGGAAAAAATGGGTGGAACTGACGTCATCACGCCGACGTGGGCTTCTTATGGCTCCGGTGACGTCGTACGGAGTCGCGAGCGGGGCCGATGAATTATGACGTCGCCCACGTCGACGTGGAGTGCTGGGAAAGAAAAGTTCAGTGGAATGCTGGCGCAGGGGATATTCACAAGGTGAGGAATCCACAGAAAAAGCGTTACCGAAGGTAAGTAACTTGTTCATCAGCCAGTCTATTGGAAAACCAAGGATTGGCATGAGAAGTACGGCACTTGTGTCAAGAATTCCTGTCATGCGAGGGGAGGAAAACGGTAACCAGCGAAAACGGACTACATCTCCCAGGATGCTTAGCGGTTGAGAGGTTATGTAAACAGGAGAGCTGTTACATAACTCAAGGAAAACACGCCCTTATGTAAACAGGAGAGCTGTTACATAACTCAAGGAAAACACGCCCTTATGTAAACAGGAGAGCTGTTACATAACTCAAGGAAAACACGCCCTATAAAGGGAGGAACCGGGAGGTACAACGCTGTCGGATATTGTGTTTACACCGACGTACCTGCTTAGTGAAGAGCAGTGTTCCGGAGTGGTGCTCCAGTAAGGCAAGAACGGAGGTAGGTCGAGTCGTTACTCCCTGGGCCGTGTCTTGCCCCATCGTCATCTGTGAAGGACCCGGAAGCTCTACCGGATTACCATTGAGCTTCGCTTTTTGACTTGGCTGAGTCAAAGCGCAGTGGCGCTTTTGCTGGTTGGAGTCGTAACTCCCAGCCCGACCAGAGATACAGGGACTGCCAGCTGTAACGCACACCAGGAGGTGTTTGCCGCGTTACAGACTCGGAAGTCCACAGGATCGATCGAGCGGCTGCTCTCGGTTCAGTCTTCTTTGCTTGTGATTGGGGTATCGGTGACGCATCACCAGGAGGTGACTCCGCGTCCCGGTGCAGTCTGAGGAAGAGGTTGAGCGGCTGCTCCCTTCAGGTAGAGACCCCGGCTGGGTGTTTCCCTGACTCCTCGATTCTCCCCAACACTCTTCGTGCCCCTCACAGCCTACCGATTGGCATTGTCGGCCATTTCATTTCTGCCCTCTGTTGGCATACGCCGGGATCGGCGTATATGCAGAGGACGGCTAGGACCATCCGTGCTGTGGGCTGGTAACGTACTTAGCCTGGAGGATTCCAGTGACTATAACCTTTGTTTATTCCTTGTATTATTTTTGCCTTCATTAAAATAACTAAACCTTCACAAGTGGTTGCGTTCTCATTATCGTGTCTGTTAAACGATCCTGAGACGTTCAGGGCGTTACAACTTGGACCAATTGGCTGGGATAAGAGAGTCCAGTACTTGGAGAATCCAGTTGCAAAAGATTTTATCAGCCGCATCTGGATCCGTACATAACTTGGGCAATTTTAGAGCAAGAAGGGCGTTAAATTGCTCGAGGTTCAATTTACGCCAAGGGCGCTTATATGAGGATTTCTGGGCACATATGATTGGGGGTACAAAAGGGACACTGAAATTAAAAAGTGGTTGGACCAACAGACCGGCCTAGGTGTGCTAACAGGAATGGAATGTTAGAAAAGATGGGGTCTAGTAAATGGCCTGCAGCGTGGGTGGGACCAGAGACTAGTTGATTTAGTTGACATGCTGCCAGGTCTGCAAGGAAGCTGCTGATTTCTATCTCTGTAAGATCATCAAAATGTAAATTCAGGTCCCCAAAAATAGTGAAGTTAGCTGCTCTCATATCAGTTGGGCCATCTCTTTGCCTTAATTTTCACATGGAAGGGCACACGCAAGTCTCTCAGATCCGTAAGAAAGGCCCAACAACTACTCCATCTTACAACGTAGTCCCGTCCCTCCAGCCTGAACTCTGGTCCTACACAACCAAGGACACCTTTGCGTCTGGAATGGTCAACTGTACCTCATCTTCGAAACAAGGCCCGGAAAGCCAGCGATTTGTCACAACAGGCCATGCAAGACATTATACAACACCTCAGATCTCTGGATAACCCTCAGTCTCTGGCTAACTCCCCACCAGACTCAAATGCACCCTCCCCCAGTGCATCTTAACTACGGAAGCCAAACATCTCAGATGCCCTAAGAACCCAGCTACATTGCATTGACATTCTTCAAACCTCCAGGCCAGCTAGTGTCATTGTACTTTCAAATATTTGGCGGTTTATAATACGTTACCAAGGATGTCGCTAATTTTAGACTCGCTGATTCCCCCACAAATTTTCAGCAATCTCCATGCTTGGATTCAACTTAATGGGGCCCCACGCTCCAGGGGGTACTCTCTTCCCTACTTTGAAGTCAGGGGTTGGCGGCTGGGTAGGGAGGCTGCGCTTGCAGCAAGATCACTTTGGCCGCCCTCGCCATTCAACTGGTCCCCAGGAGGAGTGACTTCCTCAGAGTCACCCTGGTATATACCAAAGGGACACTCCAGGACTGGAATGGACTATTATGGCCCGGTTGGCCTTGCTTTCATTATTGTTGTTTGCTTTCCTTCTTTCTTTTCCCTTCCCTATCCTTGAACACCCCAAGGGGGGGAGGGGGGAGGGGGGCGATGAGCGCACCTTACCGCCTCTACGTTGCTCCACCATTGTAAACCCACACCCTTACACCATGTGAGATAAGTGGGGAGGTTATTAGTATCACTATTCTTACATTTTACACATACAGACGCTGCGAGCCCCCAGACGATACATGTGTTTCACCCCTAGCAGATGGGGAGGATTTACATATGGCTTTGCATGTTTCCCCACATAACTAGCTAGGACTCCAGTTAAATGTCTTTCTCTCAACTTGAAAGGGTTAAATGTCCCTAGCAAGTGACGACAAGTATGGTGCTACCTACTGGCCCAAGACCTGGACATAGTCTTCCTCCAGGAGAGTCATCTCCTTCGCGCGGATACATATCGCATGACGTATCCCAAATACCTGACTCAATTCTGGGCCTCCTCTTTGTCCAAAACAACAGGAGTAGCTATCCTTCTTAAAGCTGGCCTTCACTTACAAGGGACACAGATAATACGGGACAAAAAGGGGCGGTATGTAAAACTCAAGCTACTAGTCAATGGCAGTCCCCTCACACTGATTAATATCTATGCCCCGAACCACTACCAAGACACATATCTTAGGAACCTACTCAAGGAGCTTGCCTCCCAGGAGATGGGCCCGATGCTTATTGGGGGGGACTTTAACCTGGTCTGGGAGCCTCACCTAGGTCGAAGTGCGACCTCCTTCCAGGGCACGGGGCAATGTCTGCAGGCGCTAAAGCAAGATATCACTACCTTGGGCCTGGTAGATGCTCGGCGCCAGACGCAAGAGACTACACCTTTTTTCCCATGTCCACTGTTCATATTCACGCATAGATTATTTTTTCATACCCCCAGATACTCATTCGGTCTCTGGAGTCGCGACTATATCGGACAACTCTATCTCAGACCACGCTCATCTTGAAATCTCCCTGGGAGGTATAGGAGTGCCCCCCAGCTGCTTACTGCATTGGAGGCTCGCCACACACATTATACGAGATCAGGTCAATGTAGCAGAAATACGACAGGCAATTCAAGCTTACTTCGAAACATATGATCTTCTTGATACTAACAGTCATACCCTATGGATACCGTTAAGGCAACCATCCGAGGCACTATCACCTCCATAGCAATCGCCCCAATACAAGAATCCCGCCCGGTGGAGGCAAGATTAGCTAAAGATATTAAAGCGCTGGAACGACAGAATCACGCAATGTTGTCGGGGCAACATCAAAAACGGCTGGCCTTCCTCCGCGGCCAACTGAAAGCGATCCGAGTAAACAAGGCCGAACATTGCCTTCTCACCTTGAAGCAAAAATATTATGAAGGGGGTAACAAGGTAGGCTCCCTACTGGCCCGCCAACTCCGTATGCGTATCTCCCACGCCCATAGTGCCAGAGTTAAGACCAAAGAGGGTACATGGGCTACTTCGGAAACAGACAAACAGCAGGCATGCCACCCTTTTTTCTCAACCCTGTATAGCCACGGTGAAATTGTTCAGGAGGAGATAGACCAAAATAGACCCATTTCTTGCCTCTTGTACCTGGCCGCCACTTGACCTTTCCCATGCACAGCAGTTGGAAGTCCCGTTTACCTTAGAAGAGCTCAAAAGGGCACTGAAAAGCTTGCCGATAGGCACGACACCGGGCCCTGATGGACTCATGGTCTCCTTCTATCGCTTGTTTCTTCCTCAACTTCATGATTCCTTGCTCCGGTTATTCAATTCCCTCACTGACAGTACCAGCTTCACCCCCACGATGTCCAGGGCAGAGATATCTCTCATTCCAAGGCCAGGGAAAGACACGACGTCCTGCACCTCCTATCACCTTATCTCTCTCCTTAACATTCATACCTAGCTATACACCAAAGTACTGGCACACCGCTTGGAACCCTACCTTCCCAGCCTGATAGACCCAGATCAGGTGGGATTCATACGCCAACGGCAAGGGGCCAATAATATTCAGCGTATAGCTCACCTGGTGGAAAAGTTCCAGCGGCGCAATATCCCAGCTTTTTTTCTTTCCATCAACGCTGAGAAAGCGTTAGATAGGGTGGACTGTGCCTTTCTGGACGGTACTGTGGAGGATTAGATTGGGCCCGGTCATGGTATCTCGTATCATGGCATCCTATCTTGCCCCGTCGGCACAAATTAGAGTCAATGGGCTACTGCCCCCCCGTCCAGATTCACAGGGATATTTGCCAGGGATGCCCACTATCCCCTCTGCTCTTTGCTTCGGCAGTAGAACCCCTACTACACGCTGATCCTGCACCCGAGAGATGTGTATTTACTCTATACCCAATGTAGTGTCGCTTATTGTGATAGAAACATTAAAAAATAACACCGTTATTAGGCTTCAAACCACGTTTTTCGATTCAAGTGTGGCATGGACATGGAGAAGGCAACATAGCAATATTGACACCAGAGATGAATACACGCTCTTTACATATAAAGTGAAGTCCACATTCACAGACCCCGCCCAACCAATCTCTCGACATTCCGCCCACATGATATCCTTACATACCCCAAAATCGATTATGCTAACGTAATTCTAGGTCGACCCCCAATAGGATAGACACTCATGGGACACAGAGGTGCCTTACCCCTACGACGCTACATACCCTCGCTGATATCATTGGTTGTGCCTGTTCATGCCTTCCCCCCCATAGTTTAGGCCTTCGTTTTGTCCTAGTTTCTGTGCCATATCTGGAACCTGAGACACCGGGGTATACACCTCATATCAAGTTTGCACGTGGGTCATGCTCTTCGATGACGTATCACGGATATATGCAGATGATGTGTACCACTATTGAATGTACAATCTGTTATAACTATCTGAATGATCTCTACGATGTACAATGTGTCTAATGTAAAAATGGCAATAAAAAAAAAAAGTTTAAAAGTGAAGTCCACATTCAAAACACTCAGTGACCGCACAGAGACTTATGCAAATGAACCACGCTCGATTCTATTAACATACAGAATTTCACTTGCTGTGCTGTCAACATTGGTCTGGCACTATACTCTTTACCAAAAAAGACAGCACGCCGATGAGCCCTGAAGAAGTCCCAAGAGGGATGAAACGCGTTGGCAAAGCAATCATTTGATGATTTTAAAGGAAGATAGTTGATTTTCAATAAAGAATGGATTAAATAAAGCTACAATCAATACTTACGTCGTTCATAAATAGATATATGCATGGGAAGCCTAATAACTGTGTTATTTTGTAATGTTTCTATCACAATAAGCCACACTACATTGGGTATAGAGTAAATACACATCTCTCGGGTGCAGGATCAGCGTGTAGTTTGGCAATGGTGGTTTTTAACCACCAAATTGGGGTGTATGTGGGTCCCACCCCAGATCCTACTGCACCGAGGCTTAATATTAATACAAAAGGCAAATTTATTGGTGACGTCTGGTGCTTGGTCCTCTAAAAGCTCTGACCCTGTTCTTTGGTTAATATAGGCAGTAGAACCCGTAGCGATAACCATCCTCCAGTCTGCTGCAATCAAGAGCATACCATTTGGTGGCGAAGAACACAAGGTAGCGCTATTGGCAAATGACCTCCTACTCACCCTGACCAACCCTAAGAGCTCCCTTCCTGCAATTCTCCTATTTCTTTCTCAATTTGAACGCATCTTGGGACTTCAAATTAATATAGCTAAATCGCAGGCATTGAACTAAACACATCCCCCTCATGAGGTTCTCGAACTAAGCACTCTCACCCTATTCAATGGGCTCCTCACTCGATTGGGTACCTGGGTCTCAATCTTATGGCCAAGCTGGAGTCATGGTCTCGGGCCAACTGGCCGGATTGCAAGCGATCTGTCAGGGAAGACCTTAGGTGATGGAAACCACTCCACATGTCATGGTTAGGTCGCCTTAACGCGGTTAAAATGTCCATGCCACCTAAGATACTCTACCTTTTCCAAACATTCCAGATGACTATCCCCCAAATGAATATTGTAAACCTCCAGAAGGAAGTAAATGCTTTCATTTGGGGTAAGAGTAGACCAAGATTCTCCAACAGAATCCTAATGCTTCCGAAGGATCAAGGGAGGCTCGCCTGTCCACATTTCCTTGTTTTCTATTGGGCAGCACACCTGCAGTATATCTCGGAGTGGGTAGTCCATGAAAGTGAGAAACATTGGTTGCATGTGGGACCTGGCCTGGCTGCCAAAGTGAGCAAGGCCGCGCAGTGCCTACATCGCTACCCCTACGAGAACGGTCCTGGATATATGGGATAGACTTGCGGTCAGGCGGGGACTTACTTCCTTCCCCTCCCCCAACACGCCACTCGCGTGCAACCCTGGCTTCCCCCCAGCCCTACAGCCCAATTCTTTCCGGGCCTGGGTGGATGGGGAATGTCGCACGATTAGTGACCTTTTTGAGGGAGAAGCCTTCAAGTCGTTTGACCACTGCAAACAAGACTTTCACCTTCCAACCACAGCACACTTGCAATACTATCAAATTCAACACTGGTTACATAGACCCCTCAATAGGCAAGGAGCCACGCACCAGCTCACCTCCTTTGAGACGCTTGTACGCTCCTTTGATGGCTCGCGAGGCCTGATCTCACGTACATACCAGGTCCTGTAACACTCCAACCCTCTACCCAGCAGAAATGGCATTCAGGCATAGCAGATGATACCCCTCTAGAGCAATGGGAGCAGCTGTGGAGAGATATCTTCAGAACATAAAAGCATTGCTCAACAGGAGATGGCCTATAAGGTTATGACCCGCTGGTACTACACTCAACTCTGCCTCCAGAAGATGTGTGCCACCTCCAGATCCCTGTGTTGGCGTTGCAATTCTGACATGGGCTCATTTATACATATTTGGTGGTCCTGCCCAATATTAACTCTCTTCTGGAAGTAGGTGCTGAGCCACATCAAAGACGTAGTGGGGTTCCCTATCCCGAACACGCCGCAGATAACGATCCTCTGGCTCCGACCCCAATCTCTTAATGCCATGACCCACTCTGATTGGTGTTTGATCCTCCACATACTATGGGCGGCCAAGCAGGTTATTGCCATGCATTGGAAGAAAGCCCTGACCCCTCCGACTTTGGTGTGGCTCACCCGCCTCTGGTACACCATGGCGATGGAACTCCTGACCAGCCGCATCACACACTCTGATACTAAATTTATACAAGTATGGCAACCCCTAGTACAACACCTGTCTAAACTGGAGCACTGCTGTTCTCTCCCTCTTCGCTTGTTGGCCCTGCAACTATTTGAAGACGCTTTACTACCGGGAGGAGCTGAGCTCCCAGAATGAAGCAGACCATAATACCCCATTACTTCGACATACCACTATTTCATTATAATTCTCTTACTCCTGCCAACACCACTGCGAGGGCCCACGACAAATCAGGGCTATACCTTAGCCTCAAGCGGCAACCTGATGGGACCCTTCCCTCCCACTCCCTCCCTCCTTTCCTTTCGTTTTCCCCAGTTCTTTTTTTATTGTTGTACACTAGTGAAAGTATGCCTTGGCTGCAAAACCATGTTACGTTTCTAAGCCATTTAACTATGCCAGGTAAGCTCGTCCACAAAATAATTCACGGCTTGGGCCCCGTGGACTCTCTAGTAAAGACAAAGTGCCGTTATTGATCTGCCAGGATCTTATTTGTTTGTAAGATTACCAATAGCATTGTATGTGTCAAAACAATGTACACAGGTATGTTGAAACTAATAAAACAGATTTCAAACAAAAAGAGCCTTCTCAGGCCAACCCACACGAATGTAAATGAGAAATGCCGTGCAATTCTTCACCAAAAATGGACGCAACAAGTCAATCATCCCATCTGTTCTTTGTATCTCTATTAACTAGCAAGGGGCATCTGCTGAGGAAATCAGCAATTCTGTTGCGAACAGGTACATACTTGATTTCATAAACAAAGTCCAACAATTGTACAGATATTCAGGAAATCCTAGGAGATACATTGCTGAGACCCTTGGAAGTGAGCACCTTTGTCAGAGGCTTGTGATCCGTTCTCACAGTTACACAAGTGCCCCAAACATATTGTCTGAAGTGTTTGAGTCCCCAGACACACCCCAGAGCTTCTCCTCTGGAGGAGTGAGGGCCCTGGAAGCAAATGCCACCACACTCTCCTGCACTTGGGATAAAACCACACCTAGACACTTCCCACTGGCGTCAGTAGTGATGAAACTCTTGAGACCATGTTCAAAACCCTTAAGCGTGGGTGCTGAGCAAATATCATTCTTGATACCCTCAAAACTGAGTTGGCCCTCTTAAGTCCATGAGAATTTGCGCAACCTTTCTTTAACAGTTGTCTGATGAAAAACATCTTTCCTGAAAAATTATGGACAAGTTTTGAATGAAACTCGGCCAGACCTAAAAAGGATTTGACCTCTTTGTTCTGAGGGATGATCCACTAATTCAGACTTTGGACAAATTCCTACTGAACTGATTTCGTGCCCCAAATGTGCAAGTAGATTCTTCCGCAGTCAAACCATTTTATTCCAAGGGTTTGAAGTAATTCAACCAGGGTACTGTCATTTTCAGCCTTATCTGACCCCATGATAAGAATGTCATCCTGGAAGAAGACCACATTCTTTATGTCCTTAAAAATTAGGTGCATGATTCCTTGGAACATGGAAGCGGCAGATGCCAACCCAAACGGAACTCATTTGAACTGAAAAATGCATACGGGGTAATGAAAGCAGTCAGGTGTCTGCAACTCTTGTGTAAAGGTACCTGATGATAGGGAGAGGTCAGGTCTATTGTACAAAATCATTGCCTGTTCCTAGTAACCGATAACAATTCCAATATTCTGGGATGATGGACTACACCCACAAAAATGTTCTTATTGAGCTCCCTCAAATCCACACAAAGACGAATCTGGCCATTGGCCTTGCGTGCGACCACCAGGGTAGCAACCCAATCTGAAGATGCAACACGCTCAATAAGATCATTGTCCACCAATTTCTGAATTTCACTGATTACCTTTTCCTTAACACCCATGGGGATGTTTCTCATCTTTTGGATACAAGGACAGGCATCTTTTTTTGTTTTGTTTAAATCTGTTTTTATTGTTTTAAAAGAAAACACTCTTTGGTAGCATACATTACAGACAGGAATTCGTAAGCATGTGCAGGTGATTGTGCCGTACTTGGGCCGATAGCTACTGTACTGTAACATGCATTCAAACTATACTTCAACCGCTACTCAGTCCAGAGCTAACTGCATTATCTTTAGCAGTTCTGGTGCAGTCTCACAAGGAGTGACAGGAGCAACCGTGCGTCAACCAATGCTCCGTACATGTAAGCATATGCCGCCCGCTCAGTTCAGGTACTAAAAACAGACGAGTTACATACAATTCCCAAGAACTAATCATAACAATAACAATGGCAGCGTGGACTATTTATGCATACGTGGCTCTCCCCCTTCAACCACTATCTCCCCACCCTTCCACCCCCCGGGGTCACTTGTGTGCGCTTCAGCTTTAACCGCCCCTGTGTGATTGCGGACGCCTCAGCGTTGGGCTAGAGGATGTAGGGGCATACTATCCCGTCAGTGGAGTAGCCCGCGGTCCACCCTCGCTCGCGCAGACACTGCTTACCACCTCCATGTGCCCCGCGCAACCCTCCGCTTCCAGGCGTCGGAGCTCCCCCAGCAACTGCTCCCATCGGTCTGCCATGGGTTCCTTCCGCAGCCCCAGAGTTTCCTCCCTCCGGATAGCGGTCCCCTCCGCCCTAGCCCATGCCTGAAAGGAGGAGCTCCATGCCCGCGCATGCGGCGATTCATGTGCCTTCCATCGCCTCGTAATAAGACGTTTTGCTACTACTAGCCCCAGGTCTAGGAATCGGTACGTTACCTTGTCTTTGCGTGGTCTTTTAAAGTGGTGCAGAATGTGTTCAGGCCAGTCTAATGGGATGGTACGACCCACACTCCCCTGCAACAGCCCACTGACTACTCTCCAATAGGCGCCCAACCTCGGACAGCTCCACAGCATGTGTAAGAATCCCGCCCCCGGTTCACTGCACCTAGGGCACATTGCGTCGGTGCGATGAAAGTACCTGTTAATCAACTCTGTTGTGAGGTAAGCCCTATGTACAATGAATAACTGGATTTGGCGGAACCGCATGTTTCTGGGGATACGCACTGGACCCTTAAGGATCCTCTCCCACTCCTTGTCCGCCAGCGGCCTTCCCAGGTCCAAGTCCCATTTGGCGCGAAGCCGGTCCAAGCTGATCGCCGTCTGCTCCCTTAGTGAAGCCGCGAACCAGCGGATCAGGTGCCCACCTCTCCCCATGACATGTAGGTATTGCATGGTTAGGTGCTGGCTAGGCTCTGTGGTCATGTCCCCCCATTTGGCAGTCAATCTCGCTATCAGTGAGCGGTGTGTCAGGAACCCACCGGGCGGGAGCCCGTCCTCCGACACCAGGGTCTCGTATGGTATAAGCTCACCCTCCCGATACAGATCCCCCAACGTACGCACGTCAGCTTCCCACCAGTCCACCAGTGCGGGGGCCGCGAGCACTCCTCCCCCACCAGGGGAGCCCTCCAATGGTATTGCCGGCGCATATGGGACAACAGCACGAGTGAGGTATAAGGCCCTCCGGAAGCACCTATGTGCCACTGCCAGAAGGAGCAGCAGCGGACGCGTGACTGTGTTAAGGGGATGAAAGGACCTAGTTATAGCCTGTGCCTGGCAGCGCCCCAGACAAAGTCCCGTAGCATCTTATTAAGTTTACCAAAAAAGGCGGGGGGAATATACGTCGGCAATTTAGCAAAGTAATACAGGAGGCGGGGAAGCATGACCATTTTGGCGAGCGCCACCCTGCCCGTAGTCGTCAGTGGGAGTGTGCTCCAGAAGTTCACCTGCGACTTAAGCGCCGTGACCGCCCTTCCCAAGTTCCCATCGAATAGGTCAGCCGGGCAGCGGTAAATTTGCATCCCCAGGTAGCGGAAGGTGTCTTCCTTCCATTGGACCAGCGTACCATCCAGACAGTATCCCGGGTCCTCGGTCCCGGCACTAAAAGCGTACAGACAGGATTTAGCTGCGTTCACACGGAGTCCCGAGATAGTGGCGAATGTCCGCAGCAGCTGAGGCAGCCCCTCCGGCACGCACCCCACATCCTTAACATAGACCAACAGGTCATCAGCATAGAGCGACACTTGGTGAACGGCGTCCCCCAGCGGTATACCATCTCCCAGAGTCACCCGTATAGCCGCAGCCAGGGGCTCGATCGCCAGGGCAAACAGCAGCGGGGACAAGGGGCACCCCTGCTGGGTGCCACGGCCCACCGGTACTGCCTCCGAGACGTAGGGGCCTAGTCGAACACGGACTGTGGGGCGCCTGTAGAGTAGGTCGACCATCCTGAGGAATCCCCCGTCCAACCCATATTGCAGCAACACCGCAGACAGGTAGCCCCACTCCAGACAATCAAGCGCCTTCTCCAAATCTAGGATCAGGCATCCCGCTCTGGGCCACCTGTGCACGGCCTCGGTTGCCACCCTGAAGTATCTTCGAAGGTTTAGCGACGTGGACCGCGCAGGGACAAAGCCGTTCTGGTCTGCGTGCACCAAGTGAGGGACCACTGGCGCCAGCCGCTCCACTAGTACTTTTGCGAGGATTTTGTAATCCACCTTAAGCATCGCTAGGGGTCGATATGAGCCCAGTGCCGTGCGGTCTCTGTCTGGCTTAGGCAGGGAGATCAGGAACGCCTCCCGCATGGAAGGGGGGAGCGACCCCTCCTCCAACGCTTTATTGTAGAGCTCTCGCAGTAACGGCGTCAGGGACTTGCGGTATGCTTTATAGTACTCTGCGGGTAGGCCGTCTGGCCCCGGCGTTTTCCCAGATGCCATTGACTGGATTGCCTCCCCAATTTCCTCCAGGGAGAGAGGCTCATCAAGGGCCGCATTGTGTGCCTCTGAGGCCTCAGGTAATTGGATGGAGGCTAGAAACTCCCCAAGAAGATGTCGAGGACCAGTCCCCTTGGCCTTGTACAGTTGTTGATAGTGGTCAACGAAGGCCCGATGTATTTCGCGTTGCGTGTAGACCAGCACTCCGTCCTCCCTTCGGATTGTTCCTATTGGGGCACACCGGTCCTCCTGCCGTATTAGCCAAGCTAAAAGTCGGCCCGCTCTATCCGCTCTAGCGTGTGTTCTGGCCGTATGTGCAGCATAATTGTGGCACCGGAGCCTCTCCAGGAGCTCCGCGTGCTTTCCTCGGAGATCCTCCAGGCTGCGCGAGTGCCTACCCCCTCCTTCTCCCTCCCTCTCGTACCACAAGAGCTCGTCCTCTAGGCGCGCCAAGGAGTCCGAGAGTTCCTTGCGTATGTTCTAGTTGGCCCCCAGGCAGTGCCCCCGAATGGCCACCTTGTGGGCATCCCACTCCACCAATGCACTGCTCGCCGACCCTTCGTTTGTGTTAAAGAATGCCAATATAGCCGTACCAAGGGAGGAGCGGAACTCCGAGTCCTCCAGCGCACTCGGTTGAAGCCGCCAGGTGGGCACCGGCGGCCGATCCGCCACCCAACTAATCCGAAAACACAAAGGGTTATGATCGGAGTGCGTCCGACCCAGATATTCTGACCGCGCAATGAGCGGGAGCAGTGACTGGGAGCCCACTATCCTGTCCAGTCGGACGTGCAGATCGTGCACTGCCGAGTAGTAAGAGTATATCCTATCCCTCGGGTGGAGGGTGCGCCACAGGTCCTGCAGCGCCCAATGCGCGAGCCAGTCCCCCAGTGCCCGAGCATTGGACTCCGCCATCGTGGCACGCAGGGGAGGAAAGGATCTGTCCAACTGAACATCCAGCACCATATTAAAGTCTCCTCCCAGTAGCCAGGGGAGCCCAGCGTAAGGGTGTAGGAGCCGCGTCAGCCGCACCAGGAAGGACGACTGATCCACATTGGGTGCATATAACGAGCCTAGCAACATCTCTTGACCATTCAGCTTCCCCGGCACCAGCGTGTACCTGCCCTCACGGTCCACCACCACCTCCTCACAACTGAAAGGGACGCCTGCTCGCACCCAGATCAGCGTGCCCCACGCATGCGCCGAGTAAGTGGTGCCGTACGTTTGCCCTCTCCAGCGTCTGGAAAGCTTGCCCAGTTCCAACTGTGTCATATGCGTCTCCTTCAAGAGGGCAATCCCGATGGAGTGCCTCTGTAAGTAGGAAAAGATGGAGTAACGCTTTGACGGCGTGTGCATGCCCCGTATATTCCAGGTCACAATATTAGTGTGCGTCATCGTAAAGCTGGTTGAGCAAGCAGGGCTGGGGGTCAAGCGTCCGCACCAGGGGGGGGGGGGTGTTGTGGCCCAGGAGGAACGCATGCGAACAATGTAACTACTGTGAACAGTTTAACAAATAGGGCGTATTCCCAACGGGGCATCCGTCCAAACCTCAGAGATGCTAATTAACGTTGTGGTATGTCAGTATAGTGCCTGGTGGGGTTCGTGTGCTATTATTGACGTGTTGGTACAATTCTCCCTCCCTAGTCTCCTCTAGGTGAAGGGAGTGCAGTATCTCGTCCAGTATTAAACTGCTGCGCTAGCCTAGCGTGAGGTGTAGCGGCAGAAGCCCACAAATGTGACATCCGGTGTTGCGTGCCATGCGCCACCCGCCCCCGCGCGGCCGGTCGCCCCTAGCGCTAATCCGACGCCCCCACAGAGTCCCAAGGGCCCCCGTATCACCCAACGCAGCTCCAGGGCAGGTGCGCGGTCATGTCTAGTGTGCATGGTCCCTACCCAAGCGCGGTACAATGACATCCCATCACACAATCAAGTCAGCAGTCTGTGGGGTTACCACTGGCAAAGTCAGGTCTTCCGAGATCGCCGTGGACGGGGACGACGCACCACTGGTTCCCGGAACACTGTGCGCACCAATCTCCATGCAATCACTGCTGTGTGGTGTTCCAAGTGTCGCCACCGCTTCGAGCACCTCCTGCCGCTCCATTCTGATTCTCTCAGGGCTAGGCGCCACCGGCCCCGGCCGCGCCGACTGCCGAGCTCCCCCGTCGCTTACGCTTTCTGGGCCTTCTCTCCGGGCGGCCATCGGGATCCGAACTCGCGGGTCTCGTTCCCGTCCACTGCCCCGACTCCTCCAGCCAGTCCCATACATCCGCCGGGGAGTCAAAGAAACGGGTCCCTTCCTTTGCCACCACGCGTAGACGGGCCGGGAACAGCAGAGAGTAGGGTAGCGCCACCTCCCGAAGCTGCCTTTTCACCTCCAAGTAGTTGCTCCTGCGCCGCTGCACGGCTGCGGTGTAGTCCGGAAAGAACATAACTCAGCTACTGCCAACTGTCGGGTCCCCATATTTGCGAGTTTCACTCAGGACCACATCTCTGTCGCGATAGTTAAGGGGCCTGAATAGGAACGGGCGGGGTCGGGCCCCCGGTCTGGGCTGCTGCACCGGCACCCTGTGCGCTCTTTCCACAACAAAGTGTTGAGATAACACCCCCTGTGGCAGAAGATCCCGCAGCCAGCGCTCCACATATTGCTCCGGGTTTCTTCCTTCCACTCCCTCCGGAAGTCCCACGACGCGTATATTATTGCGTCGGGAGCGCCCTTCTGCATCATCGATCCGGTCTTCAAGTGAATGGACCCTGTCCAGCACATCTTGCAGTGCTGCGCTATGACTCTGGGACACGGGCTGGAGCTCCTGAAGTGTCTGGCCATGTACCGCAACCCTCTCGGCCAGCCTACGATGGTCAGCATGGAGGAGTGTAAAATCTGAAGTGACTTTATCAATCTTTGTTTCTAGGGACTCCCTTGTCTGTTCCAGGGTGGCGCTAAGCCTCTCCACCGCCGCAAGCATGGTGTCCATTTTAGCCGAGAGGGCCGCCGATTGCGGCTCCATGTCTCCCCCTGGGCGCCCCTGTGTGGGGTCCAGGCTCCCCGTGCGTGACTGTCCCTGCTGTGTTTTGTCACGGAGCCGACCCATCGCATACTGCTGAGCAGTCGGCATCCACAGTCCGTCTACTGGCGACGTGGGCGCAACCGGGTGCAGGTCCCCCTATCCCTCTGTGGTACACCTCTCTGTGCGACTGCTGGAGCCTCCTCTCAAGCCCCAGGGCCCAAACTACCGACCTCAGACAGATGGGGAAGGAGAAGAGAAACCCCCTCGCTCGTGTAGGCAGCAGGCTCCGGGGGGGGAAGCTGTTCCGTTCGGCGGCGATGTCCCCGGGTCAGCAAGGGGCTCCCAGGTCGTTGTGTCCTGTATCCCCCCCCAGGACAGCGCGGGACTTCCCTTGTCTCTCTGGTGCACCGACCGGTAGGGTCTCCTGTGTCTCCCCCCAGCAGCGCTGAGGGCGATCAAACCAGTCACACACCAGCCTCACCAGGTACACCCGACAGGTGCCCGCCGGCGATCCGCCGAGTCCCCGGTTTCGCCCGCACCACGCCACCTGGGCCTCATGGGATACCACCAATCCGACGCTGCGGCCACCGGAGCACGTCCTGAGCCTCCACACCCAGTATCCAGCACACAGTCTCGCAGAGGGCCCCTTACTTCCCCACTGTTTGTCCCTCGACGCTTCTTGCAGTGGTAGACTCACCGCTCGCAGGAGCTGCCGCCGTCGCCCTCAAGATGGCGTCTCCCACGAAATGGCGCCCGCCGCCGGTTGCACCAGTCCTCAGGCCCTCTATGCAGACGAACTCAGCAGCGAGCGTCCCTCATCACAGCCTCCGGGCCCTCCAGACCTTCCGGTCGCGCTCCCTCTCCGCTGCTGTGCCCCCAGGTGGCCGCTCCGCTCAGCATCCCCCGATGTGCGCCGGCCCCGGGGCGCAGCAGTCCGACCACCTCTTTCTGCGTCTCGCCGCGGGTGCGACCACAGATCACCCGGGCCTCCGCTCTCCCCACAATGGCAGCAGATACTGTTCCCCAGGCTCCGCAATCACCAGCAGCCCGCCTCTCACCCAGTCGCCGCAGGACTCACTGTGCTTGTGGGGCCCGCGCAGGCCCAAGGCCCCAGCGCACCTTCCGCTGCTCCACCTCGATGTCTCGACAGCGGCGACAGTCCCCTCCACTCAGGGCTACAGACTTCATGTCCTGTGGGCTGCACGTCTCTCCGGGCCACGCCGCTCCCCTGGGTCGCGGCTCAGCTGCACTCAGCCACCGGTCGCTCCGCAGGCCATGGCAGGCCCCCAGGTCACGGCTCAGATCGCCGCCCCTCCTCGTCGCGCCACCTCAGCTGGGCCTCCCGCTACACCGCAGCACCCGGCAGGGAGCCCCCAGGCAGTCCCCGTGGCCAGTCTTCGGAAGCTCGCAGTCTTCGGAGTGCACCGCCCACCTGAAGGAACGGCCGCTCCCACAGCGCGTCCCCAAGCTGACTTCCAGTGCAGCCTCAGTCTCCAGCGGCCGGCTCTGCCGCGCGGGCGGCCACGCACGCCCTCTCCTCCTGGGCCACGCTAGGTCGCGGCACCCCGATCGGCGCTCTGCAGTTCTCAGACCGCTGGACCGTGCAAGGCTCCCCGCCGCTTCCCCACACCAGACCAGCGTCCGACAGGCTCGATCTGCCCCCTCACAGGAGAACTTGCAGGATTAATCGGAGGTAACGGTCGGAGCCTCAGGCACTCGCGTCCGCCATGTTGGCCGGTTGGCCACGCCCCCCCAAGGACAGGCATCTTTTTAAAGAATAATTTTGTGTGAGAACCCCTTTAGTTCACCAACACTCCCAGAGAAGACCTTGGGAAATTTGTAAACTACCACAACACTAGCATCATCATCCACTTTCCTATCGCCCACACTAAGATTGGGATCAGGACTGTTGGGATCAAGTAAAATGCCCAGTTACCCTTGATCCCACCACCCAGGACACATGGTCAAGAAGCTGACACATAAAGTTTGCATTCCGCACGCCTCCCTTTAAATTCAAAAGGGAGTTTGCGAAACCCCAATAAATCAATAGGCTCGCCGGTGTAACTAACAGGGTGGATATCAGAAACTTCAAACTTCTCACCCATTTTCTCTTTGAACGAATGAACCCAAGTGTTATGATTGATGATGCTGTAGGGTGACCCAGAATCAGCCATAAGAGTAACAGACACACACCCAGCCATAATCTTACAAATCGTTTTTTTTCGTCAGTATACCTTCAGCCCCGTAAGACTCCTCTCATACACACATAATTTGGGAGTGCTCAACATCAGACTCCAAACTCTCCTCACCATGCTCAAGTTCGTCAACAATACATTTCACCCATTTAAACTTGTGACAGACATGTGCATAATGCCCAGTTAGCTTACACGTGGCACATTTCTGCCCTATCACAGGACACCTTTTGTTATGTGCCAGGTGAGAGCAGCTACCCCACCTGTACCATTTGCCTTTTAAATCAGTAGCCTTGTCCCTTTGGTTAGGTTTGAATCCCCCTTTCTCTTTTCCCTGGTCCTTTTCGTTCTTCTTCTTCCCTTGGTCATTAATGCATGAACAGCTCCCTTTTACCAATTTGACCATTTCTTCACTGTTATCAACCTTGCTAGAAGCAACAACCTCCTTTCCGCACCTGGAAGTAAGTTCTGCTTTAGAGATGATAGCAGTAATTTCTCTTAGATTGGAATCAACGTTGATCCAAAGTTTGTCCTGTAGATGAGGATTGTTACAATGCATAACTAACTGATCACAGATTAACTCTTCTTCTAACACCAAACTTAGAAGATAGAGGTAATTTCCTCAAAGCAGCAACTTAGTCCTCAATGTTCTCATTAGCACCTTGTTTACGATGATAAAAATTGTAACGGTGCACAGTTTTGCACACAGTCGGCGCAAAATTAGCATCTACATCCGCTATGGCTTGTGCAAACGCATTACCCTCATCACCTGCCCTGGGTCTTTTCTCAATGTGATTGTAGACCTGTAAACCACCTGGTCCTAAACAATGTAAGAGAATTTATTTTTTACTTTTCAGGGGATAGTTCTTTACTTTTGAAGGTGTCAATGTAGTTTATTAAATAATCCTTCCACTCTTCCCATCTAAGGCTACTGATCTCACCATCTTTCACCATAAAGGGTTGCGGAGCAGGAAGATTAATTGTGGCCATAGTTGCACAAAGTAGGATAGATGCCCAAAGGTATAAGTTAAAAAAAATATATAAATATGTAAAGGACAGCCCTGAAATAATACACACTTGCCTTACTGGCAAACAACACATTAATGAAGAGGGAAAGTACCTTTTAGCTCTGCACACTTCAAAACATCCAGCATATACTGTAGCTGTGTGAACATCAAAAATCATGTGTGACAGACCGGGTGTGCCTGTCACCATGTAGAAATGTGGTAGAAATTCCTTACACCCCTCTTGGAGGTGTACCAATATGACACAACAAGTGTGCGTGTCACTGTAGACTAGTGTGCCAAAAACACACTTATCATACATAGGAGCTCCAAAATACGTGACCCAAGAGGTGTGCGTGACACTGTGTTAGAGGCCAAAACTGCAGCTCCGGGTTTGAGTGACACACAAGGTGTGCACGTTACCATATTTAGAAGTAGGGGTCTTGTTCTGGAAAAGGCTCGACAACACTTCCTGGAGTGAGAGACACGCAAGGTGTGCGAATCACCGCTTTCGAAAAACGTTGGTCTGGTTCCGGAATTGGCTCGAAAACACTTGCTGTAATGCAAAATGAGCCGATTAGCAATCAGCTAATCAAGATGGCCAACACTTAGTTCATGTTGCGAACGTAACATGCGTGGAAGCGTCGCACGTCACTTTCTTCTTCCGTACCCTCCCAGGATCTTGAATTCGTCATAGGGGACTGTAATGAAGTAGGTATTATTGTGATGAAGTAAGTATTACAGCCCCTCACCGAAAGAACCACGCGTACACGAGGTTGTGGTGTACTGCGTTTATTCCTTACACAGGAGCGCCGGAGCGGAGCTCTGTCTTTGTTGAATTCGGCGCTCATACTCGCCGGGAAATGGCCTCTGCCGGACGTCCTGTGACGTCAGACGGCGAGCGTAAAACCGCTAGACCGCTACACCACATCTCCCCCTTTTTGCAACACAACCCAAACTTACAAACCCATGGAAAATATACAGTCTTACTTGTTGTCCATGCTGAACTCCCCGAACCTTCGGGGCAGTATGATTCTTCTTCCTCGTCGTGTCCACTTACTGGGTTCACCGGCCTTCGGAGTGGTTGTCACGCTCCTTAGGCCTGGTGCCCCTTCACTGCTTTCCTCTCCTGCTTCTCCCCACTCATCATTCTCAGTCCCCTCTTGGGCGTCCTCTTCCAGACCACTCTTCTCCTCGCTGGTTCCGTGTCCTGTTCCCACCTGGAGATTACTTTCTACTCCTCCCTGGGGACTCTCCCGATCTGCCACCGGGCTCTTCCTTCCGCTGGGTGTCCCTGTAGGGGTCGACACCCCCTGTGTCCTCTTACCTTCCGTGGGCATGCATCTCGCCATGCGGTCCTGCGACCATACCTTTCCGTCACTGAGAAGTGCTGACCTTGAGTACGGTTCCAACACTTGGAAGGGGGGTGTGAACTTGCGGTCTCCTTTCTTCTTCTGGATGGGTAGCTTGACTCTTAACAACAGACGAAGGAGTGCAAGGGGGGCTTACACTGTTTCCAGGGGCACTCCGGTTGGAGAAAAAACTCCTAAATTCTAATTACATCAGTACGTTTCGTATAGTTCAAACACGTGTAATCGAGGTAATCATGCTTGAAAGGTCGTTTATTTAGTGGGTCACATATTAAATCTTCATAGTAACTCCTTTGTGAAACGAAGCATTAAGGAAAACGATTTAAACAACATCCATGGATCTATGCATTATCCCTATGCATTTCGGGCGGAGCCTTTCGTCAGGGGATAGCGAAGAATCGATGGGTCAGAGTCGCAACGCGCCAAGCGCCGTGTTGCCAAGAACCTTTGGCAACACGGCGCTTGGCGCGTTGCGACTCTGACCCATCGATTCTTCGCTATCCCCTGACGAAGGGCTCCGCCCGAAATGCATAGGGATAATGCATAGATCCATGGATGTTGTTTAAATCGTTTTCCTTAATGCTTCGTTTCACAAAGGAGTTACTATGAAGATTTAATATGTGACCCACTAAATAAACGACCTTTCAAGCATGATTACCTCGATTACACGTGTTTGAACTATACGAAACGTACTGATGTAATTAGAATTTAGGAGTTTTTTCTCCAACCGGAGTGCCCCTGGAAACAGTGTAAGCCCCCCTTGCACTCCTTCGTCTGTTGTTCAAATTCTAGTCCCTACCGGCCGGAAGGGACTATTTCCTGGCACCCTAAAATACTTACCATTGGTTTACTTTATTCATTTGATGAACGTTGCACACTCCGAGTGCCGCCATCTTCTATTCATTTAGCTTGACTCTTACCCATTCCCCTTTCTCCAGTGCGACTTCTTTTGTGTTGTGCTTCTTGTCATAGTGTTCGGTGTACACTGCCTGTGCCTTCTCCAGGTTCTTGCGCACTACTGCTGGGGACCAATGGCTCTGCACCGTGAGACGTTTCCAGGCTACGTTGTCTTTAGTGAACGGCTCCCGCCCTCTTAGTACTCGGAACGGACTGTACCCCGTTGAAGTGGGGGTTATCCGATAGGCCCACATCAGCCGCTTCAACTCCTTCTCCCAGTTGTTTCCTTGACTGATCGCGGCTTGTACCGACCCCATGATCACCCTGTTGAACCTTTCCGCCGCGCCATTCCCGGGAGGGTGGTATATGGGGGTGTGTCGAACTGTGATGCCGTTCCTGACCATGAAGGTTTCCCATTTGCTAGATGTAAAATGCGGGCCGTTGTCGCTCTGGATCCCTTTGGGGATACCTTCCCTTATGAAGACCTCTGTCAAGAACTCCAGGATTGTCTCTGTTTCCGCGTTGTCCGCTACATGGACTTCCGGCCACTTTGAATAGCGATCCACCACTACAGTGATGTATTTCTGGATGTCGTTGGTATCCGTTATGGGTCCCAGGACATCAACGGAGATCTCTTCCCATGGATTCTCCGGGCAAGCATATCTGTCCAGGGGTGGCCTCAACATTTTTTGAGTCTTGTCTGCATTGCTGCATTGCTCACATCCTCTTACGTGGCGTTCTACTGCCATGTCCATCCCCGGCCACCAGTAGTCCTCCTTGGCTCTTCCCTTGGTCTTTACTTTGCCTAGATGACCCTCATGGGTGATGGCCACTATGCGTTGTCTCAATGAGGTCGGAGGAACCACCTTGTTGCCGCGCAACAGGAACCATGGCTTGTCTCCTACAGACAGTTCTTCCCTTACTTCCCAATACTGTTTGAGCTCTTCTCCTAGCAATCTCTTCTCCGGCATCCGTTTGTTACGTACGCTTTTATGGCACTCAGCTTCTCGTCCTTTCCGTATTCCTCTTCCCATTCTTGGGCACTGATTGCTCTTTCATCCAGTGAACGCTACGGCATAGTCCTCCCATCCACCTTCGTCTTGAACTTCCGAGGCCTCCTTGGACGCTGCTCTACTCAGGAAGTCCGCCACTTTGTTCTTGTGTCCTGGGAGATATTCTACATCATAGACGTAGTCTAGTAATCTGAGCGTCATCTTCGCGATTCGTGGCGTGGCATGCTCATGCCCGCATGACGTGAGGACCTTCACCAACGGCTTGTGGTCCGTGCGAAGCAGAAACCTTCCGCCCCACAGGAATTGCAGGAATCTCTCCATCGCCCACACCGCCGCCAACATCTCCTTTTCGATGATGCTGAATTTGCTCTCGTTCGGGGCTAGCGCTCGTGACGCAAAACTAATCGTGGTTATCGCCCCATCTGCAGTCCTTTGCGTCAGCACAGCCCCCAGCCCGCGGTCACTAGCGTCCGTAGTCAACATGGTGGGAGTTTCAGGGTCATATCCGTGAATGGGCACCGCCTCGCTGATGTTCCTTTTCACTGCCTCGAATTCTCGTTGATGCTCTGCCGTCCATAGGAACGTGGATTTGTTTTTGAGGAGTGACCTCAAATGATGGGTCCTGGACGCGAAATGGGGGACAAATTTGCTATAAAACTCTGCCATCCCCAGAAAGGTCCGTACATCTTCTTTGTTCGACGGGGTGGGAGCTTCCTTGATTGCTGCGACGTTGGACGCTTTGGGTTCGATGCCGTGCCGGCTTATCTCGTGCCCTAGGTACGTGACTGTGTTCAAGCCGGACTTGCATTTGTCCCATTGGGCAGTGAGCCCGTTCTGCTTCAGTACTGTCAGGACTTCCGCTAACCTCTTGTTATGCTCTTCTCGGGAGGCTCCCATTACCAAGATGTCATCCTGAAAGTATTGGATGCCTGTCTTCTTGTGGAACAACTTGTGCATCAACTTTTGGAAGACTGCTGCTGCCGATGCGAGACCGAACGGCATCCTTAGGAACTTGTAGCACCCGAACGGCGTGATGAACGACGTCAGGTGGTTGCACTATCGGTGCAGAGCGATCTGGTGGTAGGCGGACGTCAAATCTACGGTGGAGAATCACTGCGCACCTTGGGTTTTTGCCAGCATCTCGTTGATCCTGGGAAGCGGGAACTTGTCCACCACAATGTTCTTGTTCAGTTCCCTTAGGTCGACACATAGCCTCACCTTCCCGTTGGGTTTCTGTGCCACTACTAAGGGGGCCAACCATTCCGCGTTGTCGATCGCCTCTATCACGCCGTTGTCCTCCAACCTTTGTAGTTCTTCTTGCACTGCCACCCTTGTGCGGAATGGGATGTTGCGCACCTTGTGCGACACTGGCTGGGCTCCCGCTCTGAGTTGAATCTTGTGTGTGAACTTCGCCATGCGGCCAATGGAGTCCTTAAACACTTCCGGGAATTCATCCTTCCATCGCTGGGCCTCCGGGTCTTGCCCGTCGTCGGTCATAAGGACTTGCATGTGCCCTCCTGGGTTCAGCTTTATGCCCAAGGCTCCTTGGTCTCTCCAGCTCAACACCGACGGTCCCTTCTCCGCCACATACAGCTTCCCCTCACACGTACGTCCTCGGAATTTGAAGGTTAGCGGGCAATACCCCACCATGGGTATTGGTTCCCCCGTGAACGTCACCGGGTGAATGTCAGTGGGCCTCAAGTAGTACGCTGTGCTTGGTGCGAAGTCTTCCTCCCATATCCTCCTTTGTACGATTGTGTATGGCGAACCTGAGTCCGCTACCATGGTGACTCTTATGCCTCCTATCTTCATTTCACACTTGGGCTTCTTGTCCGCCGCGCTCTCTATACCCAATACTTGTTCCTCTACTATCAGGATTTCATCGTCCTCTTCTCTTTCTACGTCTTCTTCTTCTTCGCGCGCCCCTTGGGCTACGTACTTCATCTCTTGTCTCTGAGACTTCTTCCTGCACACTTTCTCGTAGTGGCCTATGAGTCCGCAATACGAGCATTTGGCGCCAAATGCCGGGCAACCCATGTCGCTGGCTGCATGGGTGCCGCTGCCGCACCTGTAACAGGCCGTCTTATTCCATTGTCTTTGCCCTTGTGTTCTCGTCGCCCGGGCATTTAACTTTCTGTGGGTCCGTGTGCCTTGTTGCCACGCCGGTTGTTTGCTGTCTGGTGGTTTCCGGTCTTCTACCTTGCATACCGCCTGCTCCGGGTGGTGTTCGCGTTTGGCCACTTCTGCGCACCTCCTGGTTAGTTCTGCTTTCTTCACAAGGGCTATGACGGTTTTCAGTGGTGCGTCTCCATTCGTCCACAGTTTTTCTTGGATGGCAGTGTTTACGGTGTGCATGATGATTTGGTCCCTTATTAGGTCCTCCTGCAGGGTACCGAACTTGCACGTTAGGGCCAGTTTCTTTAGGGCCGCCACGTATTCATCGACTGATTCTCCTTTATTCTGTTTCCGATGGTAGAAGTTATACCTGTCTATTGCCGTGCACACCACCGGGCGATAATGGGTGTCCAGGTCATCTAGCGCTTGTTGAAACACGTCGTCGCCTGCTGCCGTCCTGTCTTCCTTCACCAGGTCTTGGTACACTCGTTGCCCTGCTGGGCCCAAATGATGGAGGAGAATCTTCTTCCGCCACGAGCTCGTGTACGGAGTGTCACCCTCCTCTTCCAGGGCTGCGAGGTAGTTGAGGAAATACCTTTTCCAGTCCTCCCACGGCATCTCGGGCTCCCCTGGTTTGGCCAAGAAAGGCACCGGGTTTGTTAAGGCGCATGTCTGAGAGGTCATCTTCTTCCCTCTGCCGGCGCGTCTACCTCTCCGTGTGGGCGTGCCCAACATCTCCTCCTCTCCGACGTCGCTGCTCCTCCCTTCTTCCCCCTGACTGGAGTCTCCACTCGCCGTGGGACCGCCGCTGATTTCCTCCAGGGTGCTGGTCAATGCCCGCCTGGCTATGTCCCGTGCCTCCTTACCCCTGTACTGGGTTGCTCCGATTGGCCCCGCGGGCCCTTCTCGCCTGTTTCAGTGGCTCGGTGCGCTTATCACGCTACCTTGGCGCCTTTGACGGCCGGCGCGTCCTCCACCTCTCTGCCGCGCTCCTGCGTTGTGCCCGTGGTGGCTGCTGCCGGGTTCTCTCGGTTTCAATGGGCTCGGGTCCAGGGTGTGTGTGCCTCACCCTTCACCACCTCGTCGCCATTGTAATGAAGTAGGTATTATTGTGATGAAGTAAGTATTACAGCCCCTCACCGAAAGAACCACGCATACACGAGGTTGTGGTGTACTGCGTTTATTCCTTACACAGGAGCGCTGGAGCGGAGCTCTGTCCTCGTTGAATTCGGCGCTCATACTCCGCCGGGAAATGGCCGCCGCCGGACGTCCTGTGACGTCAGACGGCGAGCGTAAAACCGCTCGACCGCTACACCACAGGGACAAGCAGAGCAGGGAATGCCTTGCATGCAGCTCAAGAGTAAATCGAGGGTGTAACGGTCAACAACCTTGGGAGAGTTCCGAAGACTGAAAGGCAGTAATAAAATGTAGAAAACAAACCTATGTTGTAATTCAGAGCGGAAGACAAGCTGTGATTGTTCTTTTGTCGAGGGTTTCTCCTTACGCTGTCACAAATGAAACTCCCAAAACAGTCAGAAACCTGCCGATGGTCGAGTTAAATGAGTGGGTCCAACAGGATTCATGTTACTCGTCGCCATTGTTGCGAAGTAGAGGCTTGGAGACATTTGTATTTAAATTCCACTTCTTTATTGACTTGAATCCAAGTACTGTGTCGAGGAGCTCAGAAAGAAATCTCCTCTCATTCCAGTACTCTGTCTTCTGGTGACCTCATCGTATTCTTCAGCTTGAGGAGAGACTCGAGAGTTGTAACTTCATTAGCTCAGTAGCAGGCAGGAGCTGTATGAAGCAAATTAGGCTCCACAAGAAAACAGAAAATAATTAAGCATCAAACAACGAAGGTTTATTTCATGTAATGCTTTAAAGAAGGCAAGAATCAGGTAAGCAGCAGTTAATAATCAGAATTCATAAGCATCAAAAAAATATGTAAATCAGTTTATATCAAAGTCTTATAATTTATAGGATGATCCAGCATGGATCTTCCCTTTGCGTTCTTCAAACGTAGACTGTCTGGAACAAATACGATACATTAACTACATTTGCACTCTTTAGGTGGATCCTGAAAGTGTGCTACTCATTGATACAACATTCCACAATAGTAACAAAAAATAAACATTTCTGCACTTGGAATAGAAATGCAAAGGAATATTAAGTTCAACCATATCAGAACTTCAGCTTACTAGAAATAAAATGTTCACGTGTCACAAAAACAAGATGACAAACAATGTCCTACATTTTGAAATCCAGGCGTACATTAGCTATAATCATTTTGATCCTTATTACAAGAATAAAAAGGCATATCGGACAAATCAAAATAATTAGAATTGGTATCAATATGGTCTTGAGTATTCCCTCCCCGAAGACTACTAAACCACTCACCAATCTTTGAAAACCCTTTCTTTATCGCTTCCCAGGCACCTATCTTCTCTAAACTCTTCACTTTGTAAGAAATGTCTGTCATGTTAGTTATATACTGGTTAATCTGGTTATTTGTGTCAGGCACATAGGCGCAACATCGCTGAATGCAAAGCATATGACAAACTTCACCCTCTTTTGCTAATAGAGTGTCTAAAGTAAGCCTATTCTGCAATACCATAACACATCTGGCCATAAACTTCTTATTTACTGTGATTAGAGCACCCGCTGTGTACGTTGCTAAAGGATCTACCAAGGAAGACAGCGTTCTAATCTTCACGTCATTTAAAACTACACCAACAGCAAGTAACATAGCTCCAAATATATCTCCTTCTGCTAGTAAAGCACTACCCTTAGTTTTCCCAGGAGCATTTACATTCCTGTCCTCAGTGTCATCTACATGACACACCTTAGAAACACTAAAGTACCCAATTCAGTCGAAGCTGAACATAAGCAATTTCTGCACAGATAGTAAATTCCTCTAACAGTAGGTTTTTCTCCTATCAGAACTGCACCACTTGCTCTAAACCCTTAGACACAATCACTCCGGCCCACCATCTCTACTTTTTGAATCTGAGCTTTCTTATGCATCACACATGAGTTGCCCCTTTTGTAAATCCAAACTGAATTTTCAAACATATTCCTATTTCGTTTAATGCCTTTTCTTCTTTCTCCAAAAATACTTCTTTCTCCTTTCGCAATGGTTTTTTTCAACCTTTAATTTTCATGTATTTCATTCTTCCTCAAACCTATCAAAGTGCAATGAAGCCTCAAAATTAGTAGGGTTAGCTAAGTTAATTTGTGTGATAGGCCTCATATAATGATACATGCGGTCCACGGACTTCACCCCTGCTTGTGGATTTAAAAACTCAAAAATAGGCACATTATCTAAAGGGAAATCAAAAAAATTGAAAAATAACACTCCAAATGATCTTGGTGATAAAACAAATTCATAATTATACCACCCACAAAAATGGGAACAAGTAAGATGCAGTTAGTGATAAGTGACACTTGCTGCTGTAGAAGGTGAAAGATGCATATGTATATACCAATCTTGGACACCCTTTACCCTGGAATACTCCAACAACCTAAAATAAACATTGTCTGAAAATTCACTGCAGAGGAATCTTTGTATGCTATTGATATACTAAATCTATGGCTTCCGTCTAATAAGGTCTGGTTACATGTAATCTCAGATGAAGCATGGTCAAAAGAAGAGATAAGCCTCATAAATAAGCACACTATTAATATGACTGTGGCCAATGCCAAAACTACTAGTACAGTTTTGCAACCTTTTTGTGTGGTTGACACCATGGTTTCTATTGAGTCAGATTAAAAAAGGAAAAAGAAGAAAAAGGAAAAATATGCATGTTCACACTCAGTGGCGGCTCCTTTGCTAAGCAGTGGAGCTTCGCCCCACTGCTCAAAAGGAAAAATAAAACGGTAATAAACTATTGTTATTTTCATTTTATTTTTCCTATTGAAGTCAGTGGTTCTTGGAGCGGGCGGGGCTGGTTAGAGCAGGGACAGGGGTGGTTTGCACTCCTAAGTGTGCATGACTGCTTGGCCGGCCCTCTTGGGCCGGCCAAACAGTCTTGTGCACTTTGCATCTTCCCCACCAGACTTTCTTTACACAGCCTGGTGAGGAACATGCAAAGCCTCCCAGTCCCCGTCTGAGGGCCGAACCACAGTGCTCAGACCAATCACAACCCTGCATGGCAGCATTGTGATTGGTTTTGGGTAGCCTTGGAGGCCTGGTGCATCCCGCTGCCAGTGGAAACAGAAAGAAGGAAAAGGACTGAGGAGAGATGTCGGCCGGCATAGGTAATTATTATTATTATTTGTTTCGCCCTGACCCCTTCACACCCCACCACTCCCGTCTGGTAGCAGCACCTGCTGTTCACACTACTGTTCAAATCAGCAAAACTTTCCATTCTTTTCACTGTTAGTTCATTTTAGACTTTAGGATAATGGAACCAACTACTTCAACTGGATACATAAAGGGAAACTCTAACTGTCCCACTGGTTTGCCTGTGGCAACCGAATATCTTCATCAGGTTAAGTACCGTACAAAATATTAATTTTTAAATGTAAGGAAATGTACCATCTGAGTTTATTAATCAACATTTTTGTTCCATCCTCTGCTCATTATCCCCCATTCTGATTATTACAATCCTAATTTTAATCGCAATCTAGGTTATTTTGATTGACCAGAATCTCATCCTCAAAGGGAAGCTACGGTAGTGAGTGCTGACACTTCGAATAATAGGGTTGAAGCTGAGTTCCCTTTATCCGGGATACCAAATTTTCTTAGCCACTCCCCTGTGCAAACTCATTTAGAGCATTCAAACTATCATGACAGTAGCCCTAATATTACCTGTCAGCCTAATTTGTCGGGAATAGGGTTGGGCTCAATGATTTCGTGGAATGTTGCCGGCCTAAAGTCAAAAATTGATTCCCCGGAGTGGGTCCAATTTATGGGTAATTTTGATGTCTGCCTCCTCCAGGAGACTTGGTCCTGCGAGCCGCAGTTTCTCCAAGGTTTTTTGAATTTCCACGTTCCTGCATCTAAGGGACCCAAAGGGCGTCCGATGGGTGGGTTAACAATATGGGCTCGCCAAGAATTATTCTTGGTGGTTAATGAAATCAATACAGGTTCCCCTGACATTCAATTGGTCAGACTATCCGCGGGCCCATCGGGTGACGTGGACATCTATAATTTGTACCTGAGGGGGACTAATGGGATGAAGTCCAGGACCTTGGTTGCACTGGATTCCCTTATCGCACAGCACTCAAGTGAGAGGGGAGTGCTTGCTGCAGGGGATCTGAATGTAACTTTCGAACCACTCTTAAGTTCAGATTCTTGCTGGGGACTTGACCCTGAAGAAGATCAATTATGGGGTATCCCTGGCCTTGATATGGACCCAATAAAACGTTGGTCAGAGGCAGCAGTGCAGGTCAACGCCCTCTGTTATGAAAGAGGCTTGAGGGCTTTGAATGGAAGAACCCCTGGAAATAAGGAAGGGGCCTACACTTTTGACAATGGCCGATGTTGGACAGGCCACACGAAGGGCTGGCTCCCTCCCCGCATGACAGGGCCCCAGCCCAGGCCCACCAGGCGTGACCCACGAGAATCACCCGCACCCCGTCTCCCGACGGAATCCCTGCCCTCGGACCTCCATGTATCACGGACCCAAGCCACCACCGGCTCCCCCGGCCGGGTCAAGCCGCCATCTTGGGCCCTGCGCCACGAGGCCGCGTGGCCTCCATCCGACCCTAACCCTGGGCCTGGCCGGCCCCGACATCCCGGCACCACCATCCACCCAGGAGGTGAGCGGACCACTTGGCAGGTCAATGGGAGAATGAAGCGCCAAGGACTCTCCCCCGCCAGGTGCCGATCGCCTCCAGCTCCCCCAGGCGCTGGCTCCACCCCCTGCTGGGTGTCTGGACACCTTCATCCCGGACCCTCCGACCTCCAAGTGCGAGGGTCCGGACATCAAAGGGCGCCTGCCCTATAACTGGGGCAGCTCCGGAGCAGGGAGGCAGTTGTATCCTGGAGTTGAGAGACACCAAGAGAACTCAGCCTTGACGGACTACTGGCGCTGCCGTAGCCCTACCTTGCGAACTATCGTCCTGCCTGCTGGCGCTGCCGCGGCCTTCTGCAACATCCATCCTCGTCGGGACCTGCTGGCGCTGCCGCGGACCGTTGTAACGACCACCTTCACCGGGACCTGCTGGCGCTGCCGCGGACCGTACCTCGACCATCTTCACCGGGACCTGCTGGCGCTGCCGCGGACCGTGTATCGACCATCTCCACCGGGACCTGCTGGCGCTGCCGCGGACCGTGTATCGACCATCTCCACCGGGACCTGCTGGCGCGGCCGCGGCCCGTACCAGCTAAACCACCAAGCTCGAGGATTGTGAGCTAATCACCGTATCATCCGAACTACCAGACTGGTAACCAGACTGTCCCGCTACCCCTTTTCCTATCTTGAGAGACTTAATCGAGGGGACCCCTGAGTCCAGACCTCCTTGTACCATTTCATCGTACCTTAAGAAGTGCATATAAAGAACGCTAAATCTTATCCTTGTGTGGTATCTGTCTGTGGGGGGGAAGTTATTTGTCTGTACGATCGCTGGAGACGGCTCTCCCCGGAGACCTCTCCCCTTGTCCTCGGCCGACCCTCCCGGTCCGTCTAACATTGGTGGCCAGCGGCGCGATCCGAATCAACGCGTAATCGTACAGAAAGTAGCTCACCCCACGACAAAACCACGATGTCAGCCAAAGATAGCGGTTCCACTGAAAAGTTCCAAATGGATAAGTTGGAAGAATATAGCCACCGCGAACTTAAACAATTCTGCATGGAACTAGGCATTGCTACCACCGGCCTGAGTACCAAAGATGATTTGAAGCACGCCCTTGAGTCGTGGACAGAAACTGGGATCACCGGACCCTCCGACCAAAACAGTGTCGCACCAGAGGGGAACGCCACGGCTCCCGAGGAGCGGGGAACGGGCCTCTCGCAGGAGGAGATCCAGGAAAGAGAAAGAACCAGACTACACGAATTGGAAATGGCACGACTCAAGATGGACGGTGAACTCAAGTTAGCCGAGCAGAAAATAAATCTAGAGCATCTGCGGCTCCGAGAAGAGCGAGAAGAAAAGCAAAGACAGAGAGAGCTTGAGGAAAAAAGAATAACACTCGAACACGAGCGCAAACTGGCGGAAATAGAACTTCGGAAACAGAATAAAGAACCGGGGATGCCTGAGCGACCGCACACCCCGGGGGCAACCGAGAAAAAAGTCCACATCCCCAAGGATGTTGTCCGAGAGTATGTTCGAGAAGACGACATACAACAGTGGTTCAAAGCCTACGAGATCGCCATGACCTCCCACCGGATCGACCGGAGTGATTGGGGAGCCGGACTATGGGGGGGGTTCGTCAACGAAGGCCGCGATGCCCTGCTGCAGCTCCCAGATCACCAAATGTCGTCCTACGACCACATGAAGGCTGCCCTCCTCACCCGCTACGGCCTCACACCCGAGATGTACCGCCAGAGGTTCAGAGATTGCACCCGGATCCCGGGTACAACTTGGGTGGAGTACGTCAACTATTTCAGCCGAGCCTTCGAGGGTTGGATCAAGGGGAGCCAGGTAACAACCTACGAACAACTCTTTAACCTTATGGTATGGGAACACCTGTCGAACAACTGTTTCGTCGAGCTCAGGCAGCACCTCCTCGACAGTAAACTGACTGACCCCCGGCAGCTCGCCGCTGAGGCTGATCGATGGGAAAGCACCCGAGTGGGCCGGAGAGGACCACACGAGCAAAACCGAAGCAACCAAGGCCAGCACCGTCCCCGGGGAGGAGGAGGAGGCCAGGGGCGAGGGAGAGACAGCCCCCCGGCAACAACCGTGACCAGCACCCCGCCCCCGACCGGCCGGGGCAACCCCCCGATGCGTCCTGGGTTCCGAGCCAACGTCACGTGCCACCGATGCCAGCGAGTCGGCCACTACGCCAATGACCCGAGCTGCGCGCAGAACCAAACGCCCAAGCCCCGCCAGGTGGCTGCCGCCGCCCTGGGGGAAGAACGACTATCAGAGGAACAGGGAGAGTATGAGCCGGCCCAGCAAGAGTGGGAACCGGCCGCCATGGTTCTAGCGTGTCTAGGGGGAAAAGACATGGTCCCGCGGGCTCCCCTACCCGCCAACACCAGGAAATACGGTCAGTGGGTGACCATTAATGGGCGTCGGGCCGAGGCCTTACGTGACACAGGCGCCAGTGTGACGGCCGTCCGCTGTCACCTGGTGAAGCCCGAGCAGATCCTGCCGAACATTCTCTGCCCCGTCCGCTCAGCCGACAACTCCGAAAGTCTGTGTCAAATGGCCTGCGTCCCCTTCGAATGGGGAGGGGTCTCCGGCCTGTTGAAGGTGACGGTCCGGGATGATGCCCCCGTGGACTGCCTCCTGGGGAATGACCTTGAGAGTTCCCCGTGGGCCACCGTCGAGAGAAGAGAGCACCTGCGGATGCTGGGCCTCCCGGACTGGGCCTGCGTAACCACCCGGTCCATGGCTGCCCGTGCCGTCCCCCGATCCGAAGAACCGGAATGGCCAGCACCTCCGCCCCCGGTCGCCCCAGTAGAAGACAACGACGAGGCCAACCCCCCGGAACCAACGATCGAAGGGAACACGCAACCCCAGGACCTACCCGGCCTGGCTCAATGGCGTCAAGAAGGGGGGCCCACCCAGGAACAGTTCCGCCAGGAGCAAAAGACCTGCCCCTCCCTCGAGGGACTCCGCCAACAAGCCAGCGCCCAGAGCGCAGGGGACTCCACCGGAACTCACTGGGTCTACTGGGATAACGACCTGCTATACAGCGAGCAAAGAATCGCGGAGCTAGGGGCCGGTCGAGTACTAGTGGTACCTCTACGCTTCAGAGACTTTCTGCTCAACCTGGCCCACGATGTACCCCTGGCAGGACACCTGGGCCAGGACAAAACGTACAGTCGCCTAGTAACCCACTTTTTCTGGCCGAAGATGAGGAACGACGTCCTGAACCACTGCCGGTCCTGCCCCACGTGCCAAGCCAGCGGGAAGAGTGGCCGTAAGCTGAAAGCCCCTCTACAACCCTTCCCAGTGGTCACTACCCCGTTCGAGAGGGTAGGGATAGACATTGTGGGGCCCCTGGACCCCCGCACGGCGCAAGGACACAGGTTCATCCTAGTACTGGTGGACCACGCCACCCGCTACCCCGAGGCGGTGCCCCTACGGACTGTGACCGCTCCGGTGGTTGGCCGGGCCCTAATGGGGATCTTCTCCCGGGTGGGCTTCCCCCGAGAAGTCGTCAGCGACCGAGGGACGAACTTCATCTCCAAATACATGAAGTCCCTCTGGCAACAGTGCGGGGTCACCTACAGATTCACGACCCCCTATCACCCCCAAGGGAATGGACTAGTGGAGCGATTCAACCGCACTCTCAAGGGGATGATTGGGGGATTGGAAGAGCCCCTCCGACGCCAGTGGGATGTACTACTCCCGTGCCTCCTCTTCGCCTACCGGGAAGTTCCCCAGAAATCCCTCGGTTTTAGCCCTTTCGAACTCCTGTACGGGCACCCTGTGCGAGGGCCCCTCAGCCTAGTCAAAGAAGGTTGGGAGATGGCCCCCCTAAAGACCCCTCCAGACGTCTTCAAGTACCTCCTGGCCCTACGCAACCAGACTCGGCGCTTCAGGGAGATGGCCAAGGCGAACCTCGAGGCCAGCCAGGAAGACATGAAGAGGTGGTATGATCACAATGCCTCCTCCGTCGAGTTCGAACCTGGTCAACAAGTGTGGGTGATGTCCCCCACCGAACCATGTGCCTTGCAAGATAAGTGGACGGGGCCCTTCAAAGTGGTCGAGCGCAAAAGCCCCGTCACTTACCTCATCGACATGGGGACCCCCCGGAACCCCCTTCGGGTCCTCCACACCAACAGACTCAAACCACACTTTGTGCGCTCAGAACTTAGCCTCCTGATGGCTACGGACAGTGGGGCAGAGGAAGACTCCGAACCCCTCCCGGATCTACTGAAGGCTCAGGAGAACGACGGTTCCGTGGACGGGGTCCGGCTCTCCGATGCCCTCACCCCAGAGCAACGCCAGGGCTGCCGGGACCTCCTGCTGCGGTTCGCTACACTGTTCTCCCTCACCCCCGGGGTCACCCCTTGGTGCTTGC
Organism: Triturus cristatus; assembly: GCF_964204655.1. Taxonomy (NCBI): domain Eukaryota; kingdom Metazoa; phylum Chordata; class Amphibia; order Caudata; family Salamandridae; genus Triturus; species Triturus cristatus. The sequence continues at coordinate 947,102,225 of NC_140584.1, forward strand.
ACGACGTGGACACCGGGGACAGTCCCCCTATCCGACACCGGGCCTATCGCGTACCAGATCGGGTACGGGCTTGCATACAAGAAGAAGTAGCCAGAATGCTCACGATCGGGGTCATCGAGCCCTCGGACAGTCCCTGGGCCAGCCCGGTTGTATTGGTACCCAAAGCCGCTGCCCCCGGCACCACACCTGAACTGAGATTCTGCGTCGACTACCGGGGCTTGAACGCTGTCACCCGGACCGACGCTCACCCTATCCCCCGGGCGGACGAACTGATCGACCGGCTGGGGGCCGCCCGCTACCTCAGTATCTTCGACCTAACAGCGGGCTACTGGCAGATCGGCCTCACACCCCGGGCTCAGGAACGATCTGCCTTCTCTACCCCCGATGGCCACTACCACTTCAAGGTCATGCCCTTCGGCATGAAGAACGCCCCCGCCACGTTTCAACGTCTTGTGAACCAGGTCTTGGCGGGGCTCGAAGAGTTCAGCGCGGCCTACCTGGACGATATCGCTGTATACAGCCGCCACTGGTCCGACCACCTCCTCCACCTCCAAGAGGTCCTACAAGCCCTCCAGCGGGCCGGCCTCACGATTAAGGCCGGCAAATGCCAAATTGGTCAAGGGTCCGTGACCTACCTTGGGCACCAGGTGGGAAGCGGGCTGGTGGCCCCGCTGCAACTTAAAATTGCTGCCATCCAGTCCTGGCAGCCCCCCGCCACCCAGACCGAGGTCCGAGCCTTCTTGGGGCTCACCGGCTACTACCGGCGGTTCGTGAGGGACTACGGCAGCATTGTGGGGCCCCTCACGGGTCTCACGTCCAAAAACCAGCCGAAGCGGATTAACTGGACCACCGACTGTCAAGCGGCCTTCGAAAAGCTGAAGGCCGCCCTGTGCACCGCCCCTGTACTCCAGGCTCCCGATTACAGTCGGGAATTCGTGGTACAGACAGACGCCTCCGACCACGGCATCGGGGCGGTTCTTTCCCAAGTGAACCCCGAAGGTCATGACCAGCCGGTGGCCTTCATCAGCCGACGTCTCCTGGCCCGAGAACAGCGCTGGAGCACAATTGAGAGGGAGGCCTTCGCAGTGGTGTGGGCCCTCAAAAAGCTCCGGCCCTATCTCTTCGGTACCCACTTCCGGGTACAAACCGACCATCGACCCCTGCAGTGGCTGATGCAGATGCGGGGGGAGAACCCAAAACTATTGCGCTGGTCCATCTCCTTGCAGGGAATGGACTTCACCGTGGAGCACCGACCGGGCCAAGACCACGCCAACGCGGATGGCCTGTCACGATTTTTCCGCCTCGACGAGGAGAGTCCCCAAGGAGATGGGTGACTCTCCCCGCCTTCAGCTGGGGGGGACGCATGTTGGACAGGCCACACGAAGGGCTGGCTCCCTCCCCGCATGACAGGGCCCCAGCCCAGGCCCACCAGGCGTGACCCACGAGAATCACCCGCACCCCGTCTCCCGACGGAATCCCTGCCCTCGGACCTCCATGTATCACGGACCCAAGCCACCACCGGCTCCCCCGGCCGGGTCAAGCCGCCATCTTGGGCCCTGCGCCACGAGGCCGCGTGGCCTCCATCCGACCCTAACCCTGGGCCTGGCCGGCCCCGACATCCCGGCACCACCATCCACCCAGGAGGTGAGCGGACCACTTGGCAGGTCAATGGGAGAATGAAGCGCCAAGGACTCTCCCCCGCCAGGTGCCGATCGCCTCCAGCTCCCCCAGGCGCTGGCTCCACCCCCTGCTGGGTGTCTGGACACCTTCATCCCGGACCCTCCGACCTCCAAGTGCGAGGGTCCGGACATCAAAGGGCGCCTGCCCTATAACTGGGGCAGCTCCGGAGCAGGGAGGCAGTTGTATCCTGGAGTTGAGAGACACCAAGAGAACTCAGCCTTGACGGACTACTGGCGCTGCCGTAGCCCTACCTTGCGAACTATCGTCCTGCCTGCTGGCGCTGCCGCGGCCTTCTGCAACATCCATCCTCGTCGGGACCTGCTGGCGCTGCCGCGGACCGTTGTAACGACCACCTTCACCGGGACCTGCTGGCGCTGCCGCGGACCGTACCTCGACCATCTTCACCGGGACCTGCTGGCGCTGCCGCGGACCGTGTATCGACCATCTCCACCGGGACCTGCTGGCGCTGCCACGGACCGTGTATCGACCATCTCCACCGGGACCTGCTGGCGCGGCCGCGGCCCGTACCAGCTAAACCACCAAGCTCGAGGATTGTGAGCTAATCACCGTATCATCCGAACTACCAGACTGGTAACCAGACTGTCCCGCTACCCCTTTTCCTATCTTGAGAGACTTAATCGAGGGGACCCCTGAGTCCAGACCTCCTTGTACCATTTCATCGTACCTTAAGAAGTGCATATAAAGAACGCTAAATCTTATCCTTGTGTGGTATCTGTCTGTGGGGGGGAAGTTATTTGTCTGTACGATCGCTGGAGACGGCTCTCCCCGGAGACCTCTCCCCTTGTCCTCGGCCGACCCTCCCGGTCCGTCTAACAGCCGACATAGGAGTAGAATCGATTACGTACTTTGCAGTACGAGGTTATGGCAATTTGTAAAAGATATGGTTGTAGTACTCAGACCAGAAAGTGACCATAACCCTTTATGTGTAACGCATCGCTGGTGGAAAAGTAGCAATGCTGAACCAGCAGCGGCGTCATCTACCCCACCTGAGGTATTTCCCTCTAACGACATGCGCAGGCTCAAGTGGAGTGCGGTTAGGTCTAACGAAAAGGCAATTGATAGCATTAATATCTTGCTGTCCGAAGTTGTTGTGGAGCTCGAAAGTTGCAGGCTCTCCGACCAAGGTGTTATGGCAGCCACCGGCCACCATGAAATTTTCTTCGAGGAACTACGCCAGTTTTTTCTTAAACCAACTAGGAGAGGTAGTCGACCACCATCTAAACGCTTGCGGTGGTATGACGCTGATTGCAAAAGTGCCAGAACTAACCTTATCACAGCCCTCTCCAGTGGCAGTATTGGTCATGTGAGGGAAGCTCGCCAATTATATAAGAAATGCATAGCTTTGGCCAAAAAGAATTGGGACGAGCAATATTGGACAGACTTGAAAGATGCTAGTGATGCCAGGGACTCACGATTATTTTGGAACATCATCAAGTGGGGCAGGGGAGGGTTACCAGATAGACCAACAAATCATGTCTCACAAGATGACTGGGTAAATTACTTTAGGCCCCCATATGCATGTGCCCCCCAGACAAATCCTGCAGGGGAAATATCCCTTGTTTTCTTCTCTAGTGGCCCCTTTTGCACCAAAGACACCCTAATGGCTCTGGGATCTGTAGCAGCTGGGCGAGCTCCAGGTCTTGATGGGATTCCATCTGATCTCTTTCTTGGTAACAAAAAACCCTGGAGCGAATACATTACCCTTTTGGCAAATGCAATTGCTGTTGGTGCTCCAGTTCCTAAATCCTGGGGGGGGGGCTGTTATAATTCCCGTGTTTAAAAAGGGTGACAGAACCCTCCCTGGGAATTATAGACCAATCAGTTTAATTGACACAATTCAGAAGGTCATTGGGAGGATGTTACTGAACCAGGTGTTAGCGTGGGCTGATGATAATATGATTCTCTCCCCCCTTCAAGCTGGTTTTCGTAAGTCAACCAGCACACTGGATCAGGTCTTTAGATTTGTGCAACTGCACTGGAAAGTGGTTACTCTGGGGAAAGGCAGTCTCTACGTAGCATTTGTGGATCTGCGAGCTGCCTTTGACCTTGTCCCTCGCCATCGGCTATGGGTTGTCCTCAATAAATTAGGACTCCCGGTAGAAATCTTGACAATGATAAAGAGGCTCCATGAGTCTAATTTTGCTAGGATTCAGTGGGGAGGAGCAGGTGAAGTCACCCCAGAGTTCCCGGTCGAGCGGGGTGTGTGGCAAGGCTGCACCATGGCTCCAACCCTTTTTTCCTTATATATCAATGGGATTGCCCAAGCTATGCTCAACGCCACTATTGATGCCCCAAAACTTGCTGGAGTTACTACTCCGATATTAATGTTTGCGGATGATACGTTAATCGTATCAAAAACTCCAAATGGCTTGCAGAGAGCATTAAAAGTCTTTGAGGAATTTTGTCTTGGCCATGGTTTGGAGGTAAACGTGGCCAAGACTAAACTTATGGCCTTCAATCCGCATCCAAATCGTAGAGTGAGTAAGTTCTTGCTGGATGGGCAACAAATAGAAATGGTCTCCAACTTTGTCTACTTGGGCATACACATAACTAGTACCAGCAAGTGGGATAAGCACATTGAGGTAGCTGCCTTGAAGCTTAGGCAAATCTCAGGAACCCTGATAAGAGAACACAAAAAGTCTTTTACCAAGCCCGTTAAACCTGTACTCCAAGTTTACGAGGCAAAGGCCCTGGGTTCAGTTTTGTATGGGGCAGAATTATGGGGGTTTAACCGGCTGGTTCCCCTAACAACAGCAGAAAATTCTTTTCTCCGTAGCATAACAAGCCTCCCGCAGAGTTCACCTATGGTCCCTGTAAGGTATGAGCTTGGCAGGAATGCCATTGCAGACATCGCCAGATTACGCCCGATTTTATACTGGCGAAGGCTCTGGACTACTCCCGAGCTCTCTTTGTATGCCAAAGGGATTATTGATGTCATAGATCTAGATGTCTTTCACAAAATTGAATGGCTGAGGCAGCTCCGCCAGACCTTAACAGTCATGGGCATGGCGGGGCTATGGAGTGACCCAACAACTGCGCAGTTTCCCCCAAAGAAAGTTATGAAAGCTATTTATTGGTGGCGGGTTAACCACCAGGTGTGGAGCCGTGTAAATCCTAACGGGATGGCTGGTCGCTATCTAGAGGTGAAGTTCACACCTGCCTTTGAACCCTACTGGGACCTGATCACAAAGCCTAGAGACAGGAAGCTGTATTTTCAGCTGAGAGCAGGTTCTCTTCCAATCAAGTCTCTTACAGGCAGGTGGTCTAGTACAAATGAAGAAATCTGTCCTGCTTGTGGGGTACATGTAGAATCTATCGCCCATCTACTGTTCGTCTGTCCAGCATTAGCTGTTCCTAGGCGAGTGTGGTTGTCACCATTGTGTAGGAACCTGGGTACTACGAGCAGTGCCGTTGCTTTAAGAATTCTATGCACCAGCACTTCTCCAACCATTTCTATCCCATTAGCAAAATTTTTGGGATGGGCATGGAACCTAAGGGCGAAAGCCTCTAGCAAACCACAGATAATTCCTCCCCATGCAACCCACATCGCAGTTGCCTAGTGTGAAACTCTGTAAAACGATTTTACAATACTGTAGTTGATGGGGGTTTATTAATTATATATTGTTAAATTTGCTGTTAGCTTGATTAGTTTAATGCTTTTTTAGAATTAATTTTTTAACCTATTTATTGATGAACTTAACAATTTTAATGTGTTTTTATATGTAATGTTTTGATTTATGTTTGTGTCTTTTATGATTTTGTCAAATCGAATAAAGACTAAAGGAAAGGCATTTTTGTTCCATCCTCTACTGTGATAACTTTATTTCTAGTAATTTTCTCGAAAATAAGTTCATAAGCTCTCAAATCAGGGTCACCTTTAATGAAGTAGGTCCATTCAGGAGCTGAATATCTTCAGTTTGGCACTCTTTTTGTCTTAGTTTTACTGACCACTGGCTGTTCGTTGTCTCAGTCAAGACGTTTTTTGAACTCTCTTCACTTTTCGGCCACATCTTTTCCCTCTGCACTCTCACATTCACAGTACTTGCAATGTCATCTAGCGTGTGCTGCACACTCTCTTTCTCATTTTCCTGATTTATTCTAGTTGTTATTTTTGGCTCATGCACCACAGTCTTACTTTTAGACTCTTGTGCTCTATCTTCTCCTCCTACTGTATGTTCACACTGAGCTTGAGTTTGACTCTGCGAATCAGTGGTGATGGTCACCACTTCTTCACTGGTTTGCCTCACATTCTTGGAATGGGAGGCCTGGACCCAGCAAGCCTAGACCCAGCATGATAATTTGTCACATGAATCCCCAAGACGTGTTTTCCTGACATGTTTTTTCACCAAAATCCAGTTTCCTGAACTGAGCTTATGACACAGCTCTTGTCTTGAAGGTGTGGTTGCCAAGTCAACCTGATGGGAAACTAAAGGCACCACATTAGCTAATCCTTTACAGTTGACAAGAACCATATCATCCGTTATATCCACGAGAACAACTGCAGGCATTGCTGGGATTCTCATGGCTCACCCCATTCGCACTTCATCTGGGGAGAGTCTAGTCTTTGGATTTTTGGATTTCGAGTGCTTCAAAGGCTCATAAGATCAAGGGAAAGGGCATAAGGCCATTTCAGAGTGCCATTCATGTGTTCCATTACGTCTGAAACTTCTGTTCTGTAACTACTGTGGCATCTTTTTTAAGGTTGTGCACAGCAATTTCATGTTTTCAGTTTTAAAATGAGTTCCACGATCTGACTTTAGAGAAACTGGTGACCCGAAACAAGATATAATTTCCACTGGGGAAAACATAACATCAGGTAAATAGATCTCTCATCATTTAAAACCCAAATCTCATTCTGATTCTTCACACATCAAGTCCTCACCCACTTATCTGTCTCGATTTTGGTCACTTCATTCTGCAACTCTTTCAATACTTCATAGGAATTCACAATATTCATCAACATGTTGAAATGTGGTCATTTTCAGTTTCACATTGTTCATCTTGATTAAATGTGCAGAACTTAATGGTCGGAGTTGTGCAGAACTTAATGGTCGGAGTTCATTCTCAAGATTATGGAAACACATTCTTTGGACACTATCTTAACTCCTTTCTCTGTGTGGCATCCCAGGTAGAGAACCTCCCTCTGGTAGTACTGAAGTTTTGTAGGGGACATCTTGTGTCCATTCTCTGCAAGTTGATCCAGCAATGCATTTGTGTCTTGTATGCAGGCCTCTCGAGTTGTCGGCACCATCAATAGGTTCTCTTTGCACTGTACCATAACCAAACTGCAAGGCAGCTGTAGAGTCTCCAGATATTTCTTCGGTATCTGAATAACGATTGTGGGACTCTCTGTATCCTTTTGTAGGGTCCACACCACACAACGATTTTCACCCAAAATTGTAAAAAAAAAAAAAAAAAAAAAAATTGCTATCCTCATGTAAGGGAATTGAAAAGAATGCGTGACACAGATCAGTCACTCAGAACAGCTCTGCATTACTTGGGATCTGAAAGAGTATCATGGCAGGTTTCAGTACCACAGAAAAACATAAGATTACAATTTGATTCACCTTTAAAAGGTACTGGACTATCCTCCATTTCTTGTTCAGTTTCTGCAAACTCATCACAGGTGAGTTTCAAGGACTCCCTAAAACTTTCTTCAAAATGCTCTGCTGTAATATGGATTTGATGATAAGCATGATTCCTACTACCACTGTAGATGTGAGGATATATTGAGTCCTTCTGGGATACTCTGCATTAGGTCTCACTGTGATTCTCACTGGTTCTGCATTTTTTTAATTAATTTTTTTATTGAAACAACAAATGATCTGCTTATACAATTTTACAATCATGAGGTCATGCACATACAGTCATTCGGCATATATTTCCCACAGGGACAACAACACTTATCTAATCGCAGTAATGTTATAGGTCCTCGTACGAGTCATGATCTGACCCGGGAGGTGTACAGATGTTCCCCCTATATACGTTCCTCTGGCTCTGCATTTTTAATCAATCCAATGTCTTTGCCTGAAATGTCCCAGACTTCCTCGCTCACAGTACATCTTAAGTTGGGAGGTAAGTCTTCATTGGTTTGGACAGGGAATAACCCAACTGCTACTTTTTTTTTTTTTTTTTTTTTTGATTTTCTTTTCTTTCAATTTTTTTATTAGGGTTTTGCATGCATTTCATTACAGTAAACTTTCGCTTATATATGCTCCAATCATTACATTACATCATCATCAACCTTTGCGTGAGCTATAGTGAGTGGGTGCTGTAGTTCGTTAGTTGCCAAAGGTATCTATTATAATCGGTAAGGCTGGTCGCCCCCTAGTGCGCTCTGCTCCGTCCCCGTGTATGTCTGCACAGTAATGTCGCCAGCGTCCGTCTCTATCGGGGTCAGCACTACCTCCCCAATGTAGTGTATGCAACGTTCCCTTCTTTCCCAGGTTCACTGTCAGGTCATGTATCTAGGACCACGGCGTGTAAGCCGTCAACCGGGGCAACTACCGCCTACGGGGCGGTTTGGAACGGGCCCTAGGGAGGGGGGGGATCCTTAAACTTGGAAAAAGAAGGGGTGGGGAAGGAAGGGAGTAGGAGGTGAAAAATGGAAGGGGGGGTGGGAGTGCGGGACTGGCGGGGGCGAGGTTCACGTGCCAGATTGTGGGAGGACTGATAGCTAGTGCGAGCGATCCGTCCTGAGATCTACCTAGGAGAGGGGGGGGGGGGTCGAGCCTGTCGGTCATCGCTTGTCGCGACACAGGGGGCCGGGTCCGCGCTCGCTCTCGCACCTAGGTACTCTGTCTACCTGCGGAGTCGTCTGCGCCCTCCGCCAGGTTGGGGCGGCCAGGGGATGTCGGAGAGGCGTGAGGGGTGAGTTGTGGCACGTCCGGGGCGTCCCTCGACTCGTAGTTTTGCTTAAAAAGGATAAGGAGGAGCACCCATTCCATAGATATCGGGTGTTTACGGGCGCCCTTCGCCTCCTCCTCTCTTAACAGTTCCTCCTCGGCTGCTCCCCATTTGAGCACTGCGCCTGCCCACGCCGGCTTGGACGGTCCTTCTGGGGCCCTCCAATGCATCGCGATGTTCCTCTTCGCGAGGAGCACGGCTAGGGACATAAACTTCCACTGTACCTTCACGGTTTTCTTCTTCGGGGACAACCCCAGTGCACACTCCTCCCAGGTGGCGGCGGCCGGGATTTCAGTTGTAGCGCAGACGGTTTGGTACACCTCCTCCCAAAAACGGTGTATGGAGGGGCAGGCCCAGAACATATGCTTGAAATCGGCGTCTGTCAGGTGACATCGGGGGCAGTCAAATCGCGTTTCAGGGTAAAACCGGTGGAGTTTGTCTGGAGTAAGATACGCCCGGTGGAGAATGTTGAATTGGATATTTTTAAATCGCGCGTTCCTGGACACCTTTTTGGGGGACACCAGGGCTTTGCGCCACTCCGCGTCATTGAATACGCGGCCTGCATCGTCCTCCCACGTTTCCCGGAGTTTGTCCAGGGAAACGTCCGCCAACTCCCTGATCGCTTTATAATGCCAGGTGACCAGGTGACTGCCCGCTCCCATGCGCAGCACTGTATGCAACACCGGATGCGTCGGGGGTTCCCCATCGCGTGGGTTCCAGAAGCGACCACTACTTTCCAGCAGCTGCCTGTGTCTCAGGAATTGTCCCTGGGGGAGGTCATACCACTCCACCATCTGTGCGTACGTCCTCAACTGCCCCTCCTGAAACAGCGCCTCCATCTCTGTGACGCCGTGGTCCGTCCACACCTGGAGGGCCCTCGCGGTGTAGTGTCCGTTCCGTCGCGGGAACCCCACCAGAGGGAGCAGGGGGGAATACAGCGGCCGTCCCCTTGACATGCGGTGTATCCGCATCATGCATCGGCGGGCTACGACGACCTGAAGCGGATGTGTGCGTATCGGCTTTGAGCCCGGCAACAGCATACGTCGGATCGCGGGCAGTGGTAGTCTACCCGCATCCGTGACTGTCTCCTCCATATGTCGCTCCGCCGTCCACTGGGATAACCACTGGAGCTGTGCCGCAAGAAAGTATGATTCGAAGGATGGGGCCCCCAGGCCTCCGGCCGTCGTAGGTAGATACAATGTACGCAGCGCTACTCGGTGCCGACCGCCCCCCCCAGATCAAGGTTGCTAGCAGCGTGTCTAGTTCCCGGAAAAAAGCACGGGGTGGGATTATTGGAAGGTTTGCGAAGTAGTAGAGCATTCGCGGCACCATGATCATCTTCGCGATTGCGACGCGTCCTATAGGTGCTAATGGAAGAGTCTTCCAGAACTCCACAGCCGAGCGCAGGCTGATCAGTGCCCTCCGGTGGTTTCCCTCGAAGAGGTCTCTGGGGGAGTGGTATAGGCGCACCCCCAGGTATCTGGGGGGAGTCCCTTCCCATTTCAATGTCTGCGCACCTAGCGTTATCGTCAGAGATTCTGCGCGCGCGCCCAAAGGGAAAACGGACGATTTTTCCCAGTTGACACGGAGTCCCGAAGTGTCCCCGTACTCCTGTAGTGTCGTCCAAATGGATGTAAGGTCAGCCGATATGTCACGGACGTAGATCAGTAGATCGTCCGCATATAGAGACACGCAGTGGGTGACGCCCGCTATGGGGATCCCCCAAGTCTCCCCCTCCCGTCGCAGCCTAATGGCCAGGGGTTCCATCGCCAGAGCGAAGAGGAGAGGAGAGAGGGGGCAACCCTGCCTGGTCCCGCTGGTCACCGGGAACGGAGCCGACACTAGTCTGCCGATTCTCACCCTGGAGGAGAGGCTCCCGTACAGCAGCTGTGTGTAGGCCAGCAGCACGGGCCCGACGCCCATACGACTCAAGACCTCGAACAGGTAAGGCCACGACAAGGTATCGAACGCCTTTTCTAGGTCCAGGACCAAGCACGCCGCCCGGGGATACCGTCCCTTCGTCTGGTCCTGGACATGAAAGAAGCGGCGCAGATTGTGTGAGGTGTTACGTCGGGGAACAAACCCACACTGGTCTGGATGCACCAGCGTTGGGAGAATTCGACTGTATCGTTCTGCTAAAATTTTCCCGAGGATCTTGCAGTCCGTGTTCAGGAGCGTTATTGGTCGATAGGAGGCCGGGAGTACGGGGTCTCTATGATGCTTCAGGAAGGTCACCACGACCGACGTCCGCATCGAGTCTGGGAGCAGTTTACGAGTTACCGCCTCCTCGTATATGGAGACCAGGCGTGGCACCAGCAGTGTCACGAATGCGTGGTAGAACTCGATCGGGAGTCCGTCCGTACCCGGCGTCTTTCCGCGGGCAAGTGCCTTAATCGCCTGTTTCACATCAACCGCGAGAATCCGTTTGTCTAAGTCCTTGCCGATGTCGGGGGGGATCCCGGGCAGGGGCGACTCGCCTAGGAAGCCGGCGAGATCTCTCGAGGGTCCGGCCCGTGGGGCACGGTATAGGGTCGCGTAGTACCCGTGAAAGATGCGCAAGATATCTGTCTGTGAGTATTTTAGTTGCCCGTCTGGGGCCATGAGTTCTGTGATAGGACGCGGTGTTGTGTCTTGTTTGGCCAACCAGGCCAGGAGCGATCCCGTCCTATTCCCCTCTCGGTGCGCTCGAGCCGCGTATGCGCGAAAGTTGTATTTACGCAGATCGCGCAACGTAACCGCGTGGGAGGTTTTGGCCTCTGAGAGTTGTGTCATTGTGGCGGCGCCCTGATCCGCCCTTTTCGAGAGTTCCATGAGCTGGGACTCCGCCCTTTGCAAGGCCTTGTCCAGCACTCTCCTTACCCCGACTACTTGCTGGATGCAGTGGCCTCTGGCGCACACCTTAAATGCGTCCCACTCCACCGAACGTGTGGACGCCGTATTGTCATTCTGGCGGAAGTGGCCCTGCATAAACTCCTCAAGTGTGTGACGGAACACCGGGTCTGTGAGGCATTCTCGAGGCATCCTCCAAGTCGGAATCGGGGGGTGAGGCGGTTTCCATCGGAGGACCATAGTGTGCGCGTCGTGGTCCGACACTATCCTGCCGAGATAGTCAGAGTCCTGTACCAAGGGCACGAGTGACATGGAGCCGAGGAACCTGTCTAAACGGACTCTCAGATTATGTGGGATCGAATGGAAGGAGTAGAGTTTCGCAGTGGGGTGGCGGGTCCTCCAGATGTCTGCCAACCCCCATTTGGCCACCCATCTGCGGAGGTCCGCGGCTTGCTTGTGTGTAGGGAAGTGGGCCTGTGGGGGATGTGAGCGGTCCAGGTGTGGGTCCAGAGTGCAGTTGTAATCCCCTCCTAGGAGCCATGGGACTGAAGTGTGTTGTGCTAATGTGCGTGTGAGTGTGCCCCAGAATCCCTCCTGTTCCGAGTTGGGGGCATATATACTCCCTATCAGTAGTTGTTGACCCTCTAATAAACCCGTCAGCACTGCATATCGACCTTCTCTGTCTACGAGTCTGTTTTGCTCTTTAAATGGCACCCCCGGCCTGATCCATACTAGGGCGCCTCTGGCGAACGCGGAGTAGGTCGTGGCGCATATTATGCCTCGCCACTTTTTTTGTAGCCGGTCCACTTCCCCTACCGTCAGGTGCGTCTCTTGTAAGAGTGCAACTTGGGCCTGTTGTCGCTTAATGTAGGCATAAATAGAGTATCGTTTTCGTGCGGTGTGCATGCCTCGGACATTCAGTGTCAGGAACTTTATGTCTGTGTTAGGGGAGTTGTGAGGTGTGATGTGGGAAGTCATCTGTATGTGTTCTCATCGTGTGGCAAACCCCACGGTCGTCGCTTCCAGCCCCACGCCCGCCGCCTATCGTCCGTCCATGCACTGTGTCGTCTATGGCGGTCATCTCGCCCGCTGCAGGAATGGTAGGGAAAAGGTATGCAGGGAGGGGGGTGAACAATAACAACGGTGGGAAACAGTCCCAATACTGGGGGCGCACCGCACAAGGCGGTGTGCCCAAACTAGTGATCATAGTGAAACTTTAGTTCGTAGTTGTGGGGGTGGTGGTTCTAGGTGGCTGCCGACTCTCGCTCTGGCGGTAGTCCGTATATTGTCAATGTCCATAGGTGTCCTGCCCTCTGTCGGGCTCTGTGGCGTAGTTCGTTCCCGTCGATTAGCCGGGTTGTGCGTGCTCGTCCTCGTGTCCCGTCTGTTCTGGTCTGTGGGCTTCTTGTTAGATGAGAGTGTCTGCGGTCTGAGGGGTCACCACCGGGGGTGTCACCGAGCCCTCTCGTGACCTCGGCGTGGCACTCCTTTCGTCGTCAGAGCTGAAGATGTGGGGGCCCCGCTCGGAATCTGTGTCTCTGTCCTGTGGGCTCATGGTGGCCACCGCCTGGAGTGCCTTCCGGCGTTCTGCCATGATCTGCGCGAGGTCCGGAGAGCTGGTGGAGGTAGTGCCGGTCCGTGCACTGATCTGCGTGGAAGAAGCCCCTCGGCGTCGGTGATCCGGGCGCCCGGATGTCCTCCTCGGGCGCGGGCTGGAGCTGTCCCCGGGGTGTCGTGCGTGTTGTTCCGCCCATGTCGTCGCCTCTCCTGGGTCTGTGAAGAAGTGTGTCTCGCCTCCATAAATGATCTTGAGGCGGGCCGGGAAAAGGAGCGCGTACTGCATGCCTCGCAGGCGCAGGGTGCGTTTCACTGCTTGGAAGGTGGCGCGTTGCTGTTGGACCGCACGGGAGTAGTCCGGGAACAACATGACCTGTTTGTTCTCTATCTGCAGTTGTCCCTGTTGCCTGGCCGCTCTGAGGATAGTGTCTCGGTCCCTATAATGAAGGAGCTTGAGTAAGAACGGGCGAGGAGGCATGCCCGGTTGCGGCCTGCGTGCCGGCACTCTGTGGGCCCTCTCCACGGAGAAGAACGCTGTAAGGGCGTCCGCAGGAGTGAAGGAGGCTATCCACTCAGTGATATATTTGACCGGGTTAGGCTCTTCGATTCCTTCCGGCAGATTGACGATGCGAATGTTACTCCGTCTGGAACGCCCCTCCAAGTCGTCCGTCTTGTTCTCCAGTGTCTTTATACGGGTTTGGAGGTCCCGGAGTGCGTTCCCATGTTGTTGCACCTGTGGTTCCAGCGTCTGGATCGTGCTGGCGTTGTGCGCGACTTTGTCCGCCAGTTTCCTGTGGTCGTCTCGGAGGAGGCCCAGGTCCGACACCAACTCACCGAACTTCCCCTCCATCGCCACTCTAGAGTGTTCTATGGCCGCCAGGACCTGATCTAGCTTCCTGGACGTATGGTCTTCGGTGACGGGTTCAGTGGTATGCGGGGGCCCCCTGGACGTGGATGCGGCCACTCGCGACGGGTGCGAGGTCGACGGCGCCCCCGCCGTCTTTTGACGACCCATGGTTGGGGATGGGCCCTCCCCACGGTGGCGGGTGCGCCCGTCCGCTGGTGTCCGCACTCGGGTTGGCTCAGCAGGGCCGTTCTCGTGGCAGATAGGTCACCCAGGGAGGATACATTAAACACCCTAGCACACGTAATTGTATAATTTAGGTTAATTTCCCATATTATTCATAGCATAAAAACACAAGTGAAGTCTTTTCGTTTTTCTGTCTTTTAATCCATTCGGGTGTTCTTTAGCCAACACGTGTTTCGTCGTCTCTGTAGTTTAATACACACGACTTGTTCACGGCTAAATGAGAAAACACACAGTACGGTGTTTCAGGTTAAAAAACTTAAGGGGCAGTATTTACAATTACATAAAAGGTTGTTACACTAATTGTGAAACTGTCCGTGCATATACAACATAAAGTGATTACCACATATTGGAATTTAGAACCAGTTGTGAGAGGGTATTTAACATTGTATACCCTTAACTTTCTGTTTAGAAGAGATTATAAAACACACACGTGAATAGTGGAGGTTGTATGTGATTGAAATTAAATCTATATGAGAGATTCCCTGTGTCTCATAAAACCTTAACCCCGAAAAAGAACCTAAGTGCATATTGACGTCCAAAGACAGGACCACAATTCTGGCCCAAAATGATAAAGCCCTGAGTGAAAAACAAAACCACTATAATCCAATCTTAAAACCATGCATTCAATATTGGTGAGGGCATAGAAATCCAGAGAACAAACCTGAACTGTTATAGAGAGAGTAATCTGAGCGGAAACAGGAGAGAAAAAAGTGTATACACTAATATCAGTATACGTAGTATATAAAATGAACGAGGTGATTAAGTAGTCCACAAAATCCAAAGAAAGAAAAACCAAATACATACTCCTATTGTGGCGATAATTCCAGGCCACAATAATCCTGTGGCGTGGGGTACAAGAGAAAATCCCTCTTTACGACGAGTCAATAGATAAATGCTCTGTATTGGTTGTCAATCTGCAACCCTCGTTAATCCCTGGTTTCACGTCTTCATCAAGACACTAAAATAAACAAGAAATTTATGTTTGCTAGCTCCAAATTTTCTTTACAAGAAAATAATTGTTTTCTTTACTAATCTAAAACTAGTGCTTCAAGGCTTCAAGCACGTCCCGCCGGTTTGCCGTCTATGTACTTACTTAAGGTGTGTAGACTGCTTAATCCGTAGCGAACGTCTCCCCACGCCGGTCTCCTCGAGTGCGAGTACCGGGTTGCCGAGTAACTGTTCTAAATAGACGTGTTTGCGTGATCATGTGACCACGCGTAGTGCGATCACGTGACCACGCGTCGCGCGATCACGCGGGTGTCTAAGTATCGTGTTGTTCCTATGCAAGTGCGCCATGTGTGTATGGGCTAATTCAAAGGTAGTATAAAAAACATGATCTAAAGTGAAAAACTCTGAATTCTAAGTCTCTGGATTCTAGCGCACGGATAAAAAATGGGCAAGACCAAAAAAAAAAAAAAGGCAAGTTTTTTTTTAAATACAAAGAACGATCGGTTCTATAGAGAGCGTCTCTCTTAGGCGCCACCTAGTAACGTTTCAATAACATACAATCAAGTCCGCAATGCAAAGAAACGTCTTATGTGTCAACAAGCCTTAGTACAAGGAACTGAATATGTATCCTTCTGCAACAGAAAAAAGTATATATGTAGTCATGGTTTCTCTAAGGTAATTGGCATTGTGACTAAAGACAAAAAACGTTTAAAGACTTGATCTCTATATAGAGAGAAGCCGTTTTGCGTTACACTCTCGGATAGAAGCCGAACTTCGACCAACAAGAAATTCGGTGTCCATAAGTGACGTGAAGTCGGTTTTTTAGTGATCATTTTAGTGGGTATAATCATATCCCTCCCTTACAATTATGTGTATGTCACTATTCCCTCAGGTTATAAGGTCAATTTCAGTGACTATTTCGTGTGGGTGACATCATATATATAAGGTAAATGGTTAATACATCGTTTAGCCTTTGTAACATAGTAGTATAATTTTTCATTGGTCACGCTACAATATTATTTTTCTTATGATTTAAGTTTTGTTGATTCATGGGCTCTTACTTTACATGTCTTATGCATTTGTAACATTACAATTACAAATTTCTTTATAAGGTAGGCTCAAAATCCATTGCACATATCTCGTGTCCAAAGCATATTAGAAAGTAAGGATCAACCAAACATCAACTCTTCCGACTCTCATATACTGGTACCCGATAGCGACACACATTGCACACTGCCACAAACAAGGACTACATAAAGACTTTTCGTTCTATGGGATAGAACAAACTCCGAGACACCCTAGAGGAGGCAATAGAGAATTGCAACTGCGTAGAAATGAGGCATCCTGGATCCTCAAACTACGGACAACTGAAGTAGGGATGAATGTGGACCAGGAGATGCATTATTTCTTGGGTAAATAAAATTTCTGAATGTGAACTATGCACATCTACCAGTATATGAGAGTCGGAAGAGTTGATGTTTGGTTGATCCTTACTTTCTAATATGCTTTGGACACGAGATATGTGCAATGGATTTTGAGCCTACCTTATAAAGAAATTTGTAATTGTAATGTTACAAATGCATAAGACATGTAAAGTAAGAGCCCATGAATCAACAAAACTTAAATCATAAGAAAAATAATATTGTAGCGTGACCAATGAAAAATTATACTACTATGTTACAAAGGCTAAACGATGTATTAACCATTTACCTTATATATATGATGTCACCCACACGAAATAGTCACTGAAATTGACCTTATAACCTGAGGGAATAGTGACATACACATAATTGTAAGGGAGGGATATGATTATACCCACTAAAATGATCACTAAAAAACCGACTTCACGTCACTTATGGACACCGAATTTCTTGTTGGTCGAAGTTCGGCTTCTATCCGAGAGTGTAACGCAAAACGGCTTCTCTCTATATAGAGATCAAGTCTTTAAATGTTTTTTGTCTTTAGTCACAATGCCAATTACCTTAGAGAAACCATGACTACATATATACTTTTTTCTGTTGCAGAAGGATACATATTCAGTTCCTTGTACTAAGGCTTGTTGACACATAAGACGTTTCTTTGCATTGCGGACTTGATTGTATGTTATTGAAACGTTACTAGGTGGCGCCTAAGAGAGACGCTCTCTATAGAACCGATCGTTCTTTGTATTTCAAAAAAAACTTGCCTTTTTTTTTTTTTTGGTCTTGCCCATTTTTTATCCGTGCGCTAGAATCCAGAGACTTAGAATTCAGAGTTTTTCACTTTAGATCATGTTTTTTATACTACCTTTGAATTAGCCCATACACACATGGCGCACTTGCATAGGAACAACGCGATACTTAGACACCCGCGTGATCGCGCGACGCGTGGTCACGTGATCGCACTACGCGTGGTCACATGATCACGCAAACACGTCTATTTAGAACAGTTACTCGGCAACCCGGTACTCGCACTCGAGGAGACCGGCGTGGGGAGACGTTCGCTACGGATTAAGCAGTCTACACACCTTAAGTAAGTACATAGACGGCAAACCGGCGGGACGTGCTTGAAGCCTTGAAGCACTAGTTTTAGATTAGTAAAGAAAACAATTATTTTCTTGTAAAGAAAATTTGGAGCTAGCAAACATAAATTTCTTGTTTATTTTAGTGTCTTGATGAAGACGTGAAACCAGGGATTAACGAGGGTTGCAGATTGACAACCAATACAGAGCATTTATCTATTGACTCGTCGTAAAGAGGGATTTTCTCTTGTACCCCACGCCACAGGATTATTGTGGCCTGGAATTATCGCCACAATAGGAGTATGTATTTGGTTTTTCTTTCTTTGGATTTTGTGGACTACTTAATCACCTCGTTCATTTTATATACTACGTATACTGATATTAGTGTATACACTTTTTTCTCTCCTGTTTCCGCTCAGATTACTCTCTCTATAACAGTTCAGGTTTGTTCTCTGGATTTCTATGCCCTCACCAATATTGAATGCATGGTTTTAAGATTGGATTATAGTGGTTTTGTTTTTCACTCAGGGCTTTATCATTTTGGGCCAGAATTGTGGTCCTGTCTTTGGACGTCAATATGCACTTAGGTTCTTTTTCGGGGTTAAGGTTTTATGAGACACAGGGAATCTCTCATATAGATTTAATTTCAATCACATACAACCTCCACTATTCACGTGTGTGTTTTATAATCTCTTCTAAACAGAAAGTTAAGGGTATACAATGTTAAATACCCTCTCACAACTGGTTCTAAATTCCAATATGTGGTAATCACTTTATGTTGTATATGCACGGACAGTTTCACAATTAGTGTAACAACCTTTTATGTAATTGTAAATACTGCCCCTTAAGTTTTTTAACCTGAAACACCGTACTGTGTGTTTTCTCATTTAGCCGTGAACAAGTCGTGTGTATTAAACTACAGAGACGACGAAACACGTGTTGGCTAAAGAACACCCGAATGGATTAAAAGACAGAAAAACGAAAAGACTTCACTTGTGTTTTTATGCTATGAATAATATGGGAAATTAACCTAAATTATACAATTACGTGTGCTAGGGTGTTTAATGTATGTTTTTTGTTGCTCTTGCCACAAATCCTTTGGGGGAGGCTGGTGGTTCTCCCTCACCTTTTAGCACCGTTCGTAATTAGTGAATGATCGTGAAACACTTGAAGTGTGAATACTTGTGGCGCCTATCCCCTATTATCTATACCGCCAAAATCCTTTGAAAGCGTCACCCAGGGAGGAGTCCGCTTCTGGGCCCTGTCTCGTCGTTCCGGGCGCGAGTGCACCGCCTGCGCTCCTTCTGGTCGCCGGCCTGCCAAGACAGGATGTCTGCGGGCCCCCTGCGGTCACGAGCCCGGTCCGTTCTCCGTATGGGGGTGCGCACTCCTCCGTCCCCGATCTGCAGGGGGGGCAAGGACGATCCCGTCTCCCTGGCTTAGGAAGAGTCCCTCCACGAAGCCTCACCGACCAGTCCCTTGCAGCTTGGCCGATCCCACTGCATCCGCTGTGCGGGCTCTGCCCTCTCCACGTGTTCCACGTCCAACCCGGCTCTCAGGCACGACGCGGCGCCAGGCAGAGTTCCCTGCCTCCTCGCCGTTCCCTCCCCAGAGCGAGGTCAGCGACCGCACGCAGCCCGGGTCCCTCCGTGTGATCTCATCGATGGCCTGGCTCTGTGCTGGTCTGTGTCCACAGGTGTCCGCCCAGGCGGCGATCAGGGCTCTCCGTTCCGGGGGCAGCGGCCGCGCCCCCCCCCCTCGCCGGGCGACCCGCCTCACAGCGCCTCCGGACAGTGCACCGGGTCTGGGGTCCCTCGGTTTCGCCCAGGTCGAGTCTCACCTGTGTGATGGGGCTGGCCGCCGGGTCGTCAGCAGCTTCTGGAGGGTGCAGTACAGTGTTCGCCGCCGTCACCCAGCCACTCGGTCTCACTCAGCCGCGGGGGGGGGAGGGGAGCAGCGCCCCCCCGTCACTTCGCCGCCGCAGCCGCCACCATTCGGGGCTGCGCTCCAGGTCCGGATCTGCTCTCCTGTGATGTGGCGCCAAGGTGGGTGGTCGCGATCGCCGACCAGGTCAGTCCCGCCGCGGGAGCCTCCGTGGCGCCTCAGGCTCGCCGCTTCCCTCCCAGGCTAGGCGTCCGTCCGCCATCTTGTCCGCGGATCGGCCAGCGGCCGCGCGATGTCTCCGGCTGCACCACAGCCGTCCCCGCCGAGATCCAACGCCTGCCGGAGGTGCCGCTATTGTCACCGGGCACGGTCCGATACTTTCCCGGGAAGATGGAAGCCCGGGGCAGGTATAACTGTCCGTTACACGGGCCGTCGAGCGGGAGCCTCAAAGAGAGGAGTCCGCCATCTTGGCTGGCTCGGCCACGCCCCCCTAACCCAACTGCTACTTCTCGTGATTTCAACTTAGTCCATGTCCTCATTTTTGTCTGAAGTTCCATTCTGTCCGATGTGCAATAGATTACACAGTTCATTTTGCAGAGTAAATCCCTGCCCAACAGATTGACTGAACTTGAGTCACATATTACAAACTGATAGTCATTTTCAATGGAACCTATTTTTACAGGGACCTGAAATGAAACTGGGTTCGCACTCTGTCTGTTGGAGATGCCTAAAACTCAAACTCATCTGTAGGTTAGGGACCTCTCCAGTTCTCAGAGTAGATCGAGTAACTCCGGTATTGATTAGAATTATATGGTGTGGCCATTCACCTCTCCGCCCACTCTGGTCTACCTCTAGAACTGTACCAAGCATCCAATTCTCTTCCCCTCTCAGACACATCATTGTGATTGATTGTCAAAAATTGGAAACTGGAATCTGTCAAAGGTTGTCAGTGATTATGAAAGGGTTCTGCTGAATCTTGGCGCTTGGATTTAATCTGTACCTTCTGTTAACCATGTTTTGCTCATCATTGGGGCTTTGGGCACATCATTATATGACCTTTAAAATTACATATTCAGCATCTGCATTGCTTTCGCTTTTTGCATTAGAGAATCATTTTGCATCTGATTTGGATGTTATCCTCATTCTCGCTTCTAGTGGCCCACCCTGTTACAAATATGACAAGCAGTGGTCTTCTTCAACATGTTTATGTTCATGCCCGTATTCATATCGACTACCATCCCTCGGACTCTGACTTGTAAACTAACATTCCCTGCCTGCTCCAGCAGAGAACAATCTTGAAACCCAGTTCAGTGTGTCCCTGCACAAACACTAGAACCGGAAGTGAAGCCTGAATCTGTTGCAAAAGGGACATTCTTTCATCCTTTCTGTGCCAACCTAGTCTGTGCCAACACAAATGTCTCCTTAATCTTTCTCTGATTTTCTTCCAAATTATCACTGCAATATTTAGCATACTTAAGGATTTCATCACATGACTTTGATTGCCAGATTCTGCTGTATCTGTAAACTCATTTCTGGGCGCAAACAGAGTGAGAAATTAACCAACTAAGAGTCTCCTGAGGTGGATTTTCAACTCCGCTATGCTGTCTTAAACCTTTCATCAACCTCTCATAATAAGCGAGCCTTTGGGCTCCTGAGTAGTTCTTGTTATTTTAAGCAACCCACCTCTTTCTACGACAACTTCATTTTCAAATGGGCAACCACTTGGTTGTACTTATCCATGACAATAGGGAAAGCACATTGGTCTTGGCCACACTCGGCGGCTCATTAAAGGGCCAATCCACGACCACTTTGAATTCTACCCACAAATCTTTGGGGACCACAACTTCAAAAGAGTATTCAAGTCTACCCAAAGCTCTTTCGAGATTGTCACAATCCTTTCCACCACAGTATACCATTTGACAGAATTCTCTCTTAACGTTGGACACAGATTCGTGAATGAAAGAAGATCAGAGCAATTCCACATGAATGTATGCACATTCGTGCACCTCTCTCAATGGAAACGCTCCAGCTTTTTTCTGATTCACTCATGCTAGCTCTCTATTTGTTCCTCCTGTGACTACTTTTTTCTTATTATTCCCTTTACGCTTCACGCATTGCTCCATATACATCTGCACTTTCGCCCACTCCTTAATGCAGTCCTTGACATGCACTTTCAAACTAACCAATTTCATTTTCTTTAATTCATCATCTTTCATCACTGTCCTGAAATTCTTCCACAAGTTCTTATTTTCATTCAGATCAATCCCCAAACTCATCAGTCAACTCTTCCAACCTGGCATGTACCTCACAAGCATATCTTGCAGCCTCTCTACTCAGGAATACCAGCTCAGCCTCATTGTATGCGTTTATGAACTGTAGATCAAGAGTCCCCTTTGCAAGCTCCTCAAATTCTGCTTTTAATTGTACTACGTTAATCTCTTTGGAGGGAGTTTCTTCTAGTTGAGGTTGTGATTCTGAAACTAAAGCAGTAGTGACAACAGATATACTAGGGCATCTAGAGATGGACCTATAGTGGCCGGGTGCAGACTTGTAGTTCGAGTTCCTACACAAGAGGTACACTCAAACTTTCTAACAGGTGTGTCCCTCCTCCCCAACTGTGGTGGAGGATGCACTACAGTTGAAGGAATAAAATTGTATTAAGGTAGTCAGCAATTCAGCAGATCATCCAAAAACCCGTTATCCACATTGCTCTCAGTCTCAGACTCTCTCTTCTTATCCCTATCTCTCTTTCGTGACTTTTTTTTACCGCAGCCTCTTCATTTGCAATTGCAGCAAAATCACCAACACCCTCAAGCACACTCTGTCATCACCCCTGTTGTCTCAAGTTCCATGTTGAATCCAACCAACTACAAATGTTATTTCTTCTTTGAGTTTTAATTTTCTTATTTTCCTTCCTAAGCATTCAATGCTTCAAACTGTACAGGTCTTGGTTGATGCACCATATCATACATCACGCTCCTCATATTTTCAATTTTTCTCAAGTTAAAGTTGCTATAGAGGGGAAATTGCAAACACCATCTTTCGCTGTGATCTTTTTTCATTGTTTGACCCAAAAAATGTGTGAAGCCTGACATTTGTGACCATATCGCTTGTAGGTGTGTCTTCTGGAGGTACTTCCTCGCTATGAGAAACAGGTGCATTATCTTTCCTCAACATTGTTCTTATTTTCTTACAGAACTTTATCTGTACAACTCACACAGTGGAAACAGAGACATTTTCAATCCCAACCAAATAATTAGCAGTTTTCAGCAAATCATAATGCGGCACCTACCGATACAACCCCCACCAATCCCAGTGCGGCACACAGAGCTGAACTACCCATCCCAGCTCGGCACCTGATGATGTAGCTCACAGCATAGCACTCAGCAGTTTCAATCTACTCTGATCTACTTAAAATTAATAAAATAACAAAAATTACAACAATTCTTGTCTGCTTTACCTTAAGGAGGAATGGATTTGGCAATCACTGTAAGAGAAAAAAAGAATAGTACCCTCCTGGTACTACAGAACACATAAAGCAAGTTCTCGACCAGCTTCTACTCCTGTGTTTAAAGGCACAACCAAACACTTATGTCAGTTGGGTACAATGTTGTTATGTTATGTTACTGCAATTTGTATAGCGCAACAGCTGCCCCAGCAAAGGGGCATCCCGGCGCTGACAGCAGAGCAACTGACACGGAGGGAGGAGTGAGGCAAAGGCTACACGGTGGAAAACAGGTATGTTTTAATGGCCTTCCTGAATGCTAAGTAGTTGGTGAGGCTCCGGATGTGGATAGGCAGTAAATTCCAGAGGTGGTCCGCCTTGCTGCGGAAGGAGCGGCCTCCTGCCTGCACTCTCCGAAACCTTGGGACCCTCACCAGGTGCTGACCTAGTGAGCGGAGCTGACATGTGGGGATGTAGGGAGTGACGAAGTTGGCCAGGATACTGGGGGTGTTAAATTTCAGGGCTATAAAAGGGATGCTGAGGGCCTTGAATTCAATTCTCCTGGCCACCGGCAGCCAATGTAGCCGACGGATGGTGGCTGACACCGGGCAGGACCTACGCAGGCCAATCAGGGATCTGGATGCTGCGTTCTGGGCCCATTGTAGCCGTGCAATCTCTGCCTTATTAGACCATAAATACAGAGAGCAGACATAATCCAATCTGGACATTATAGATGCCTGAATGATGGTCTGATGTGTGGGTGGGTCAAAAAAGCCCAGTAGGGGTCTAAGCCCCCTTAAGAGCCCGAAGCAGGTCCCTGCCACCTTTTTAGTTTGGACTTGGTAGCTGAGGGATGAGTCTAACCATACCCCCAGGTTTTTGACGGCCTGCTTGGGAGGGGGGGCACTACCCAGGCTTTCTGGCCACCAGAGTTCGCTCCACAGTCCATGGTCCTTCCCCACCAACAATACCTCTGATTTACTGGCATTCAGCTGGAGGCTGTTGGCGGTCATCCACTCAGCGACCACTGCCAGGTCGCCCCGAAATTTCAGGACGTCCCTCTCGGTGTCGCTTGAGAGTGCCACCACCAGCTGAGTGTCATCGGCGTAGGAGACCATGGTCAGTCACCTATTTCTAACCACCGCGGCCAGCGGTTGGACATAGAGATTGAATAGTAGGAGACTAAGGGAGGAACCCTGTGGGACACCTTGTTTAATGGGTGTGTGCGCGAGGCAAAGGGGGGAACAGTAACAACAAATGACCTCTCACTGAGGAACGAGGTGAGCCACTGCAAGGCCAAGCCGACAATCCCCGCCTCCTCCAGGCATTGTAACAAAATGGCATGGGACACTGTCAAACGCTGCATTGAGATCCAGAAGGATCAGTGCCGACGTTTGCCCATCGTCCAGTGCAGACCATAGGTGTTCTGTCACAGCCAGGAGCGCAGACCCTGTGCTGTGGTCAGGTCGAAAACCATTCTGGGAGGGGTCCAGCATGTTGTTCTTGGTCAGGAAGTCAGAGAGGAGTGAGTTGACATACGCCTGTGCTCTTAGCTGCCCAGGGGAGTAGGGAAATGGGGCGATAGTTTTCTGGTTTGGCCGGGTCCAGCAGAGGTTTTTTTAGCAGTGGTAGCACCTTAGCTTGTTTCCAAGCCTTGGGCACGGTTGCCGTGGTGAGCGATATGTTTATTACCTGCCTCAGGGAGGGCATAATCGCAGGAAGCACCTTCCTAAATTGCTCTGGTTTAAGAGGGTCGGCAGGGGAACCTGATTTAATTTTCCTGCATAACGCTTGCAGCTGATCTGCAGAGATAGGCGGGAATGACTCTAAGGTATTAGCAGTTTGATCACACCATACTGCTAGTGGGGTGATAGCTGTAGTTGGAAAGGACCTATAGATGTTTTCTACCTTCATAATAAAGGAGGCGAGGTCCTCACACTGCTCGTTGGACTGGATCTTCTGCCCTGCATTAGTCTGCTGCGATTTAAGGCTGGAGAGTATGCTCTTTGCCGCGTTATCGCTGTTGCGGATTTGGTTGGCATAGAATGTTGCACGCGTCAATTGAATGGCCTTATGGTATCTTTTAACTGCCGCCCGATAGGTGTCCTTCGCGGTGGTGTTAAATTCCCTTCTCCATATACGTTCTAGCCTTTTGCAGCCCTTGCGCAAGTCGGCTAGGTCAGTTTTATACCAAGGTCTTGTTCTGGATTTGCGGTTCAGTGACCATTTCTCAGGGATAAGACTATCTAGTGGCTGGCTGATCCAGTTGTTAACAATAGAAGTTTGATAAGCCTCTATCCTTGGTGTGATTATGGCACCTCATAGTCCAACACCTCAACCATACCAAACAAGTCAAGTACCAGTTTTATATATCTATCTGATGACCTAAACCTCAGCTCTGAGCAATAATCACATTAATATCAATAAGCACAAGCCTTAAACATGAAAGAGCATTCAAATCTTCAAATTCAACACAAAGTCTTTATTGGTTTGAAAAAGTCCTCTGCATGGTAACAGACATGCATCCCTGCCCGAGTGACCTACAGTATTGCTGTCTGGATCCCTAATGCAGATTTTTCTTGTCATGGGCAAACACGGATCATGCGTGTGACCATGACATAGGCCTGTCCCACGGATTGTGGTCTTGTTGAACTGGGAGTGGCACCCAAGTGCTACCCTCACACTGCTGAAAGGCACCTGCCTTTACCAGGACTTAAGCAGCACAAGCATGGTGGTGGCAGTGTACCATATAGTGATCAGTAGGAGTGAACAGGGCCTTTTTAATCTGTCAGTGGATTGTGGCCTGCAGGCTCACTCATTCAAAGTTCCACTGCTGTGTACTTAATCAACTGTGGGAAAGAGCCCCTTTTTGCTTGGTTACCCTAACTTTTTGCCTGATATCTGATGCACTTTGACTGAGTGTGTACTGGATCCTTGCCAATCAGGTTCCCAGTGCCTGTGTTCTTTCCCAAACCTATACCTTTTTTTCCACAATTGGCACACTTCTGGTCCACATGGAAGTCCGTTGTAAAATGTACCAGTGGTACCAAGGGCCTTGTGGCCAGAAAGGGTCTCTAATGCTGCAGCTTGTATTGTGCAACCTTCAGAGACCACCAATCATATACACACTGTCATTGCAGACTGTTATTTGGTGCAGACAAAACATAAGAGTTGACATGAGATGCACACAACCACTGCCTGTGGCATAGGTAAGTCACCCCTCTAGCAGGCCTCACAGCCCTAAGGCAGGGTGCACTCTACCACAGTTGCACGAGCAAAATGCCCCGACAGTGTCTAAGTCCATTCTTAGACAGTGTAAGTGCAGTAAAGCCATATTGAGTACATGGGCTGGGCGTTTGTCATTATGAACTTCACAGCTCCATGATGGCTTTACTGAATACTGAGAGGTCCCCTGAAAAATGACCAACTTCCTCATATCCAGCTGACTAGTCTGCCCACTCTGGACCCGACGCCCACGACCTGGGTCTGAGTGGCTTACCTGTCCAGTGACGTCTCCCCAGCGATCAAGTCCTCAACTCCATCGGTGGCTGACCTCTCCTGGACCCTACAAAGTCACCTGCAACTCAACACAAAGGGTCTTCCTGACCGCCACCGGCAAAGAAAATCCGACGCCAAAAGGCACCCCTGCATCTTCAGCCCCCTGACTTTACAGAAGCCAGCTGACGTTGCCCATGGCCTTGCCCCGCATCCCAACTCACCTGTCTAGCCAGTTGTCACCTTCATCCAGCCTCACTGTCAGAGCCTGCAGCCTCTATGTGTGACCGAGATCCTCCATTTGCTTGCATTGGGTGCCCGACGCTGATTTGCACCCTGCACCCTGTGGTGCTGGTGATGTAGCTTTGGGGCTGCCTTTTGGCCTCCCCTGTGCCCTGAAACCGCGGGTACCTACCTGCAATCTGCACCTTGTTTGGTGCCCCCAGTCTCCATTGACTAGCACTTGGCTCAGTGATCTCTGCACCCAGACGCCCCAGTGCCGCTGGACATGCAGTACCTACCTTAAATGGATCCTTGCCCAGTGTTGGGCTAAACCCCTGAAGATTGGAAGAGTAAGTTGTGTACTTACCTCAATGCATATACCTGTTTTTCTTCCATAGGATTGCATTGCATTTCTCCTATTGCATTTAAACTGTCTATGTTTTACAATTGATAAGTTCTACTGTTTCCGATTGACAATACAAACGTATTTCTACTACTCTAGAGCATTTTTACTGCCTTGCAAAACAATTCCTACTACATCTTAAAAAATATTATTGCTATTCTTGAAGCTGTTACTTACCTGCAACTCAGTTCCTTTTGGTTCTAAAATAAAATAACAAAGCAATAACTTTTATATAAAATAATTGGTTTTAGATTCAGTCGTTCAGTGTGTGTAATCATTTCTTGCCTGGGTGTGTACAGCAAATGCTTAACACAGGCCTCTGATAAACTGTTCGGCCACACTACCACAAATAGAGCTTTTAGCATTATCTACTTAAGCCTCTAGGAGACTCTGGGGATCCACTTGACTCTGCACACTATACCTTACTTTGGTATTGTATATATAGAGCCAGCTACCTACACTGACCCCTTGGCCTTCCTCGGATTGATGTGGAGTACTGCTCACCACATGACTGGTGTATCTGCACTGGTTGTATGTGTGCCTGCGAAGGGTACAATACAGGGATAATGCAGTACTAAGCAGTGCATGCATTTTGAGTGCATGTGCTGGTATATGTGTGCCTGTAAGTGGTACACTACATGAAGGATGTGGTGCTGTACAATGCATGCATGTTAAAGGCATGTACTTGGCTTATGTGTGTGTGTGTGTGTGAGGAATTCTGCCTGTCAAAACCTTAAGTACCATATGTGCGTCAGGAACTTTCCCCATCTGGCTGTTGACATCTACCAACTGACATCTAAGTTGGTTTCAGACCTCTATGAGGCACCTGTAACAGCAACAAATAAGTGACAAAGATGAGCAAAAGAAGATCAACACCAAAGATGGACTTTCATATTTTTCAGCACGGAGGAGGCACTAGCCGGAGCACAGACCAAGAAAGGACAAAGAAGGAGAAAAGGACGCCAACCCTGGAAGCCAGGAGGAAGAGGAGGAGAGAAACGGAGTGGAGTCGGATACAAGAGAGAGTCTACGAGACAGGATGCCAGTCCGTGTGGAAGCCGAGCCTAAGGATGTTGCTGACAGAGAAGAGGCATCCGACTCCTAGTGTGAGGAGTGGTGGATTCCACCAGCGGTGGCTGAAGAGCGGCCGCAACTCTGGAGATCTGCGGCAGAGCGGGTGAGTGACAATGGGATGGAGGTTTACGAGTTGGGGTAGGAAAGAGGGAGGAGGGGTCACGGTGAGGAGTAAAACACAGGCACAGTGATTGTATTTTTAAGGCACTGTCACCACACCTGGTCAGTCTCTATCTTAAACCCGAATTTGATAAACCCAGAGCCAAATAAAGAACGAAAGCTAATTCTTCTGTTTTGTTAGTGATAAGAATGTATCAGTACCCCGGGGTGAACCAATCTGAGTACGAGAAGCCTGTAGTTAAAGGAAAAGGTCAAACCTTACATTTCAGAAGAGGACCCTACTTTTCGTTTTACCGTACATATTATTATTTTACCCGGGCACTATAACAAAATTACCAATCTCATAAACCCACACAAGTGCACCAGAAGGGTGTGGTAGAAGTTGAGGAAAAACTTACTTTTGAAACAATACTTATCGCTACTGTTTGCTCTTTCATTGAGCCTCCGGGTGGCATCGGCTCGACTCAAGTGATCCCTGCCACGACAAAAAGGAAGCATACGGATTTCACGGATGTATGACGTTACAACGCACACTTTTACAACGCATGCACTTACAACGCATTTTTTACAACGCATAATCCATTACAACGCATGACATTACAACGCATGACACTACAACGCATTTTTAAAAAATACCTTTACAACGCATTTCCATTACAACGCATACTACCTTTACAACGCATACCATTACAACGCATAATATTAAATTACATTTAAGGTAAGTATTAGATAGTATAGGGGTAAAAGTTACTTTTCTAACTCCAGGGGTTGCAACAGTAGGGTAAGTGTTGGATAGTATAGGGGTAAAAATTACTATTCTAACTCCAGGGGGTGCAACAGTGGGGTAAGTGTTGGATAGTATAGGGGTAAAAATTACTATTCTAACTCCAGGGGGTGCAACAGTAGGGTAAGTGTTGGATAGTATAGGGGTAAAAATTACTATTCTAACTCCAGGGGGTGCAACAGTAGGGTAAGTGTTGGATAGTATAGGGGTAAAAATTACTATTCTAACTCCAGGGGGTGCAACAGTAGGGTAAGTGTTGGATAGTATAGGGGTAAAAATTACTATTCTAAGTCCAGGGGGTGCAACAGTAGGGTAAGTGTTGGATAGTATAGGGGTAAAAATTACTATTCTAACTCCAGGGGGTGCAACAGTAGGGTAAGTGTTGGATAGTATAGGGGTAAAAATTACTATTCTAACTCCAGGGGGTGCAACAGTAGGGTAAGTGTTGGATAGTATAGGGGTAAAAATTACTATTCTAACTCCAGGGGGTGCAACAGTAGGGTAAGTGTTGGATAGTATAGGGGTAAAAATTACTATTCTAACTCCAGGGGGTGCAACAGTAGGGTAAGTGTTGGATAGTATAGGGGTAAAAATTACTATTCTAACTCCAGGGGGTGCAACAGTAGGGTAAGTGTTGGATAGTGTAGTGTAATATTATGCGTTGTAATGGTATGCGTTGTAATGGTAGTATGCGTTGTAATGGAATGCGTTGTAAAGGTAGTTTTTAAAAATGCGTTGTAGTGTCATGCGTTGTAATGTCATGCGTTGTAATGGATTATGCGTTGTAAAAAATGCGTTGTAAAGGTAGTGCGTTGTAAAAGTTGCGTTGTAAAGGTTGTTCCCCGTTTCCACATAACGGCTGATCCTGACTCAATAAATCTCAACATAAAGAAATACATCCAGCCTCCACATCTTTGTATTCACCCAGCCCTCCCACAGTGTGCCTGTGAGCAGTACAGTACATAAAGGATATAGTACTGTGAAGTGCGTGCATGTTAAATGCATGTGTTGGGTGTGTGGGTGCCTGTGAATGGTGCGGTACATGGCAGATTATGGTTTCCATTTTGGGAGACCCAGGGCTGCATGGTGAAACACTGAGAGGAGGTAGATGAGCCCCCAGACAGATTTGTATATTGCTGCATTCCTGTAAGCTGGGTGGGACAAACTGGGGAAAGAGAGCCAGGCTTTCCCCATACACTTCAAAGGGTGCTCTTTAATTCAGCTAGATGACAAATGGAAGGGGGCTGGGCACATCTCCGCAAGGGGATGGGACCAAGAGAATCACAAAAAGTAAGGCTGTGGGTGACATCCAGGTGTGCAATCCAGTCACTCCCATGGTCAAGAGAGGGCATAGGAGTGGGCACTTCAAAGGAAGCAGACCCCCAAAATAAACTTCAAAGACTTGGACTCTAAAACACATTTGGTGTTTGAAAATTGACTATAATAAGGGGTGCTTGAGATCCCAAAAATTGTCAACTGTCAACCAGCCAGTTAGCCTGTGTGAGGTGGAAAAGCTCTGCAAGACTTATGTCTGTGTCCTTGCTAGGTGAGGGGACATCAACCAGGGAATCCAAGACTACCTGCTAAGAGCCTGCAGCACCAGCACCTGCCTGCTTGCCAAGACCAGTGTGCCCTATGCGGAAGAGGAGAGTGTTGGAGGGAGCGAGGTCTAATGGGAAATCCTGTTGAGTGGACTCCCTGAGTGAGGTGTGAGAAAATAGCTGCTGCAACGATCAAGTCGTTTCCTGTGTGCAGGACAAAGTTGGCGATCCCCGCAAGCTAGAGGTGGGCCACTGTGAAGTGAGCTGTGGATATCACTGTGCCAATCAGGCCAGGGTCCTGTGCAATGAGGTGTCAGCAAGCCTGTATGCCAGGAGGGGCTGCCGTGGATAGATTGTTGTGCAGAGTGAGTTGTAGCCCTTGTGGTGTAATGAGCCGGCGACCCTATATGCCAGGAGGGGCCACTGTGCAGGCATCTGCTGTGCCTATAGAGTCAGTGCCTCTGTACAATAGAAATACAGTGACCCTGTATGCCAAAGGGGGTCACTGGAACCTTTACACACCTAGCCTGGAACGAGGGATCAGCATCTTCACACCACATCCACTATCCCCCAACGTGGCACGGACCAAAGACTTACCCTGCAAGGAGGAGCCACGAGGAACCTTCAGTCACTGTGGGTGCGCAACCACTTGTGAGGAACTTGGGGATAATCTACGACAGCCCGTCTGGGCCACTTGCAGTGAACTCACCTGATCCAGATGCTGCTACTCCGGCACCTGCAGAGGAGGTGCGCTCAGCAGCTCCAGATGCTCAGATCCTGCAGGACTTAATTTTGGCCAGTTGGTCCCTGGGGAACCTGCTTGCTAGATAGCACTGCTGTGCTGGAACAATTTTGACTTTAAAATAGAGTCGCAGTGGACTCTTGAGACTCAGACTACTAGTGGGACTTACTGTGGATGTTGCCTATAGTAAATGGGGAATAACCACTATCGCTAGAGTGAGGAGGGAGTGGGACACAGGGAACTGCCTAAAAACATTAGAGCCCTGTCCTCAGGGGAACTGTGAATGTTGTATTTCCCTTTGTGTTGTCACTAGAATAAAATACTTCTTTTATTCTGAAAGTATTTGCCTGTACAATCATTTATTGCTCCCATAAGTGTAACAATAGCACCCGAACCCTCCGTGGCGCGGAGGGGGCCTGAGCTAAAGGAGGCTTTCTCTGGCTCTATGCACGGGTTGGCCCAAGAGCTTCTGACTGGGTCCATATCGTGGGGGTGCCCCTCCATGCACTCTGCAGGAAAGCCCCCTCAAGTTTTGTTATGCCACTGATTGCTCCTGCTGTGTGTGCTTTGAGTTGTGAGTCTGTGTCCACGCCCCTGTATCCACCTCACCCAAGGAAGCCTTGAACTGCTTGGAGCACGCTATTCCTGAGACTCTAGAGTTGAAGGCGTGCTTGGCTCAGTTGCTCAGAATCCATAGTAGGCCGTGCCCTGGTACATCAGGGGTAAAATGCCTCAACCCCCACGATTGAGCCCAGTAGCTCCTGCTTGCCTTGTGGCTCTCTGAACAGGGTTCTGACAGTTCTTTTGGACACAGTTGGACACTTCAACTAAAAAATGAGACAAATCATCAAAATTACAAACACTGGTGGCGACTGGCAAAAACTGCAACCCCTCCAAATCAAGCTTTCTCACAATGAAAGCACTGCAACACATCTTCCTCCACCTAGAATTTCCACACAAGGTTCAAGCTACCATCTCTCTTGTCCTATCAAACCTGCACTACGCTAACAGTCTGTATCATGACTCAGATCTGTCAACTATGAGAATACTACAAAGAATTTAGAATGCTGCTGCTAGACTCCTCCTATATGTAAAGCCACAAGCACACATCTGCCCTACTTTGAGGGCGCTACACTGGTTACCAGTTGCCAGAAGATCCTCCTTCAAGCTGCTTTGTATCACACACAAAGTAATACCTGGCAAAGGACCACAGAATGGCTCCCCGCGCCATAATTCCTACATACAAGACAAAAAACGTGGGTGGAACATCTTTCTCTGTTCAAGCAGCCAAACTATGGAATTCACTGCCCACATACATAAGATCCACAGCCAACCATTTCCACGTCAGATTAGTCAAGAGCTGGCTCTTCCCCACATGACTATACACACAATACAAGAATATACTGTAGGAAGCAAGCTCTGTATACACTTTTCCAAAATACGGTATAGTGTGCACAGAGTCCAGTGGATCCCCAGAGGCTTTACAGAGGCTAACATTGATAATAACTTACTCTCTTTTGTGGTAGTGTATTTTAGCAATTAGGCTTATCAGAGGGCTGTGTTAAGCATTTGTTGCACACGCACAGTCAAGAAATGAGACACACACTCAATGACTAACTCCAAATCCAATGTTTGTACAACGTTACCTTGTTACTTTTATTTCAGAACCAAGAAGAACTACGTTGCAGGTCAGTACCAGTTCAAAAATAGCAATACTTTCAGGTACAGTAGAAATGTGTTGCAAATAGCAATTGGAATACTTTACATTGGTATTAGAAATGCTTTGTGCTGTCAATCAACTGTAGCAATACTTAGCAATGTAGAAAATAGACAGTGCAAATAGCCAGTAATACAATGTAATCCTATGGAAGGAGATCAGTTATGCACATTATCAGGTAACTACACGATTTATAATCCCAGTCCTCGGGGGTTTGGGCCACTCAGGGCAAGGTTCAAATGCACACCAAATCTGCACCACCAGTGGCACAGGGGAGGCCGGATGCAGAGGTCAAAGGTTGTGCCCGGAGCCCAATGCTAGTCAATGAAGACTGGGGGTGAATAGAGATGCACAGTTTGCAGGTAAGTACCCTTGGTTTTAGGGCACAGGCCCCGGGGGTTCAAGCAAGCACAAGAGGGGCCACAAAACAGCACCAAGCTTACACCATCAGTGGCATTAGGGCGGCCTGGTGCTGGGTGCAAAGACAGCGTGGGCGCCCAATGCAAGTGAATGGGGGATTTCTGTTTCACAAAGAGGCTGCAGGCTCGGACCAGGAGGCTAGACGAAGTGACCAATAACTGGGCGGTAAGTTGGGATGTTGGTGGATGCCTGGGCACCATTGGCTCGTCTCCCCACAGTCGGGGGCTGAGGATGCGGGGTGCCTTTAGACATCGGAAGATCTTTACCGGAGCCTGTCGCGGTAGGGGGACCCTTCGTGCTGAGGCTGGAGGCTTCTTCGTTAGGTCCAGGAGAGATCAGCCACCAATGGTTTCGAGGTCAGGATCGCTTGGGAGACTTCACTGGACCGGTGGGCCACTCAGACTTGGTCCATGGGCATCGGGTGCAGAGTGGGCAGGACTCGCGGTTCCAAAAGGCAAGGGAGTCCTTGGTATTGGTTTCTTTGTGGACAGGGCAGCTGTCCTCTGGAGTTCTTGACTTAAGAACAAGGCAGGCAGTCCTCCCAGGGTTGTGGAGGTTGCTGGGCCTGTAGGACGAGTCGCTTTTTCAAGCTGGTTTTTTCAAGGGCTGCAGAGAGGCTGGTAGGGCTGGGGCCAAGTCAGTTGTCATCTGGAGTTCTCATTGTTGCATGGCTCTTCGATCCTTCTTCTTTTTTAGGTAGCCAGGAATCTGAGGATCAAGGTTCAGGGATGCCCCTAAATACTCAATTTAGGGACTTTACTGGTACTGGCAGGTAGTAGCCAATGGGCTTCTTACCTTTAGGATGACTATACCATTTGTATGTCCCCTTTCTGTGGGGAGGGGGCATCCCCTAATCCTATTAGTTAAAATCCTCCCATCCAACATAGAGGATTTTCTAAGGAGAGGGTCACTTCAGCTCGGGATACCATAGGGTGGTTTTGCTTCATTGAAAGCATACCAACCTCACTGATTTAAGTCATTCTGGGACCTGTTTCCTTTTCCTTGGCAATATAAGCTCTTTGGTAGAAACCCCGTGATGAGCTGCACACCCACAACTGAGATAATGAAATTGTGGGCGTCCAGTGAGTGTAAGGTGCATGCCTGGGCACTTCATGACTAAGCATTAATGTAAGGTTTTTGTCAGTAAGAGCAAAGTCACCTGAAGAGGAGATTGGAGAGCCCTGGGGCGGCAGCGGGACACTGCATAGATTAAAGGCGCTAGAAATCAGGATACTTGACTATGTAGGAAATGACAAACGAGAGAAGCCATTAGGAGAAAATGTTCCACAAGGACCAGCGTAACCGTGACACAAGAATATTACATATGTGTACATAAGTGAGCTTTGGTTCATTTATTCCAGTTGATTTAACCATTGCCCCAGACCTTGTTGTACTTGGTTGGGCATCCACGAGCCTCGAATAAGGGTTTCTCCTGTGCGGCACACCAATCCACTCCCCAGCGCCATTTTGCTATGCTTGGGGATTTAGCTTGCGCCCAGGTAGCTGCAATATTCCATTTGGCCACCGCAACTGCTGTCCCAAGGTATAGTCTGTCAGGTTGAGAACCGTCCAGGCCGTCCATTACCCCCAGGATGAGACGTTTGGGATCGTGGTGGACCTGCCAGCCCAGGACCTGTGTGAGTTCGGACTCTATTGCTTACCTGTACGGGGCAAGGTTTCGGCATGTCCAAATCATGTGGTAAAAATCTGCTGGTTCTTGGCCGCAGCACGTGCAGTTTGGGAGGGACGCAACCCTGCTCTATGTAGGCGTGCTGGGGTGAGGTAGGCCGCGTGCAAATAGTATAGTTAAATTAGGTGAAGTTTGGCTGAGGTCGTAATGGTTTTGGGAGCCATGAGGGCGTCACGCCAATCCTCCTCCTCCAGGGGATCCAACCATCCCTCCCAGCAGGCCCGGAGCGGATCGAGTGTTGCCGGGCCATTGTTGACAAGGGCACGATATATTTGAGACAAGCCTCCTCTCCCCAGGTTCCCCATCATGACCTGAGCTTTTAGTGGGCTGAATTCGGGGAGTGACGTGCCTATTGAGATGTATGCACTGAGGGAATGACGAAGTTGCAAATATTTATAAAATCTTGAGGTGTGGAGGGTGTAGCGTTTCTGCAGGTCTTGGAACGTCCTAATGTGGTCGCCCACCCAAACGTCCCCTAATGGTGATACCCCTATGTGGTCCCATTGTCTGAATCCCGTGAGTGTCGCCATCACTCATAACCACGAGCCTTGCCAGAGAGGCGTATGTTGGCTCAATTGTTTGTCCCAACGTGTGTGCCTCAGGGCCGTGTGCCAAGCCACCAGGACTGATCTGGTTATTGGGTGTATCGCTTTAGGTATTGGGTTCCCGTATAAGTATGCTTGTATTTTGGGAAATTCCATGTCCTTGAGCTCCGTTTTGTAGGCCGGGTCAGACCAGCCCCCGGTGAACCAGTCGTGAATGACAAGGAGCCTGGTGGCTAGGTAGTATAGGTGGAGATCGGTCATACCCATGCCTCCGTCAAAGGGTGGGATCCTGCATCGGGCGAGGGCGACACGCGGTCTTGCCCCTCCCCACAGAAACCTCGTGGTCACCCCGTCCATCTCCTTAAACCAACTGTGTGGGAAGTGGAAGGTGGTGTTCTGAATGATGTATAAGAAGTGTGGAAGGATCATCATTTTGAAGAACGCCACTCTCTCGAGTGGGTTGAGTGGTAAGGTTTGCCAGCGCTTGAGATCGTCCTTGGCTTTTTTGACCAATGGGGTAATATTTAATGCCCATTCCAACTCGGGAAGCAGAGCGACCCATATCCCTAAATATTTGAATGACTGTCTCCTGATGGGGATGGTTGATTGCCAGTCCACGCATTCCCTAGAGAGGTGAAGGGGCACTAGGGTTGATTTTGCTGGGTTGAGTCGGAGGCCCGAGACGTTCTTGAAGGCTTGGAGTGTCCCGGTGCTGGCTAGGTCTGCCAGGAAGAGCAGGTCATCGTCCGTGTATTGAGCGATTTTATCGATGTGGTGGCTTCCCCATGCCCATCCCTGGATCAGGTGATTGGCCCGAATGAGGCAGGCTAAGGGTTCCATTGCCAGTGCAAATAGAAGGGACGAGAGGGGGCACCCCTGTCTTGTGCCTCTCTGACTTGGGAATGCCCTTGAGAGGGCTCCATTGGTAAGACCTCTGGCTCTGGGGTTGTAATGGAGGACCTGGACAAGGCGTCGGAATTGTTGCCCGCGGCCCATCATCTGCAGGAAGTCTTCCAGGTATCGCCAGTCAGTCTGTTGAAAGCTTTTTTGAAATCGACTAGGAGCGCTAGGTAGGGTGTAAGGAGCTGGCGGTGAGCTAGGGCGAGATGGAGGCACCTTAGGCAATGTCTGGTGCTTCTCAAATATTGGAACTTAGTGGGTACTGAAATTGATATCCATGAGAAACCTCTCTTTGCCTTTAAAAGAGCTAAAAACATCAAAGACTTTGTTGTGAACTCATACTTGCAGACAGAGAAAGCACCTGACATCAGGCAGCAACTTAACTTACCACCATTGATTGGTCATTTCAAATGCTTCAATTGTAAGGTTTGTGATACTACTATGATTGGCTCATCTTTTCAGCACATGGGGAAAACTTTCAATCTCAGGCAACATAGCAACTGTAATAGCAATAACGTAATTTACGCCATACGATGCCCGTGTAATCAGATCTATGTTGGCCAAACCATCCAAACCATCCAAAAGGTCAAAACAAGGATTCTGCAGCATCAGAGCAGGATCCGCTGCAAGGTCCAAGGAGCCCCTTTGGCTGAGCATTTCTCCCTGAATAACCACACAGCAGATGACATACAGTGGTGGGTTCTGGACAAAATCACTCTACACCCCAGGGGTGGTAGTATGGTCTCACTACTAAACTTAAGTGAATGCAGATGGATACACACTCTGGACTCTGTCAATACAGGGCTGAATGAACTAGAGGAGACGTACAGGCAAATGGTTACATTATAGAGTGCACTGTACCACACTTCAGCATTCATAGGTCGCACTGCTATTTAATCCATGGTAGGGCCCGACTTAATTTCTGGGTTACACTGCGACACACTGTCCCCTTCAAATATGCCCTGCATGATTGCTGTTGAATTTCCTGTTAGAAACATTGTTTTAGGACTTGATGCAACTAACTTTTAAGCGTATTTGCGGAAATGATCTTTCCAATTTCCGAATTAACAAAATATGCAACTTTTTACATTTCGCTGCTTAAACTGGTTATAAACTTCATACAACAAGAGTATATAAATAATTAGATGTACCAAGTTGTAGGTTTCCCCTATTGATTATATGTGTTTAAACTGTCACCAATTGTATTTGTTTATGTGCACATGTACATCACATGTACGTGTCTTTGCAATGCATTCTGTTGCTGTTTTTAGTCTTCTAAGCTTAACCGCCATATAGCCATGTGTTTGGTGTAGCGCATTCACTCGTAAATACATTTCGCTACATTCTACAATACACAGACTTCAGCCTACTGAATTAGACTACGTCACTGCCCCACACACGCGTACACGCGTTCGACGCATAGCTCCTTGACAGGCTTAGTAATTGATTACACTCTCTCGACCAGTAGCTGTGATACGTTCTATGATTACCGAGCTACCACGTATGCACGTCCTTCCCTTCATGATGGCATCTGAGGATGCCAGGGCAACACGAGCCAACGTGCAAGTTACTCAGACGTTCAAAAGACTATTTTTAGCCGCTGTCACGTCAGCTCCTCATTTCGGATTACACTTACGGTCGGAAGGACATCTTCCAGATCACGGTGAGAAATACTTAGGGACTTTTCATCTGCAGCCCACTCCGCGCTCTTTTGTCTTTTAAACCATAGACTTATGTAGTCCTCATTCTCTCGTTTGTAGAAACACTTCGGACTGGCACAAATTTAAATCCAACCGAATGGTGGATGTTTAACTCATTAAGTTTATCAGGTATGTCTCAGCCCTCTTAAGACTCGCATTTTTCATTAATGTTGGCACATTTTTCAGTCACTGACTCAGGCCTTCACTGTTCACAGGCTCCAAACCGGCTGGTGGAGTGATGTGAGAAGGAGACAGGTTCACCCCGTCACTTACCTTCCGGGGGCCCCCGTATCCCCTGGTCTCGGGGAGCCCGGAGAGCCGACACCCGATGTCACAGGTCCGTCGAACGTATGACGGAAAGGATAACCGCCCCCCCTTGTCCTTCCCCTTCGCAGGGACGAATCAGCGACGTGGAGAGCGTGGTAGGAGGAGGGGCTAACCCCGGAAGCACAACAGACCAGACCGTGAAAAGAGACGAGGGACACAAGATCGGGGAGGAAGCGGTCGAAGGACTAGGAGAAGAGCAAGGCGGAAGCAACGGAGAAGAAGGACGCGAGGACCAAGATCGAGTTGGGAGAAAGACCGAAGAGGACGGAAAAGCCGAAGAAGACGAGACGTGGTGCGAGGAGTGGTGGTGCCCACCGGAGGAGGCTGGAGAGCGGCCGCAACTCAGGGAGAGTTGCGGCGGAGCCTGTGAGTAACCCTGAGCGAGGGCACAAGAGGAGCGGGTGGAGGTTGGGACCGGGTACATGAAGGGAGGGATTGGCTGACGAGAGGGAGCACTGTTTTGAGTAATAGTCCGCAATTGTCTGCACTGTTTAGAGTAAAAGTCCGCAATTGTCTGCACTGTTTAGAGTAAAAGTCCGCAATTGTCTCCGTAATCGTGGTTTGTCAATAGGAATGATTATACTCAAAAGAGGAGTTTAAGAGGGAAAAATCATCCAGGCCACCCTCCACTCAGTCAATAATACACACTATAAGACCTGGAGATATCAAGCACTATATCACAATACATGGGATTGGGAGAGGGGCAATATAAACATTTATTATACCCTCAAAAGTAGCTCGTATCATGAACTATCAATACCAACCCAAGTGCTCAAGTTTAACATTTAAAACAACCCGTCATGTGCAGAACAATCCAACCAAAGCATAAGTCAGAAAAAATGTGTGGAGAATGAGAAAGCATCTCACGTGCGCAACACCAGAGGAGCTGCTGGCTGGTACTCGCCAGTGTGCTCACGAGTTTCTCATCATCGATGACTTTCTCATGAAAAGAATGAAAAGGAATGTGTAAAAGAATTTATACACCAAGAGAGGTATATTAGGCAGCCCAAAAAAACCAAAAGAAAAATTTTTGGAAAAAAGACCCGTGTGGTCTTACAGATAAGATTAGGTATGACCCACGTCTATATTCTGACCCGTTTTATTCCACTCTGTGAGTCACCCCAAGGTTAAAAACACGGTCATGTTCAAAAACCACATTTATGAATGGCCAACATGTTTCATTGCCTACTTAACTTGGCGGCAAATTCATCAGGGCGTCAAGGGACTGCAATCACCTCCCTGGAATAAATCTGTTGACAAACAGAAATCGCTGCGTGTATGCAGAGAACATAAAAAGCACATGTCAGATTAGCAATAACATGAAGGAACCACAATGTACCCCCCTACAGGCCGACATGACACACCCTTTCACAGGGAACATTACCTCGTGAAAGCCAAGGGCCCATATACCAGCTCTCACGGAGTCAGTGTATTGAATGAGCACTGTCTGTTGCTCTATTGGTCCTAATGCCCACACACATCCGTTATTTTGGGGTGCTTAGACCGTCATCTGTCGAGACAAATCAAATGCTTTAGGCGAAGCCCCTATTTCAACGCTCATGCAAACTTGTTAGTGACACTGAGTTATGTCTATGATTAAAACCTCGTACTCTTTTCATCAAAAGATGATTGTCAAGTATCTAGTTCACCCCACCAACCTAGATCTCCTAATTAGCTCATGACTAATAGTATTTTATCAAAATGATGGTTCGCATACTCCTTGACAAAAACTTCCCAGTATGCCTCCGCTTGTATAAAGACACTTGCCAGGGATCACCGTTTAGTCGGGATACTCTATTTACCTAAGTTCACCCATGTTTTCCAAGTCAGCTAAATACACCACTGCTCTATCATTTTAGCCGCGCGTTCTAAACCCGCCTGCGATATTAGTGCTGGCCAACCCCAACTCACCGTACGGTAGAAGAGCTCACTCGGTAACTCATTCCCGGAACAATCCGGGGACTGAGCGGCCGATATTTAAACCGGCGGCTCAACATTAGTACTTCCGGGTTCGGGCTGGTGACCCGGATCATTACGCAAAAGCGTACAACAAGGCGGCCATCTTGTAGTGGCCACAATTCACATTCGATGCATCAGCGGTGCATATTAGTATTTACCCTAGCACAAATATACCTACAAATATGAGGCGATTGGAGTAGAATCATTTTTAAGTTCGTTAATAATGAGACTATTATCGATGAGATGGAGGTGAAGAATAGAACTTTTTTATTATTTATTTTGCCAAACAATGCTCACTGGTGGAAGTCATAATCCCACAGACTATGTCAAGAATATATCAAGACACAGGGGGGGCAGATGTTTGTACCAAGACCTGGCACACAGTACATGCCAGGAGTATGTCCACCAGGTTGCAGGACCTACAGCAGTGACCCCAGTTTTTATCGTCTGGAAATCTTGTTCCACTCTATTTGATCATTCAGGCCAACTTGGTCAGCCTTTTCGGAATAAATCCAGCGAGCTTCCTTCACTGCAAGCATATTCTCAATTTGATTAACATGGCCCATCACTCTTTCTAACACCACCCATTTAACAGCCTTATAGTTGTGCTGGTGGTCTTTATAGTGTTGAACCAGTTTTGTGGTTAATTTGCCGTTCTTGATGGTACTGAGGTGCTCTTGTATCCTCACCTTGATTTTTCTTGTGGTGAGGCCAATATAGTGAAGCCCACATGGGCAAGTAAGCCTGTAAATCGTGTTTGATGAATTGCAGTTACTGAACTTGTTTAAGTGCCAAGTCCGTCCATCCTGCAGCTGAACACTAGTTGTTTTTTCAGTTAGTTCACAAACAGAACAGCCTCCACACGGGTAGTGTCCCGGGGGAATGGATGTATTGGTCACTTGTAATCGGGGCCTAGTATGGACAAGCCTGTCTTTAAAGTTCTGCGCTCTTCTGAAGGCAAACCGAGGTGCTGGCATTTTACAGTCGCTGGTGGATAATAAGGACCAATGCTTTCTAATGGCCTGACGAATTTTAGTCGCAAGAGGGTCAAAGGTAAGCACTATGGGTAGACAATCAGAGCTCTCCCTCGAATTCCTTTCCAAAAGTGCTTCACGTGGGGTGTTATGTGCCCTCTTGCGAGCTCTGTTGACAATTTTTCTGGGGTATGCCCTCTGTACCAGCTTCTCAGTGAGGGCTTCAGACTGTTTCAAAAAGTCAACAGTCGAGGAACAGTTTCTGCGATAACGCAGAAACTGTCCCACTGGCAAATTATCCCTCAGCGCTCTGGGATGGAAAGATTGGTAATGCAAGAGGGAATTTTTGTTGGTAGATTTCTGATGAACAGTAGAGGTTAACCTGTCGCCAATCACAGTGATGTCCAAGTCTAGGTATGTGACCTTCTCGGTGCTGATGTTCCATGTGAACTTCAAACATCTATCCCGATTGTTGAGCCATTCCAAAAACTCACCAAGATGGCCACGTGTACCAGTCCATATGCAAAGAACATCATCAATATACCGCTTCCAGAGGCTGATATGCCCCTGGAAGGGATTGGATGGATGATATAGATGATGTTCCTCGAACTGGCCCACGTAGATGCAGGCCAGACTCGGTGCGAAGGTAGCACCCATAGAAGTCCCAGATATTTGTAGGAACATATCATCCTTGTAGGCAAAGTAATTCCGAGTGAGTGCTACCTCAATGCATTGCATAACAAAGGTTTGGGGGGTATCATAAAACCACTCCTGGCTTTCAAGTGCACGTGCTGCTGCCACCAGCGTTGCGTCTTGAGGGATACTTGTATATAACGATTCAATATCGATAGTAACAAGTATCTGTTGCAATTCGTCAAACCTTAAATCTTTGATGGTATTCAAGATGTCAGTGGTATCCTGGACATATGACAGCTGTTTAACCACCGACTCCCTAAGGAAGAAGTCGGCAAATTGGGACAATGGTTCCAGTACAGAGGAAATCCCCGACACTATCGGGCGTCCTGGAGGGGGCCGTTGTGCCTTATGGATTTTCGGCAAGATGTAAAATGCCGGAATCCTGGGTTTGCTGTTAACTAGGAAGTCAGCTTCCTTGGTGGTAATCCACTTTCTTTCCCTCGCATGTCCCACCATTGTGGTGATGGTATTCAACAATTCAGAGGTGGGATCCCTGATCAACGGTTGATAGTTGTTTCTATCATCCAAAAGCCTTCGGACCTCTCTCTCATAGTCAGCAGTATTCATTAGGACGATTGCCCCACCCTTATCGGCCGATTTAATCGTGAGGGCTGAATTCTTTTGCAAAGATGTCAATGCATGCCAATCGTTCTTGGTCATGTTGCTGAATGCATTTCTTTGTTCTGTCTCCTCAAGCA
Organism: Triturus cristatus; assembly: GCF_964204655.1. NCBI lineage: Eukaryota > Metazoa > Chordata > Amphibia > Caudata > Salamandridae > Triturus > Triturus cristatus. Next base: position 947,145,092 of record NC_140584.1, read on the forward strand.
ACCTAATCTCATCAAGAACCTTTCTTTCAAAGGCAAGAACTTCAGGGCCTACTGTGTGACTGGGGGGGCAAAAATGAGAGGGACGGTGTAAATTAGAGGTAAACACTGATGGAGGTTCTGAGTCCTTCAGTGCGAAAAACTTTTTTAATTTAATCTTCCTCATTGCCTCATGTACTTCCATTCTACATTTGAAAGGGTCATGTCTGGGAGTTGGAACGTACCCCAAACCTTTATTGAGCACTCTCAGTTCATCATTTGAAAGTTGGTAATCGGACAAATTAACCACAATATTGTTTATGTGGGCATTCTGCCCCTGCTCCTGGTTACGCGGGGGGAGAACGACTGCCATGTCTGGGACTGATTCTGACGTCCTCGACCTCGACCTCTCGACCCGCCCCCTCTGTTTCCTCTCTGGCTCTGGACTAAAAAAGAGCGTAAAAGGCCACCCAGGTCCTGGTTGGATTGAACCTGTGGGTTGAATCTCACTCCCCTTTGTTCCGGACCTGATGTCCCCTCTTCTTCCTCACTCGAGGTATTGTCGAATGTCCAGTTCTGGGGAGTGCGCCTAGCTTGTACTCGGCCTCCCCTCTGGGACCTGTTCTGTGGGGCCTGATCACTATCCTGTTGATAGTACTTATCCTCTGTGTACGGGAATGCCCACTCGTGTGAATATCTATCTAAATTTCTTTTCAACCCCTTGATCTTCTGGTTGATCATATAGTTTCTATATTCACTAAGATCCTCTTGAATTCTCTGCAGCTGTTCCTTTGCGTCTGTAATACTAGAGTCTGATTTTATACTCTCCTCTAGTTCTAGGATCTCTTTAAGGAGTTCCTCGCTCAATCGTTTAGCTGTCTGAATAATCAGAATCAGCCAATCTCTAGTACATTTATTTGCGATGAAACTCCAATCAATTCTGAATTGTTTATCCTCTAAAAAGATCCTAGGTTCGATCCTCACCAACAGACTAGAAGGGGCTGCGCCAGCTCGATAATATTCAGTCATCAATGCCCCATGTAAAGCAACTCTCACTTGCTTCTTTTTAGTAAAACTCAATTTCTCCCATTCTTCTCGTATAGAGCCAGTATTTGAAAAACCGGAGTCTGGAAGAAGTGAGGGGCCTGAAAGGATCGCAGCGATTTGGTCATCCGTAAAGGCTAGGCAGTTCTTATCCATCTCAAAGAGGAAGACAAAAGAGGGGGGGCCGATAGTTTGTCTCAACAGATGCAAAAAGTCAAATGCACTAAAGGTGTCTATCGTAATGTAGGCAAGGGGTACTAGTGGAACCTTCAGCTACCTGTTATAGATCAATATAATTAAAAACTCTCACGGCTGATCCGCCGTACTATGTATATACTCAAAAGAGGAGTTTAAGAGGGAAAAATCATCCAGGCCACCCTCCACTCAGTCAATAATACACACTATAAGACCTGGAGATATCAAGCACTATATCACAATACATGGGATTGGGAGAGGGGCAATATAAACATTTATTATACCCTCAAAAGTAGCTCGTATCATGAACTATCAATACCAACCCAAGTGCTCAAGTTTAACATTTAAAACAACCCGTCATGTGCAGAACAATCCAACCAAAGCATAAGTCAGAAAAAATGTGTGGAGAATGAGAAAGCATCTCACGTGCGCAACACCAGAGGAGCTGCTGGCTGGTACTCGCCAGTGTGCTCACGAGTTTCTCATCATCGATGACTTTCTCATGAAAAGAATGAAAAGGAATGTGTAAAAGAATTTATACACCAAGAGAGGTATATTAGGCAGCCCAAAAAAACCAAAAGAAAAATTTTTGGAAAAAAGACCCGTGTGGTCTTACAGATAAGATTAGGTATGACCCACGTCTATATTCTGACCCGTTTTATTCCACTCTGTGAGTCACCCCAAGGTTAAAAACACGGTCATGTTCAAAAACCACATTTATGAATGGCCAACATGTTTCATTGCCTACTTAACTTGGCGGCAAATTCATCAGGGCGTCAAGGGACTGCAATCACCTCCCTGGAATAAATCTGTTGACAAACAGAAATCGCTGCGTGTATGCAGAGAACATAAAAAGCACATGTCAGATTAGCAATAACATGAAGGAACCACAATGTACCCCCCTACAGGCCGACATGACACACCCTTTCACAGGGAACATTACCTCGTGAAAGCCAAGGGCCCATATACCAGCTCTCACGGAGTCAGTGTATTGAATGAGCACTGTCTGTTGCTCTATTGGTCCTAATGCCCACACACATCCGTTATTTTGGGGTGCTTAGACCGTCATCTGTCGAGACAAATCAAATGCTTTAGGCGAAGCCCCTATTTCAACGCTCATGCAAACTTGTTAGTGACACTGAGTTATGTCTATGATTAAAACCTCGTACTCTTTTCATCAAAAGATGATTGTCAAGTATCTAGTTCACCCCACCAACCTAGATCTCCTAATTAGCTCATGACTAATAGTATTTTATCAAAATGATGGTTCGCATACTCCTTGACAAAAACTTCCCAGTATGCCTCCGCTTGTATAAAGACACTTGCCAGGGATCACCGTTTAGTCGGGATACTCTATTTACCTAAGTTCACCCATGTTTTCCAAGTCAGCTAAATACACCACTGCTCTATCATTTTAGCCGCGCGTTCTAAACCCGCCTGCGATATTAGTGCTGGCCAACCCCAACTCACCGTACGGTAGAAGAGCTCACTCGGTAACTCATTCCCGGAACAATCCGGGGACTGAGCGGCCGATATTTAAACCGGCGGCTCAACATTAGTACTTCCGGGTTCGGGCTGGTGACCCGGATCATTACGCAAAAGCGTACAACAAGGCGGCCATCTTGTAGTGGCCACAATTCACATTCGATGCATCAGCGGTGCATATTAGTATTTACCCTAGCACAAATATACCTACAAATATGAGGCGATTGGAGTAGAATCATTTTTAAGTTCGTTAATAATGAGACTATTATCGATGAGATGGAGGTGAAGAATAGAACTTTTTTATTATTTATTTTGCCAAACAATGCTCACTGGTGGAAGTCATAATCCCACAGACTATGTCAAGAATATATCAAGACACAGGGGGGGCAGATGTTTGTACCAAGACCTGGCACACAGTACATGCCAGGAGTATGTCCACCAGGTTGCAGGACCTACAGCAGTGACCCCAGTTTTTATCGTCTGGAAATCTTGTTCCACTCTATTTGATCATTCAGGCCAACTTGGTCAGCCTTTTCGGAATAAATCCAGCGAGCTTCCTTCACTGCAAGCATATTCTCAATTTGATTAACATGGCCCATCACTCTTTCTAACACCACCCATTTAACAGCCTTATAGTTGTGCTGGTGGTCTTTATAGTGTTGAACCAGTTTTGTGGTTAATTTGCCGTTCTTGATGGTACTGAGGTGCTCTTGTATCCTCACCTTGATTTTTCTTGTGGTGAGGCCAATATAGTGAAGCCCACATGGGCAAGTAAGCCTGTAAATCGTGTTTGATGAATTGCAGTTACTGAACTTGTTTAAGTGCCAAGTCCGTCCATCCTGCAGCTGAACACTAGTTGTTTTTTCAGTTAGTTCACAAACAGAACAGCCTCCACACGGGTAGTGTCCCGGGGGAATGGATGTATTGGTCACTTGTAATCGGGGCCTAGTATGGACAAGCCTGTCTTTAAAGTTCTGCGCTCTTCTGAAGGCAAACCGAGGTGCTGGCATTTTACAGTCGCTGGTGGATAATAAGGACCAATGCTTTCTAATGGCCTGACGAATTTTAGTCGCAAGAGGGTCAAAGGTAAGCACTATGGGTAGACAATCAGAGCTCTCCCTCGAATTCCTTTCCAAAAGTGCTTCACGTGGGGTGTTATGTGCCCTCTTGCGAGCTCTGTTGACAATTTTTCTGGGGTATGCCCTCTGTACCAGCTTCTCAGTGAGGGCTTCAGACTGTTTCAAAAAGTCAACAGTCGAGGAACAGTTTCTGCGATAACGCAGAAACTGTCCCACTGGCAAATTATCCCTCAGCGCTCTGGGATGGAAAGATTGGTAATGCAAGAGGGAATTTTTGTTGGTAGATTTCTGATGAACAGTAGAGGTTAACCTGTCGCCAATCACAGTGATGTCCAAGTCTAGGTATGTGACCTTCTCGGTGCTGATGTTCCATGTGAACTTCAAACATCTATCCCGATTGTTGAGCCATTCCAAAAACTCACCAAGATGGCCACGTGTACCAGTCCATATGCAAAGAACATCATCAATATACCGCTTCCAGAGGCTGATATGCCCCTGGAAGGGATTGGATGGATGATATAGATGATGTTCCTCGAACTGGCCCACGTAGATGCAGGCCAGACTCGGTGCGAAGGTAGCACCCATAGAAGTCCCAGATATTTGTAGGAACATATCATCCTTGTAGGCAAAGTAATTCCGAGTGAGTGCTACCTCAATGCATTGCATAACAAAGGTTTGGGGGGTATCATAAAACCACTCCTGGCTTTCAAGTGCACGTGCTGCTGCCACCAGCGTTGCGTCTTGAGGGATACTTGTATATAACGATTCAATATCGATAGTAACAAGTATCTGTTGCAATTCGTCAAACCTTAAATCTTTGATGGTATTCAAGATGTCAGTGGTATCCTGGACATATGACAGCTGTTTAACCACCGACTCCCTAAGGAAGAAGCACACTGGCGAGTACCAGCCAGCAGCTCCTCTGGTGTTGCGCACGTGAGATGCTTTCTCATTCTCCACACATTTTTTCTGACTTATGCTTTGGTTGGATTGTTCTGCACATGACGGGTTGTTTTAAATGTTAAACTTGAGCACTTGGGTTGGTATTGATAGTTCATGATACGAGCTACTTTTGAGGGTATAATAAATGTTTATATTGCCCCTCTCCCAATCCCATGTATTGTGATATAGTGCTTGATATCTCCAGGTCTTATAGTGTGTATTAATAGGAATGATTAGTCAGCCCTAGGACTGCACTTTCCTGAAACCCCTTTTCTCCCATGTTCTGTTTGTCGTTTTGAGTTGCCTAAGGGTCATATATCCGAGTAAGGAAGAGAGTACGAACCCTTTCCCGATCTGTACCTTATTCCCTTCGCTTTCCCCCCCCCTTTGTTTTACCTCTTCACCGTTCTCGCCCAAAATCACCTGTAAATACAACCACCCTCATAGGAAAGGAGGGAAGCACAATTCTCACGTGGTGTTGCGGTGATGGGATACAACCTTGGCACATACCATATACGTTACTGACAGCCGTCTTTTCCTCTCTCCTATGAGCCTCCCTGGGACGAATGTGGGTCCGGATATACAACTAGGAGAAGAATCTCACAAAGTACTCGGAGCGGTCGGAAGGGGCGGAGAACCATCAGTCGAAGGACCAGTAACAGAAGAAGAACCGCAAGGGACTGTTGAGACATTCATACCACCCTCGTGTGGTCCATTACCTGTCATTTCGAATAAAACTCGCAGAGCATCTCACTATATACAGCCTCCTCGTCTGATTATCCGACCCGCCCTCCAACAAGTCCCTTCAGATTTACTCTTCTACACTTACCTGACCTAGATTCCTTCGACGCAGGGTTTAGCCATAATATACGCTTGGGTAAGATTTCCCCTATAAATGCATATAGTGCCACACACTTTTGCTCTATAACACACACCTGACTGTGCTCTTTCAATCAACACCTAGGCTGTCATCTCTCCCCCTCCTGAGGAAGACCCGCTTTGACTAATTGTCAAGAATTCCTGTCATGCGAGGGGAGGAAAACACGCCCTTATGTAAACAGGAGAGCTGTTACATAACTCAAGGAAAACACGCCCTTATGTAAACAGGAGAGCTGTTACATAACTCAAGGAAAACACGCCCTTATGTAAACAGGAGAGCTGTTACATAACTCAAGGAAAACACGCCCTATAAAGGGAGGAACCGGGAGGTACAACGCTGTCGGATATTGTGTTTACACCGACGTACCTGCTTAGTGAAGAGCAGTGTTCCGGAGTGGTGCTCCAGTAAGGCAAGAACGGAGGTAGGTCGAGTCGTTACTCCCTGGGCCGTGTCTTGCCCCATCGTCACATGTGAAGGACCCGGAAGCTCTACCGGATAACCATTGAGCTTCGCTTTTTGACTCGGCTGAGTCAAAGCGCAGTGGCGCTTTTGCTGGTTGGAGTCGTAACTCCCAGCCCGACCAGAGATACAGGGACTGCCAGCTGTAACGCACACCAGGAGGTGTTTGCCGCGTTACAGACTCGGAAGTCCACAGGATCGATCGAGCGGCTGCTCTCGGTTCAGTCTTCTTTGCTTGTGATTGAGGTATCGGTGACGCATCACCAGGAGGTGACTCCGCGTCCCGGTGCAGTCTGAGGAAGAGGTTGAGCGGCTGCTCCCTTCAGGTAGAGACCCCGGCTGGGTGTTTCCCTGACTCCTCGATTCTCCCCAACACTCTTCGTGCCCCTCACAGCCTACCGATTGGCATTGTCGGCCATTTCATTTCTGCCCTCTGTTGGCATACGCCGGGATCGGCGTATATGCAGAGGACGGTTAGGACCATCCGTGCTGTGGGCTGGTAACGTACTTAGCCTGGAGGATTCCAGTGACTATAACCTTTGTTTATTCCTTGTATTATTTTTGCCTTCATTAAAATAACTAAACCTTCACAAGTGGTTGCGTTCTCATTATCGTGTCTGTTAAACGATCCTGAGACGTTCAGGGCGTTACACTAATTCACATTTGCGCGATACACAGGGTCGAAACGTCGGCGTATTATCTATGTCCACGCAAAGCTTAAGAATACAGTCCTATTCATTATTGGATCATTAAGCATATGTGTTAAATAATAAGGATGTCTTTGTAAATATTTCCCCCCCCCTCGTCACATTGTTTACAATTTGTTTTGTACATATTATTTTATCACTATTCACCACTTGTCACTGCTCACTACAGTCACGCATTTCACATTTGCAATTGAAAGTGCAAATTGCAATAGCCTTTGATCATCTTTTCAACTCTCTCTTAAAAATGTATTTACTCAATATTCATGGTGTGTGTTATAATTGATTTATTTCCTTTTGCAAATCATTGTTTCTTATGTGAATAAGCTATTGCTACATATTCAAAGTAATTGACCCCCCCCCGACAGAACCATTGTTACTTTCAATTACGTATACCCAGGTTCTGAGGGACACCGGGTTGCCCCATTACGTTTACAATGGTGCTGCATGCTGGCATGAAGCCACATTGGTCCAGGTGGACCAGCTTGTGTAGAAGGGGACGGAGACGCTGGGCTAGGATTGTGGCATATATTTTTATCTCCGTGTTGATTAGTGAAATCGGGCGGTTGTCCGCGCAGACGGGAGAGGGCGGCTGGGTCTTGGGAATCACGACAATAGTTGCCACATCGGTGTCTGGGGGGAAGGAGCCCACCTCGGTCATGTGTTGGTAGAGGTCTAGGAGACGGGGAACCAGCACGTCCTGGTAAGCAGCGTAATATTCTTGTGGGAAGCCATCAGTCCCCAGTGTTTTCCTGGCCTTCAACAAGGATACTGCACCGTGTATCTCTTCTGGGGTAAAGAGTTCTGCCGCCTCAACTTCGGTGAGGCAAGGGAGTTGGATCTTGCCTGACATAGCATGTCCGGAGGGTAGCTTCTGGTTCACGAGCGGAGTATAACTGGGCGTAGTAGTCCGCAAACGCCTGCGCAATTGCGGGCGATGTGTGTTGGGTGTTACCTGAGGCGTCTTGGACTTTGGGGATTATCCTGTTAGCTAGGGGGTAGGAGACTAGACTGTGCAGCAGCTTCCCGTTTTTATCGCCCCATCCATAACACTCAGGCCACGGAAGAGCGCCACAGCATCATGGCTGAGTCTAGGGAGATCTGTTTGATCTTCTCACGAATGGCCGCGAGTTGCCTGTCTTGAACATCGGAGGTCCCAGTTAGGGCTGTTTCCTGCCGTGTTGCTTCTGCCTCAAGAAGGGTCAGGCGGTCGTTCCGCGCCACCCACTTCGCGTGCACCCGGCCCCTGGCTACTCCCAAGATAGTGGCTCTACTTGCCTCCCAGAGGGTGATCGAGGAGGGGACCGAACCCTGATTAGTAAGGAAATATTGGTGTAGTACGACCTCTATCTCCTTCCTGACCTCTTTGTCCTGTAGGAACCATGCGTTCATCCTCCACACCATCCGGGGCATGCTTGAGGTTCCACACTGGTGCAGAGATAGGGCCGAGTGATCCGAGATTCCCCGGTGGATGATGGTAATAATTGAAAAACTCTGTGGCAGTCGAGGGCAGGCAGGAGGACCAGGTCGATGCGGGAGTGCATGCGGTGGGCTGCTGAGGTATGGGTATATTGAGAGCCTCGGGGATCCAGACCTTCCAGACATCGCACAGACCAAGGGTAGCCGTCCAGTTGGCTAATTGTTTTGCATGGGCTAGTCTCGTCGGGGAGGGTATGCCACTCGCGTCAAGTGTTGGTTGCATAACTGCATTGAAGTCACCCCTGTGATCACCGTCTGCCCCAGGGGTAGGGAGGAGACCGTATTAGTGAGGCGCTGCAGGGTGGAGGTGAGTGTTGCAGGTGAGACATATATGGATGCCAGGTTCAGGGTTTTCCCTTCCAGCTTCCCAGACACGGTCACAAACCGGCCTTTAGGGTCTGTTGCGATGTGGCCAGGAAGGGGCACTGGGTCCCCAGGAGATGGGTCTCCTGAAGCAGGAGTATATCAGGTGTGTGGCGCTGGGAATATTTGAGGACTGCTGTTCGCTTGATGCAGTCTAGTAGTCTGTTCACATTCCAGGATAGAACGTGGAGGGACTTACCTTTGGTGGTCGTCTGTATCGTGATTGGTACGTAGAATGAGTGGGCCAAGGGCTCTGGGCCCCAAAGGGGCCGGTACACTTCAATGTAAGTGTGTAATTGAGGTTCGCGCTGTGTGTTGTGTGTTCTTGCGGTGTCGGTGCAGTAAGCAAATGTCAAAGTGCTGTAAACATTAAGGAAACGAAACCATGACAGATTCAGACCTAAAACTACCCAGAGGACAAGGGTCCCCAACCTTCTACCCCTACCCCCCCACCCTATACTTCCGGAACTGAAGCATCTGTAGCCCTGAAAAAGAAAGAAAAGTTAACAACTACAAGCTAAACTGAAACTCTTAGCTGGGAACTGCGTGGTGGTGGTGGTTCCCTTCACAATATCGGATATGATAGTGTCATTGGCATGCCTCTCAGTTCTGCATTGTCTGTGGGATATATCTCCCCTCTTCGTCCAGTCAGGACCTCTCCGATCGATGCTCCTGCACCTCTGACTGATTCCCTAGAGGGCAGGACTCCTGGAGAGATCAGAGTCCGAGGCCGTGGGGTTCGTGACCCCGGAGTTCATCTGCGGAGCTTTCTCGGCTTTGATCCTGTGAGAATGGAGGGACTGCAGTGGTTTTGGGTACATGGGCACCTGGGCCAGGCAATTTAGACATCCCCCCATGTGGCCCTCGGCCCCTGCTGGACCGCGTGCGCCTCCTTTGTTGCTTAGGGGAGAGTGGATTCGTTTTCTGTATTCCGGACGGCCCGGTCAAAGATTTAGAGCAGACCCAGAGGGGCCAGCCAGGTCCACGCAGATTGCGGTGTCTTGAAAAAGAGCGTCTTGTTTTGAAAGACAACCCAAAGGCGGGACGGGATGAGGAGCCTGTACCGCAGGCCCAGGTTACAAAGTTTCTGCTTGACCTCTTTATATGAGTGTTGCTGGGCCTGAACCTCTCTAGTATAGTCTGGAAAAAGTATTATGGTGTGGTTCCGGAACTTCAAGGTACCCTGAGCCTGGGCCGCGTTCAGAATGGCATCTCTGTCCTTAAAGTTTAAGATCCTAGCAATGTTAGGACGGTGTGGGGCACCAGGAGGTGGTTTAGGAGTCAGGGAGCGATTTTGGCATGCTCAATTGCGAACCATGTTGATAGTGCATCTTTGGACATCCTAGCTGCCGACAGTCGCTCAGCTGTTGGCCAGAGTGCAGCAGGGCAGGGATTTGCCATGGGCAGGTGTATTTCTTCGCCGGTCCTGGTTGGGTGTCAAGGCCGCTGAAGTCTGGAAAGGCCATGGGAGCAGATGAGGGGGAATGGTGGGGGAGACTCCCTCCCGGAGCTCCTCGCTGCCCAATCGGTGCAGCCGAGCACACCACCATAGACCTGCTGCTATGCGGCCTCAGGACCACAACACTTAGGGGGAATTGGGCATGACAGGTCCCCACCCCTCGTGCAGCCGTCTCCTACACTCACCAGGGTCTTCGAGGAGCCGCTCAGTTCCTGCCTGGACCGCTGGGGTCTCGCCTGTCGATCCGAGGGGCACCGCAGGTAGGCATCACTGCAGCGGGTCCGGTAGGCTCAGCCGAGACCTGGGCCGTCCCCAGCTCGCAGGAGGGCCGCAGACAGAGGGGAGAAGCAGGGGGCAGCGCAGCCGATGAGTTTACCCCCGCGGCCTGAAGTGGCGGCCGAATTTGCAGTTGTGCTTTGGTGCGGCCACCGGCTGCAACCTCCACGGCGCCGGGCCCCACAACAACCCCGGGGACCCGGCCAAGGGAACGAGGCCTCACCTTGGGCCATATGCCCCACTTCAGATCACCGGGGAGCAGGGAGCGGCCTCGGGCCTCGCAACTCCTCCCTTTCCGTCGGCTGGCTAGCCGCTGGGCCCACCGGCCACCACGCCGGGTCCCCAGACCACAGGCGGGTTGGGTCCGCCACCGGTCCTGAGGGGAGAAGGGGGTCAACGCCGACAATCAGTCTACCCCGAAGCGGCGGCCTAATCCTCAGTTTTGCTGGAATGCAGCCACTGACCACAGCTTTCATGGCACCGGGCCTCGCAGCAACTCCAGAGACCTTGTTGAGGGAAGGAGGCCTCACCTCGGACCGCGTGGCCGGACGTCCCACTCTGGGTCGCCGGGGAGTAGGAGCAGCTCTGGGCTGCACAGCTCCCCCCCCTCCGACGTCAGGCAGGTCGCCGGGTTTGCCAGTTGTCACACTGGGCCCCCGGGCCGTAGGTGGGTTGGATCCGTCGCTGGGCCTGCGGTAGCAGTTCAGGGTAGGGCTCTGTGGCCTAAAGAGCGAGCGCTGCCATTTTGAGGTTTGGCAGTAGAAAAAGGTTTTCGGCGGTGACAGGGTACTGCACACAATCTGCGGCGGTTCTCGCCATGACTGGTGGCACAGGTTGTGGAGAAGTGCCGGCTGTAGAATTTGGGAATGGATGGCAGCCGATGTCGGTGGATCTTGGTGCGGATGACGGAGGGGTCCGGAGCACTCTTTGAGTGCAACCGCCATCTTGACGCTCCAAGCCACGCCTCCCTGACCTTCTGGTATTTTAAGGGAAAAAAGGAGCAGTTGCAGCTCACCCCCTCGCTTGGGCCACAGCTGAGAGACTTGCAGTGGATAAGCCCACTATACAGTTTTAAGGATAAAAAACAGACACTTCCCCTCACCCAGTCCCTAATGCCGTGTTTCTAGGGCACCCAGGAATTGACTCCCACTGCAGTTTTAAAAAGCAAATGGAGCTGCCTAAAACTAGTAGCCTGCCTAGACACAGGCTCAGGACAGCCACGCCAAGATTCCCAGGTGCATGAATGACTAGCTGCTCCATTTCAGGATTTTTCTCTGCATTCTGGAACTTGAAGTCATTTTTACCTCATTGTAAATCTAGGACTAAAAATCCCAGAAGGCAAAGAAAAACCTTAACTGGAGTAGATAGAGATATCTACACCTGGAAAATTTAGCATCTATGGCGCAAACCCCCCAGCCCCAGGCAGGAGCATCCCCCTTCTGTGTCTTTGTGAAAAAGATTTGTCTATCCTTTGACTTCGGCTCCAAGGCAACCAGCAGCTTGCTTCTCCTGGATTGTTACAGAAGAAAATATTACCCCCACACCTCGTCCCATCCTGTCCTTGGCCATGACTTGCGGGACCACAGGAGTCTGAACACTAGCTTGTATTGTGTAGGAGCTCAGTTGCCCATCTGATATGAGGTCCTCCCCTCTTCCGCCTACCAACCTGCTAGTCTCCTCTGACTGCCCTTGCTTGGAAACAAAGACAACCTATACACCGCAGAAAGATTGCATTGCTTCCAGGTTATTTTTATATCCATTAATTGCCCCTCTGACTTTACGATGAATCCACTGATATTTCTGAGTAATGCCTCTCCTGCCGATGTAGCAGCGCCTCCAAATGGGCGTGATCCACAAGTTGAAGTCCTCTGTACCAGAGGCAGAAAAACATAATTAATAAAAAAACGTTTTTTTTTTTAAAGATTATACAGTCAGGGCTGGCTTTAGCGCTGGTGGCGCCATGTGCAACACAGTCTTTTTTGGCGCCTTCCCCCCCCCCCCCATGACCGCCTGTTTCACGGATTCCCTCACTACTACCCTAAAACAGTACCCCTCATCTTTCCATAGCCTCTCTCTCACATATATTTTATTTGTTTTATAACAGTACTCATACCAGTGTAGTGCCAAAGCACTTTACATCACACACACACATTATATAGAGACAATGAATCATATGTGTGTAAATCAGTCTATAGGAAACGTTACATAACACAATGAGGATTACAAAATGTAGGAATCACGTCATCCATACCAATAGGCAGATTATTTTAAAATAGTTTGGTCTGGAGAAGCACAAACCCGGGATTTAAAAAATGACACAATGGTTGGGGTTGGCTTTACTAATAAGAATATATTTCTATCCAAACAAACCCTTTTAGCAACAATAGGATAGTAAAAGACTGGGAGGGAAACCATGTTCTAACTTATACCATGCAGCCCTTTGATGACAGTTCATTGGTCACTGAGCTATATTTGAATTGTACCTAATGAACTGCAAGTAACAAAAGGATCTCTGTGACAAAAGCAGTAGCATTCACCTGAAATACAGTTCAGTAATCGCCATTGTACAGTTATTTGCAGCAGGCCTATTCTCCTGTCTTGAGGCTAGCAAAAAGAAGCTTTAGGAAGGAAACTGTTATCGGCGTATGGTAGATCACATTTATTGAAATTGTTTTATAGTAAGGGAGGCAAAACTTGATGTGACTGTTACTTGCCATTCATCAAGACAGAAAAGTTAACATTTTTGTTGAACTATGTAATTGCAATCTTCCTGTTCTCTGTGGCTTTAATTCACATTACAGCATGCAGCAAATCTGAAGCACAGCACCAAGGTAAATGTTACTTTCTGTATAGATTTTAAAACACTGGACCAAGTAAAATGTGACACTCTATATAGCTTTCTTCAAGCTGACTTCCAATTGCGAATTAAAAAAATTAAACAGGTGGATTTCACTTAAAACACTCTGATGGGACAATTAATTTGACCAACCTTTAATGCGCTACTTAGAATGGAGCTTACTTTGTGTGCCACTTCTAATCCACAAAAGGAACACAACTTGTCTTTGTCTCCCAGACGGCTCCAACTAAGCAGATGTTCTGAGAACACAAGGCAGTGCCTGCGCAGGCTGACAGTGAGACCACTAATCTGTGATGGTGCGAACACAGGTGTCTTTCTTTTATGTGAATAAGACCCACGTCGTCGAAGTGAAATAGTAACAACGGTGCCCAGTGCAAGCTTTTGGGCGATGCGAACGGTGCCGATTTATGAGCCCGACCTAGGTGCCGGGTGCAGTGGCACCAGTCGCACTGCCCTACAGTGCTTGCTATGTGATGTCTGCAGAACAGAGGCTCATAATAGAATTATACCATATTTCTTCAGATATTTCTTTTTTTTTTTTTTTTTTTTTTTGAAACCGTTTATTACAAAACTCAAAAAATATACAAAGATGGGCCTACAACCTTCCGGCCGGCCGCTAGTAAACAAAAGAAGCATATGATACACATTGTAGAGCGCGCATTGCGGCTGAGGAAGATGCACAGGAGTTAGCAGCGTTGATAGCCACACCTTCCGGACCCCACTGTACGGTTTCATTTTAAACTGAAATAACAACCAGAAAAAACAAAAAACCCACAAGGCAATCTACAATCAGAAATAGCAGCATGTGCTCCACTGAGAGGGGGACCCTACCAATCCATAGGAGTATCAAGAAGGAGAAGAGATCAGGATTAGGGCTGGGTAAAACTCAATGCCCGGAACAGGGAAGATGGGTCGGCTACGGGGATGGGGCAGGCGACGGGTCGGGCAATAACGGTGGAGTACAGATTCCCCCGCGGTAGGCGTTCCAGGGGCCCCAGACTTTCACCCATGTCCCAGGCTTACCTCTCGCAACATACACCACCTTTTCCCGAAACATGCACCAATCCATATGCTCCTTCCAGGCCGAGACAGTCGGGGACCTCTGAGATCCCCACAGTTGAGCAATATCACGCTTGGCCACCATATATCCCAGAGTCACCCACCACGTCTGTGGCGCCGAGTAGTCGGTAGGTTCCCACACATTCAACAAGCATCTCCTCGCTTCGGGTAGCAGCACCACATGCGTAACCACACGCAGGACCTCATGCACACCACGCCTCTTCAGATATTTCTTGAAATCTTTGAAGTTTCAGTTGGCTTGTTTGCATTTGCAAGATTCCAGAGGACACTGAACGCGTACAACAACTTTTTAAAGGATTGCATTTAATGGCTTTTTTTATATGCGCCAATGTAGACATTTGGCCCTCATTATGGAAATAATAATTTGGCTTGTAAAAGGAGTTACTGGGTGAATGTGGATTACAAATTACCTGAGAATATTACAGTCCTGATTTTTGTCCTCAGCTAGATTTCAACAATAAAAATCTGGTGAAATATGCACAAAGAAAAGGGTGTGGAATGTGGGAACCTGTGTGCAAACAAAGATTCGTGCTATTACTCATTTGAAAGCTCGGAATAGTATAGTAATTACATTTTGCATCCCAGAATTACGGAACACAATGAGCAAAATGCATGCTCATTGAGGTTTATTATGCTCTTCAATGTTTTTTGGGCGCCCGTAGGCAGTGCTTGCGCTGTCTCTACGAGACATACTGTATTCAGGATATGGGCATGAAGCTCTGCCAACTTCCGCCCATCTTTTTAGTTGACTCCTGTCCCTGTCCTTTGTATATGGTGGCTTTTCCTTGGTCAATAGGATTTGTAGTGCTTCCTCAGTACCGCCTTTTCTCATCTTGTAACCTTCCATGTGGACGCCCCTGTTACATGTTTTGTTACCCGGTATGTATTAATTACAGCCTCGGAACACTATTTACTTAAATGGCTTTCTCCTGCCTGCAGTTGCAGGCAAGGCATGCTCTTCTGAAACTGCAGCCATTCTGGTTTCATCTATTTTAGTGTGTTACGCTTTATTTTGCAGAGCTTCCTCACACAGCATAGGCACTTTCACTTTAAATTTCAGCCACAACGGAACCCATGTGCCCAGCTTGCTTTTGTTGACGCTTTATTTTGTACATAAAGCATGGGTAGGCAGGCGCGTTTTTTTTTTATCTATGCATGCCGCTTTCACTTTAAAACTCACTGTTTGCGGACGCTTTCTTTTGTACATACAGTGCGGCCTACCACGCTTTATCACACAGCATGGCTAGGTTGCTTTATTTATGCATGGACATGATGCTTCCCGGAAGTCTTCCCTTAGATCCGGGTACCAAACAACGAGCTCCGCAGCTAATCAAATACAGCAGCAACGACAGATTGGAGCTCGGAAGGAACAATGGAGGTGTGGGTAACATGACAGGTTTGGTTTCTATTCCTCCTCCCTAGACTCTAAGCTACCTTCCCAGAGAATAGTGTGACTTTTGGTCCACAAGCAACAGGTCATACAGGAGGTTCTAGTGTGAAATACGATCCCCATGATGCAAAGCGGCTCGCTAGCTATAGCGTTTCAGCAGGCGTTGCCACAATATGCAAGTGGGCGTGGCAGAGCAGGCCTACAACCATTTCTATTACAAGTTTTAGGTGAGCGGCTGCGTTTTTTTTTTCTACTGCTGGAGGTTCACATACCATGGTGAACGGTAAGGGCTTTTACTTCTGGGGCAATGGCGCGTGTCACAGCGAAGGGAGTTTCTGTATCAGCAGTGGTGGGATGAAGTACTTCTAACGTGAGGTCATGAGATGCTGTGGGTCTTAGCACCTCACTCTCATTTCCCACCCGAACCCCAACTTTTTGGCACTTTGCACCAACCTGAGGGCCCCAACCTGCCATGACCTCATAGATACCCCTGTAACACACATCCACCCGTTTAGAGCTAATAGCCGAGATACTGCGCCCAAACTATTTATATATGTTCATATCCAAAAGCATTCTTCAAAGTGCATCAAGATGTTTTAGTCCTCAGTGGGTGGGATAGACGGCCTCCCACTCAATAATTGAGAATAAAGCACACCATCTCCTTCCAGGATTTTCAATCAGGAGTTTGTTAAAGAGTGACTACTCACCCTTAAGTGTCTCAAGGTGCTAGGGGTAAGGGCGGGGTGCAGGTTTCATTCCATCAAGGTGGGTTCTGCCGAAGAGCCAGGTTTTGAGGTTTCTGGCGAAGATGGGTAGCAATGTTGTCTGTCTGAGGTGGAGCGGAAGGGCGTTCCATGCTTTGGCCACAAGGAAGGAGAAGGAGCGGCCTCATAATTCAAACAAATTTGAATTATGAACAGTGTTGAGACCGGAACGGAGACTGGTGCCCGAAAGATGTCAAGTCAGATCTGGGAGATGCAAGTTTATCATTTATTAAATAGTCGGTTATTTTACTGTAGGTATCTGAAAGCATTTTTTTTCCTGTGCATCTGCAGCTTTGAAGGGAATGCTGCATCTCAAACTGTAAATGATGGGTTTAGCCCCTTTTTATATATAGTTTAAGGAGATGCATTGCACATCATGAAAAATCTTTTATACTGTTATTGAAATCAGTTTCAGGATGAAATCCTAACATTACTCACACTTTCTTGTGGAATTTTAGCCTGCGTCTCAGAGGCGTTTGTTAGAATCAATGTTATTCTGAGAGGGGGCGAGTATCTTTCGTGCTTTGGTTATTTATGCAAAAATGTCTACATAGACCAATTAGATCATACTGGGTACTATACAAACAACCATTTTTGTAATGCAAAAGTTCTTACATTACTGAAAGTTTGAGCTATTGGTATTGCATTATTATTTGCAACGCCAATACCTCAAACTTCCAGTAATGCGAGCCCTATTGCATTGCAAATGCTTGTTTGTACTGGCTGCCTGACAGTCTGTTCTGAGATGCTGTGTAAAGATAAGGAGCTGAGAAGCTCTAATCTTCAAGAAAGTGTTGTAGTGACAGAAGAACCAGCCATCTTGAAAGATCAAGCTCATTCCCCAACCGTGAAAGCTGATCTGGAGCATCTCTTTCAACAAATGAAATGCAAAGTATTTGCTATAAATCTGAGTTCACTAAGAAGATAAACAATCTGGATGATCAGATTCTGGTGATAGAGGTGAGAGTTGATGATGTGTAATGTACAATGGCTAATCAATTGGACTATTGTGCTGAGCTTTATCTTTGATTAAAGGCCCTAAAGGAATGTAGCATATATTTAGCAGACATACATGACAATGAAACGTGTCGTGCTGCAACAATGTTTGAGTGGGATCCCCTGTTTAGTACAAAGGGCTATTTCGATATACTGTTCAGATCCTGTTCATGGCAACTCTACCACACCCTATAGCCATCGGTGTAGGGCCACATCGCTCCCACCCAGCCATTTCAGCCTATCAGAAACATAAACATTACTTTCATATCAAGAAGCTCATAGAATAATAGTGCACAAGTCTGCAGTCATCATCTTTCTGTACTAATTTTACTGTCTCAGGGCCTGGGACATAGGGACAACTGAGACAAGTAACATCCAAGCTTCAATATTAAAAAGAACTCACTATCACTGTGGCTTTGCCTTTAACTTTCCCTTCGCCAACAATGGAGAAGAGGTGCCTCAAGAACCACAGCTACTTTACCACTGGGATGGTAGCACAGAAGGATGAAAAAGTATTACAGAATTCAGCCAGACACAATTGAAGACTATCAGGACATGAACATGGAATAATACAGCTCAGGGCAATGCCAGGAAAATCAAAGCAACACCAATAATGAATTGTATCCAGTGGAATGCATAGTTCCAGTGTAGCGCCAATGCTTACTGTTTTTAAATTAAAATGACAGTCTACTTTAATTTCTGAAGCCTCAACATTTAGGAACAAATTGGAACTCTTGTTGGATATTTTGGTGTGACTACATTTAAGGCAGTTATTCATGTTACCTAAGTACACTTCACATTGCCAGCTATGATTGTAGTCTGCAATTCCAAAACTCTTGTTACAAATAGAGACTGCTTATATTAAGTACTGCAACTGCTTCAGGAAAGCATAAGAGGAATCACTTAAAGTTTGTCTATGGTCCTTTATGAATTATAAATATTCTATGCATTTAGTGTAAAGCTATCTTAATTCAACCATATTACACCTTAAGGTAAATGATGAGTAGTCTGTGAATGTTTCATTAATGCCTCTTAAAAATTGTTGAATAGAATAATCGAAATAATGTATTTTCTCGAAGGTAAGGCTTGATTTAAAAGTGTTTGGGGGTCTAGGTTTATATATTTTTTTCAAGCAGTGAATACTACTTACAGAAATATGTATGTACTCCACTGACACCAATGGTATGGTACAATTCTTTTTCGTTGAGATTCTTACTGCTATTTGGCTTGAATACTGGCCATTGAAAAGTCATAGCCACAGTCAGTTTTGTTGTCTTTGTAGCTCTTTCCTGTAGACCGTTATCCATGTGCTTTGCTTGTGCGAAGGAATGGCAGTGGAGAGGGGGCAGTGGCTTAACCGGCATTTCCTTAGGTTTGGAATGAAAACTATAATACAACTAATAGCAATAGAGTTAAGTGGTGATAGCTTGCAACTAGTGGTATCTGTGACAAAATCCTATAGTGTCTCAAAAGCAAAACTGAACTCTATTGCTCTTTTAAGACATCAAATCACTTTTTCTTTTATTATTCAAAATTATGTTAATTGCTTGTAAAGTGGAGTCCTTAAGGTTTTGATTTTCTAATTCACCCTATTAGATGGATCATGGTTCAGGTTTGTACCGTTTATATTTACTTTTAGGACCCAGCCTATAATAATTTTAATATTATGGTTTTCTGTTTTGCGATGTTTTGTACTTCTGGGTATTTGTAATGATTTTATTATCTTTTAAATATATTGACTGACATACTGCAAGAAAGATATGGAGAAGATGGAGAAGCATACAACAACAATTCCCCATGTTTGAATAGAGTGTGAAAATGACCCTGCCATCCTGATTACTGGAGCACCACATATAATGTACTTTTCCCCATTCTGGGTAGCAAGAAATTACTTCTAATCATCCCAGATTTGGGCCTAGGGTGTTCTTGCTTTTAAAGGATGCTATTTGTTAGAACACAGCTCTCCCTAATGATGAGGGCACAAACCCAATTAGAAGTCTATTGAAACTAGTCCTTTGTTCATAACTATGATAACAAGATGTAACCAAATCATGGTCTGTTTTCTAAAATTGAATAGATGTGTTAGTAGTTAAAATTTGGAGATTGGCCATAACATTACCTCCTTTCCTTATTTGAGAAAGCATTTTTGAGACCGGGAGGGTAATAATTTTAGGTTTTAGTCTGTTTATTGGCAAAATTGTGGAGTGCAGTAGAGCTCCAATCTACAATCTCTCAATGACTCATTCCACCCGCAACCACATATAAAGCTCAAAATAATACATTTGCAGCTAGCACCACTGTGGCTGCCATAGGAGCCAAGAGGAAAAAATATATAGTGGAGTGAGAAAGACTAGGTAACTCATATCAACAAAAGTAGGAACTAGCACAGTACCCTAGCTAGGTTGCCTGGCTCAGTCTGTGCAGCTCCATGCAAGCATGCCTCGTCCACCTACAGGCCTACCTTCAATTTATATACCAATTTCTCAGCCTGTTAAATCAATCAGCCTCCGAAACTGTCTTCCTCTTGTATTCACAACATTTAACTTTCATTCTTAATCAGAACCGCATGATTTCGCTTAGACATGTTTTCTTTGTCTATCCATTGGTAACACCTCCACTAGTGCAAACAAGAGGATTTTGAGCCCCGTGGCACAGAAAACAAGCATTGACAAAGCCAATAAGTCTCGTCTTTGGGACCTTATAAGTGTTTAGCTATTTAGCACATTATCCTGGGTGCTGTGACACCAGGTATTGAAGAGTAATACGATTGCTACACACTGGATCATGCAGTCTGATTCAGGAATACATGCTTGCCTCAGGAAACATTTATTGATATATTCCAAGGCTTTTTAACAAAACACGATACTCACCATCAATGCACTGCACTCGGAGACCTCGCATATACCATCAGTGCACTAGAGTTAGAGGTGTTACAGGTGGGTGCCACGGAGAGAAGGCGTGTAAGAGAAACAGAGTGGCAGGGAGGAAAACGAATCGAAGTGTGGTATATAATTGCCCAACCCCTGAAAATTACTGCAGTGGTGTGCGTGCTGGTTAATTTTCACACAATTTGTAACACTAGAAGGGGAGCATTTTTTTGTCGCCTTTCCTCTTCGAACAAGGCATTTGGAGATAACATTTTTTAGTCTCCGAACTTCACTCACTAGTTGCGTGCTTCCTTTTGATACACTAAAACAACGCACCAGAGCAAGAAAAACCCACTGCCGAAATTACGCTTCCCATCCAGCTGCAAAACATCATGAAAACATGAACAGAAAGCAACCCAAAGCAGCTTTTGAATATACGTGGGAAGCAAAATGCATGAACTTCTCAGCAGAACAGTGGCAATCACAAGCAATAATATTTTTTCAAGTAACGTTGTTTCTCTGTTTCCCTCTAAGAATCCTAGTTTTTTATGTGTTTTTTTGGGTGACAATTTGTTCTTGTGCAGTTTTGGGGAACAACAAAGAGGGGGGAGAAGCAGTAAATTAAATGCCTGTTTAGTGTGTGAAGGAGTTTGGTAACCGAGGTTGTTTGTTGTTGTTCATACGGGCGCCTCATGTGTTTTACTTGAGCCATTTAATCTTGTATGTTCTCTCACAAGCACAATGTGTTCACTCTGCACTTAACACACAAGTCTTAAACACTGCTGATGCTGCTTTATCACCATTGAAGCATTCTTTTGCCTTTGTTGAAAAAAATAAACACATTTGCAAAACGTCAGGGCTACATGTTGCTGCTTCCTCTATAATTGACTTATTCCTAATTTGTGCCCTTTCTATTCATACCCATTGAGACACTGTTGCATTATCTATCCTATCAATTCTTATGTCACACTAATTATTACCACAGTAGGGAAAAGCTATATGTGCGAAAATGATTGGACGAGTACGCACCTTGCATGTAATTTGTTGCATGTCTTTAGTCTGGACTTAACATGGAAAGGACAAATAGGCTAAATATAATAAAAATAAGGTGAAAAAGACACAAATTCCAGGTCATATTTCTTTATCCTGACAAAAGCCTGAGACATTTAGTGGCTACTGATAAGTACTGATACTGATAAGGGTGTATGGACTTCATAAGCTGTAAACACCCCTTTTACTGTTCTTATTTGTAACAGAGACATCCTCTATGCTTTCTGAGGTTTCGTTCGTTCAGGCAGTCCCTGGGTTTTCTGTTGTACTAGTAGTAAGTAGTGTTAGTGGTAAGTCTCTTCCTCCTGCCCCCTTCTTTGGTTGTCTGTTGTCTTATCTTTCGGTTCTCTACAAGGAAGGAAGGAGGGCGTTTGTGATGCTGAGACAAAAAGTTGCTGAACGATAGTATACAATCACTGCATATAACTATGTACTTCTCACTGTATTTTGCTGTAGTTTGACATCAAATATTCAGAATGCATGCTAACATGTAGTTCCACTAGTCAGTGATACATCTGTTGCTCACTAGTATTATTGCCATAAATACGTGTTACATGTTGTCCTCCCGTCTAAAAGCAATCATAATTTCTTTTATACAGTGTGTTTTGCAGTTTATTAAATTCCTAAATGCTGTATATAAATACTGTTACTATTACTATTACTCAAATTTGTGGCGCTCAGTGAGATTATATGTTGTACTATATTGTCCGTCGATGTACATATCTGTGTGGACATTGTACCAGGCTAAAAAAAATAAAAGAACAACATTGTTTGTAATGTTTCTGTCCGTGATGCTTAAACATTCACCATACTGCCCCATACTACCTAAAAAAATTATTTAGAAAAAACTACATGAAATCTGTGGTTATCAAATAGGGATGGAACCAGAACCTACAATGCTATGGTGGGTCAACAGGGGATGCCCCCTTAGTCACGGGGGTTGTAAAAGAAAAGTGTCCTTGGACAGAGCCCACTTTGCCCTAGCCTTAAATATCACTGCTTCCTGAGTATCGTGCTGCTCTCCTGAGTCAAAAAAATGTTTTCTTTACCTGTGTGGAACAGGTCCTTATCTTGGTCTCCCAATGTAAAGTATGATTAGCTCATCCAATCCTGTTTTTTTTTACTCTGCACTCAAATACTTTTTGTTTAGTTTTTTCCCCCAATATGCATGCACAAGTACAAGAATACAAAGGGGAAACCAAGACTGAATAATTACATCAGCTTATGGGTAAGATGCCCACAAGGAATGAAAGATGTTTTACTGACAGTTTAGGTCAGTTGGAGGCTAAAGATCAGCATATGTCATGAATGTGCCAAGGAAGCATTTTTGTCACAAAGCTGTCCCTGAAATATTCTCCTGTGGTGGACAGTAGGTTTCAGACGCAACAGGAAAGAATGCAGGGACGGTGGTACCTGCCAGACTGTCTAATTATGCTGTTCTCTGATGCCTTTGTGCTATTGCCCAATAGTCTGGATGAGACAGAATCATAGGTACCAACATTTGAGAATATGTGAGAGGGAGACTTAGTAAAAAAAGGGAATTTTCCCATTAACATGCATTAAAGTGTAGGATGTTTACGCTGGAGAAAGTTAAAATAAAGCTATGTTTACTTTAAGTAACGTGACTGCCCTGTTCACATATTGAGGGTTGGCATTAAGGCTGACTGGTGTTATACCAGCATGACCGGTATTTTAAGGTCCCATGTCAAGGTTACATTTACTCAGAAGCAAAAATGAACGTCTTAGGTTATGGTACAAAAATTAGGAAAATCACTTAAAGCAGCCATTTATCCCTTATCAGTGCATTCTTTAAGCGGTAAATATAAGAAGAAAGCACTTTAAAATGTGTTCCATAGTTGTCTTAATGACCTCCAGACGATAATTAAACCAAGACCGAAGGGCCATGTTAGAAAAAAGAATAGACTATTTCATATAAAGTTCTACTTAAGAAACGTCCAGGCCTTTGCAAAAATGTTAAAACACGAAAAGATGGTCGGGATTTTTGTCTGGAAAAGGTAGGAACCCTAGTTGGCTTGAATGCATCATGGAAGAGCATGGGCAGCTGCAGCACTGATTAAAGTCTATCAGTATCAGTAGATGAATACTCTGTCTCTGCCCCAAGTCGCCAAATCCTGTGCTTGTGCTATTCCTCTGTGTCATTCAACTGTATCTAACTGCACAAATCCATACAGTTGTGAACATGCACAGACTGGTTTGATGCTTTGCTGCTTTTGAACATTGCCCTGCTTTATAATAGGCATACGCGCTGTAGAGCATTGCAGCTGCTTTAAAGTTATTTCTAGACCATTACCCTACTCTGTACCGGGTCCCCACCTTTCCCAGTTAAAAATACAGGCCATTTTCATGATGTAAGAATACAAGATATGTAAATAGAAATTTACAGGAAATCATCTTTATAAATTTTTAACATAGCCTTTCTGTCTTTGTTTACTTTAATCATCAGTCAGAGATCATTAAGGCAGCTCTGTATGACATTTTAAAGTGCTTTCTTGTGTACATTGTTTACAGTATGTACTGATGTATGTAAAAAATACCAGCTTGCAATATCCTTAATTTGTATACCAGCTGGGACATTCAAAGACTGGTAAAAAAAACGGTCCAGTGGCAACCCTTCTTGCACACGGGGAGACGTTTCTTAAACAAATTTCGTCACCCAGTGTTCCACTCACAATAAAGTGTCACACCCAAAGAACTGAAATGTCACACAAAGGCACATTATGAGGAAATCCTACACATAAGTAGTCCAAACACTTAACGCTTACGTCATTTGTTAAGCTTCCCATGCTAATAGCTCATCCAAGCCGTTTTGTTCCTTTGCAACTCGGTACGTGTGCTCTTGGGGTACTGTTTATTTATTTGCAGGGCTACAACTATCAGTCTGCAAAAAAAAAAACTTGGGCCTGACGTGCGGGTTTATTCAGTCAGTCCTGGCTTTTAAGGCAAGAACTTTTTGTATTCTGTAACTTGTAATTTTGCTTATTGAAGTGTGCTCGTTTATCCAAGTAGAATTATTGCAGAGCACAGCAAGAAACATGCTTATGAATGGATGAAATCTCAGGGCTGCGGCTGAGGATGCTTTTATAATCACATACATACATACATAGCAACATACCCGATTCAGACGGGACATTTGCGATTTCATTTTTTAAGACAAAATTGGCTTTATTTTAGGTGTCTCTCGCTTTAAAGTGCCTCTGCCTCAATATATGTCAATGGGGAAACTGCATTCCTCCGATACTTGTTCGAAATCTCCCACTTTCAAAATGGTGGCGTAGTGACATGGGGCCACTTAGGTAGACAATCAGGAAGTTGGATTTTAAAATCTTTATCTAACTTCTCTGAATGTTGATGAAATATTTGTCTATCTGGCACCTGTTGCTTTTTTTTCATGACTCAAAAAATCTAAAAAAGCTAACTTGATACATAATAGTCAATACGTAATTCACGTGTGTTTCACTTGTTCAAAGTACTCGTCCAAAGGTCAACGCCTGACTCCCGTTCCAAGATGGCAGTAAAATTTGACAGATGGCCGGAAGTGGGACTGTAAATGTAATTCCGTTCATGTTTCTAAGTGAGATTGTGGGTAGAAGGAAACATGCTAACTTACGGTTCTCTGTTGTCCATCTTGGTATGGGAAAAGAGTGCAATATTTTCAGTCGATCGAGCCTATGGAATTGAAATATACAGAATCCCGCAACAAGATGGCGAGCGAGCCTTTGTAACTGGTATGGCACTGCTGTTTCGTTATGTACGTTTTCCCGTTGCATCATGGATGCCACAGAGCCACTTACGTAACAAATACTCGTCTTCATGGAACGCGGAAGGCGATCTCGCAGGAACCATACGTATTCCCGTTCCAAGATGGAGATTGTGCTGTGAACCAGGCAGGGACCTTGCCAACGGATGAGCAGCAGTTTATTTACGACAGTTCTGTTTGGTTCCGTCCTGTTTTCAGGCCGAAGCTGGGGGAGCTGGAAGTAGCAGCAGTAACAGCAGTCGCAGCAATAAGCAGGAGAGATGGCGCGCCTGGTCGCAGTCTGCAGGGACGGCGAGGAGGAGTTCCCATTCGAAAAGCGACAGATCCCGCTGTTCATCGACGACACCCTGACGGTGAGTGAGGGTGAGGGCAAGAGTGGGTGACCCGTGGTGCGAAGGTAACTGTGGCCCGGGCCTTCAAGTAGAAACAACCCGACTGCACCGGTCCCGCTTATTGTAAAACATTAAGGTGGCAGACATTGTATTAACGAAGGGAAGTTGACAGGACATCTCTTCGATATGTGTCTTTCAGTTCCTGTGTGCTCATGCCTGGAATTGCTCTTAATAATCCCTTATAACAGCATATAGCCTCTTACCACCTCCATAATATCAATGCATTGTTATCTTAGCTGCAATATTAAACTCAAGTCCGCACCTGCAGCCTCCTGCCACATCATAATCGTTGTTGTTTAATGTAAACGGTAAATGTGTCTGGAACTGCAGTTCTCACAGTATCTTATCACGTCACAGTACATATTAAGGTGTCTATGTAGAGCGTCTTTAGAGTTGTCGTGTTAGACAACAATCTCCACACAGGAAGCGTTATGCTTTGTCCAGATTTTGAGGAAAAACACATTTGCACCCTGCACCTAGAAAGATCACTTGCTTAATTAACTACTGTTTATCAGACACCATAGCGATACAACATTATTTAATAGAAAGTAGTTTACCAGACATGATTAGTAGCGCCATAATGTTTAAGGCAAACATTGTACATCTACTATCGTGTGTTTTTGTCCAATTATGTTAACAAGAGTCCATTTGGAATGAATGACTGCACGATCGCACGTTGAAAGTTCTATAACTGGTTGTAGAATCTGGACATAAGAGTATATTAGAGATAAATATATTTTAGTACTGCTTATAGGGTTAATGTATTGTTCTCAGGTGATATGCCCCTGGCAATTTTTCTGTTTGTCAGTGATGTCTCTGTGTAGGTCTTCAAAAGTACCCCATCAAAACACTGTCTGCTCATTCATCGCCCTGCCACATTAGGGCTCATGATACTTGTGAAGACTTGCAAACCCAAATATAAAATCCTTGGGGAAGGGGGAGTGCCTAGAGTGTACAATAACTTCTGTTTGTGATTGATAAATTCGTGTACAGACATAGTTAAAACCTATCACTTTGGCAAAATCGCCACTATTGTTGATTATCTGTAGTCAGAAGTTTGAGTTTGGGTGGGAATATGAATTGTTACCAGGGCAGAGTTGTGGAAATTGGGAATTAAGTCAATTCCCACATGGTCCTTTCTTTGCTGGTATTCACTTTTAGCAACCTTTTCTCACTTTCAATTTTCACAGTTACCTATGGGAATAAAAATTAACATCCCATTCTGGTATTGGAGTTCGAGGCAGATCACTCTCACTCAAATACGTATACACATGTGATGTGACCTCCTCCCTCCCCCCCGCCGCATACAAAGGCCTCGGTGGACTGCTAGGGGCATGTTAATCCCCTATCCCGCCATGTTGAGGTTGTTGTACAATTGCACCGAAAGCTTTATGTATAGTGGTCACCTTGCCGGAGGACCACGGCCAAGCACCACACTTTATTGGTTTTACTTATGCAAGCCTCCTCTAGCCTTTTTAAGGGAGAATGTCGTTTTCATCAGGAAATGTACTGCTGCCTTACATAACCAGATTATTAGATAACTGGAAATGTAATGTTGTTTTTATATTGCTTTTTTAATCTTATAAATGTTAGAAGCACGCTTTGTACATGTTTATGTTTTTAATGAACTAATAAAGTATATATTAACTACAACTAGACCATGTGCGGAGGCGATCCTGCATTTTTGTCCTAGATTGCTTTTAATCAGTTTGGGATATTGAGTCGAAATTTTGTCAACAAACATCATTCTGAATTGTTAATTTATTTAGCAAATTGTACATTTTATTGCTCCTCTGATTCCAGACGTAAATTGTACAGGCAGCCCTTTACAAAAGTTGGCAGAGGCCATGTTTGCTTTGCTATTGCAAATAAAATTATGCTTTCCTTTGCATGCATGGCGATCAGCATATTTCATTTCCGTGGATATACCCAAAGCATCAATTCTCAAGTCTTTGCAAAAGTTTAAAATTACTACAGTATTTATGAAATGTGCTAGGATATTTTTTATGCTTAATTGTGGATAAATATTCCGTTTAGAAAGATGCAGACTGCCACAGTCTGATTTATTGTAGCAGTCAAGGTTAAATTTACTCAGAAACAAAAATGAACGTCTTAGGTTATGAATGCATGTGACAGTAATTAGGGAAGAAGACTGGCATCGAAACATTTGCTGAAAAATACCAAAGATGGTGTTATTTTTTTAATGTTATATTTATTATTTATAGAGCATACTGACTTCTTGGTTCTAAGAGGGCAACATAACCCACATACAGTAGAAATAAAAGAAAATGTAAAATCACAGAGTAAAAAGCCAGGTTTTGATTGCTTTTCAAAACGTGGCTACATTAGATTCTTCACACAGGGTTGCGTGGAAGGAATTCCACTGCAGTTAGCAAGCAGCCCCTGTCTCCGTAAGTACCTGTTCTCATTACAGTACAGTTAACGTAAAACTGATTGGCCTAATGTAGGGACCTTGTTGGCCTAATGTAGGGACCTTTTTGGCTGATCAACTTTGAATGTTAGAGTCATTAAAGAGGGACTGTGCTGGAGTACTGTTTTAAGGACAATGGTGATGTTCTGAAAGGAAATTCTGGAACAAATAGGCTACCTGCTCAGAAATCTTGGAATTTGCAACATTATGTGATGTCTTGCAATGCCCAATTCTACATGGTGGCATTCTGAGCAAATTGAAGACTGTGGAGAAAATGTAAAGGGGCGGTTAAATAAATGGCTTTTGTGTGGTGCAGCATAGATTGAATCAAGGGTTTTACCACTGTACATGGTAGCTGTTGTAATTATGTTAGATGTTTTTTAGGCACCACAAGATGGTTAACACGCACTCTCCTCAGCTTTGCCAGTTGAGGCGCGGTGAGAGATTTGCTACAACGTTTTCTGAGGTGAGTAGGTGTTGCACAGATTCAGGAAAGCTTGTAGTGTGACAGGAGGAAGGAGCTTTAGGCATGAGTAATAACTATGTATTTGCTGGTTTTACCTTGAGAAAGTTTTCAGACTTACACCAGCATGTTAAAGGTTGGTAGTTGGGCAGTGTCATTGCATTCTTCTTTCATATTTTATTTATGAACTTTCAACTTGCATAATAATACAAATATCATAATCCTATTGCACAGTAACACAAGCAATCTCATTACTTAACAGGTCTTTACCCATTGAATCTCCATGCCGTGAATAGTCCTCCAACAACAGTTAAATCCGTTTCTGGTGAAGGTGCCCCCTACGGTTTTGGGGTCATGTTTGCAGTCTCATTGTCTAGTAGGTCTGCAAGATATGTCAGTAACTGTATCCAAATAACCTAAGGCCCCAACATTATCAGTAGCATTCCAGAGAACAACACAGCATTCATATTGCTTATTATAGCACTTCTTAGTCTTCCAGTCCGCGTCTGCAGTGGTCCTTTCATCCAATGTGCAGCTATTCCCCTTTCCTCCCTTTTTGGAAGTAATAACAGTATCTCAAACAGGTGCCTAATAGTTTTTGATTTATACGCAACATATCCCATCAAAGCTACAACAGGTGATCTGGGAACCTCCCAACCCACAATTTGGGACACCACACACCGTATTTCCACCCAGTAGACAGCAATACTTTGGCACGCCCAGACCAGACAAAAAATGTCTGCCTGAGGCTGATTGTATTGTGGATACTCGTGCAGTCCATCACTGTTGCATTTTTGCAATGTATGTAGGAGCTTCAAGTGTAATAGTTTGTCTATAGTTCACTGCAATTGTGTTTAACTGGGCACAGGAGTGGGATCAATTTCGAAATCCCATCACTCACCCAAGTCTTTTCCCCACAGCATCATTGCTGGGATGCTCTCAGTCTTGTAACACTCAATTTACAGTTTAAACAGTTGCGAGACTCAGCTCTCTGCTAAGTTTAATAGTAATACGTTTCATAAGTGGAGCATACTCCTGTAGCAATATCTGGAATCTAACTTTCATCACATGTCAGTCTATGTTCAGTAATCAAATCAAGGGTACTGATTGAGCCCATAATCCTTAAGTGTGCTAGAGTCATGAAAAGTCAATTTTTATATATTTGCCCCCCTGTGTCAGCTTGTTTCCTCAGCGAATCCATTTCCATCCCCCACCGTAATCGTACCCACCCTCCTGTCCAAATTAACCTACTAAAGTAAGTCCATAGTGTTTTAAATAAGGTTTGAGACAGTGGGATCAGGATATTCATAAAAATATAGTCGAGCTTGGGCAACCACCATATTTTAAATTGCCATGCTTTCAGCTAAGGACAGCTGTAATTTAATAATTTCCTCTATCTGCATTTGCACTCTGGTCCTCGCAGGGCAATGATTGTCTCTAAGAATCTGTGTATATTAAATGTGCCCCCAATGCCAGTCTCCGCAAGATTGCTTAAAGGCCATTTTAACAAAATAAAGGCCTTTTCTGCTGCTATGAAAGAACCAGTTGCTGAGATCTTAGGATCTATTTTGTACATAATCACAAGTAACATATGAATATTGTGTGCATTGGATCTAGCAGGTAAACCCTGCCTCGTCCCACAGCACTAGTACCATGATCACATGTGTTAATCAGGTCACCAGAACTCGAACTAGTATTAAACTGTCTAAATTAAGGAGAGACAAGGGCTCATAGGGTTTGGCAAAATGCGGAAATATTTATTGCCTCTTAAGAAGATGGTGGTAAAGTGTTTTTTGTGTATATGCAAGGCCTCATTATTTATAAGCCTCTGAAGATGTGGAGTAAGTATGTCTCTATATGCCTTGTAGAATGCAACCATAATGCTGTCTGATCCATAGCCCTTTCCACTAGCCACGTTGGTGATCACTTCAGATATCTCATCTACAAAGAAGGGCTCATTCAGCACTAACCTGTCTAAATGTTCTAGCCAGGCCACGACAACATCAAGATATTTAGCCATTTGTGGTTCAGTAGAATGTCTCTTTGTGATGTATAAGTCTTTAATGTACATACTAAATACTCCTAGAATTTTAGAAGAGGTCAGTCTAAGCACATCATTTTGGTTTAAATAATATTACTTAAAAAAAACAAAAAAAAAAAAATCTTATTAAACAAAACTTGGCAGTACAATTATTCAAACTGCAATAATGTACAGTCTCCATGGGAGTGTCCAGGACATAATTTACATTCAACACACAATTTATTACGATGATACATTAGCAAACTCAGTACTAGCCTCAGTTCCAGTTCAGTTCTTGACTCTGAGGAGCGCCCATCTCATTGATTTTTCAGTAGTCCTGCGGATCTCAAGGACCTCTATATGCCACCCAGCGGCCACAAATCTTCTGCTACTTCCCCGGGCCCACCCTACTTTGGTACACCACTTTTTCGGCTGCACAGCACTAGTCCAGGTCTTCCCTTCACTCAGTGACCCCGGGTGTTTGGTTCGCTCCCCTCGCCCATGCTATATTCCTTTTTGCCACAAATGCCTGCTTTCTTGAGCCAGTCTCTTAGGTATTTGGGCCATCTATCCCCTCCAATTGCACATAGTATGTGCCACCTGGCCTCCATTGGGGCCTCTTGGTCCACTACCTCAGCCATTACCCGTACTATCTCTTTCTAATACTGTTGAATACAGGGGCATGCCCATAGCGTTTTGAAAAAAGTGCCCTTTTCCCCACAGCCCCTGGTACACACGTTTCATTCAGTGCAGAAGTGCCTCTGAGGTGTAAGCTCTGTGGAGTATACGTAGCTGTATGAGGTGAAATCGTGCCCGTATTGCCACTTCCCTAGGGCTCTGTATCGTGTCCACCCAATCATCCTCCTCCTCCAGCCTACCCAGCTCCGCTTCCCACGACACTCGGAGGGCAACCAGTGGGTCCGGTGTATTGTTCATTATTTTTTTATTTATTAGGGAAGGGGCCTTGTCAGTCATGGGATCTAGTAATACACTATCTTCGAGTGGCCTGTATTCCGCTATGTACTCGCTGTCTGGGATGTGACACTGCAGTGCGTGTTTCAGCCGTGTGCATCTGTGTTGTTCTGAATCTGACATTTCATATACCGTTTGTAGGTCTTCAAAATCAATCACCTTTAGCCCTCTCCACACGACTTCCAAACAGTCAATCCCATTTACAGGATCCCTGTAGTTCACTGACCTCTTTTAGGAAGTCGCTGTCCCACAAAGGAGTCCTTTCTGTTAGTTTCCCGTCCCAGCCCAGGAATTTTGTTGCTTCCCTCCATAAATGTATCACTGTTTTGGTATGTGGTGGTAACTGGGTCCGAGTCCATCTATGATAGTGCCACTGGATATTCCCTCCACCCCATCGAGTGATGGTCAACCCTATAGGCAGGTTTGTCCCTCCCTATGAACACCCATGCATTGTGACCAACTGTGCAGCCCAGTAGTAATTTCTGAACACTCCCCTTTGTAGTTTGTGTAGTGCTATTCTAGGGCTTCCCCATCCCATAGAAGCAGTCTTATTTCACTATCGACTTTTCGGAAAAAAGTCAGGTGGCACCCTACACGGTAAAGTCTGCAAAAAGTATAAGAGCTGAAGCAGCGCCATCATTTTTAATAGTGCGGCCAACCTATTAGAGACAATGGTAGCTGTCTCTAGTTTATCACATCCCTTCGAAGCTTATCCAATTGAGGGAATAGATTGACCTTTAGGAATTCAGTATCTGACCTACTTGGAAATCGTTATTCCCAGATACTTAAACTTGTCTTTGACGACATGTCTAAGATGGAAAAGCCGAAGGTGTTCCAGCGAGGACATAGAGAAGGGATTTGTCGCAATATATCTGGTAGCCAGTGTATCCCCCCCCAAACATCTGAAATACATGGAGTATACGACCTATCAATGACTGAGTTTGTGGTGTATAACACTATGTCATCCGCAAATAGCGATATTTTCTCATCCCATCCATTCCCTTCCTGTGCTTCCTGTATCAACGGGTCGCCTGTGGCCCATGCCGCCAGGGGCTCCAATGCTAATGCAAAAAGCATGGGAGAGAGCTGGCAGCCCCCCCCTTGTCCCCATATGCAGGGCCACTGATCGTGACTCCACCCCATTCACTTTCACCCTGACCAACGGGTTCGTATACAATAGCCGGACACAAGCACACAACCTTGGACCAAATCCAAACAGTTCTAGCACCACAAATAGATACACCCATTCAATACTGTCAAGCCCCATACTGGCGTCCAACGAGACTAGCACAGCGACTTCTTCCGGCTGTTGCGCCATAAAATGCATAACTCCGTATAGCCTCCTTAAATTAAGCCGGGTGGACCTGTGCAGCATGAAGCCCGATTGATCAGGGTGTATTATGGACGTTATGACATTACTGAGTCTAGTCGCCAGTACCTTCGTCAACACTTTCACCACCATATTTAAAAGTGAGATTGGGCAATAAGTATTACAATCAGTTGGGGCTTCACCCTTTTTCGGGATAACCACAATAGTGGCCAGCCATTGATCCTCTGGGAGGCTACCTCGCTCTAGTGCCTCCTGATACATATCTGGCATGTGTGGTGCTAAACCCGACGCCATTCCTTTGTAGAGTTCGGTTGGGATGCCATTAGGTCCGTCCGCCATGCCTGGTTGTAGAGCTCTGATGGCGCACCCAATGTCCTCCGCAGTATGGTCCCTAACTTAGTCTTCCTGCACTTCTAGGTATAGCTCGGGGAGTCAAGCATCACGAATGAGGTCATCTTCGTTATGGTAGAGGTAGACATATACTGCTTCTCGTAGTGTGCAGCAAACGCCGTAGCCATCACTTCTACCATCTTACAAATCCACCCCCACCCCCTCTTGGGGTGCATATTTCCAGTTCCTAACTTATTTCTTTTTCTCTATTTTCCAGCTAGGCCAGCAATTTATCGGCTTTATCCCCAACCTCATATAGTCGTTTTTGGTTCGCCTTGGACTGCGCCCTGGTCTTCTCCTCCGCTATTTCCCTCATTTCGTGCTGCTTAATCCGAATTTGGTGTTTAACATGAGTAGCTAGCATCCCATCTCCCTGTCTATTGTTTCAAGTCTTATCAGCTCCACCTCTAGGGTGTCATATTGGAGTCTCTGTTCTTTCCTCTTCACCCCAGCTATGGGCTGCACATGTCCTCTAATCACTGTTTTATATGCCTTCCACAGTACGCATGCTGAATCTACGGTGCCTAAGTTATCCTGATAGTATTGTTGTGTCCACTCTCTCAATTAATCTGTAGTTGACTTGTCTTTAAAAAGCCATGGGTCCAGTCGAGGTGGCAGTGTAATATCTCGAATGGGTCCCTTCATTTGTACTTCTGCAGGCGAATGATCTGATAAACCTCTCACCCTGTGGATTGACACTCTGTCCCTGTCGGGGTCCATTGTAGCGTTCAGTCCCTGCCCAAAACCAGGGTACCCCTTGGTAGAGCGCACAGTACTGCACTGAGAGTGGGCAAGGTGTTGGCATGCAATCTTGGTGGAATGTATACTGAGCATACCTTTCCCTCCCACATCCTCCTGATCACACCAAATCTTGCCAGGCACCAAAGGTAATGCAGTTTGAACTAACATCCCTGTTCCTCGTGATCCTGACATGAACCCTGTATGTGCGATAAGTTTATATCTGCAACTATCTAAGGCTTTGCAGTATTACACTTTCGTTGTCTACTGTATCAGTACTATGTCTCGAGTGTGCCACGTAAGATATTGCTTTTTGTGCTGCCATAACCATGTCCTACTTGGCTTTTTTCCCTTACTTTACTTTCTTTCTGGCTTGTGCCTCCTTTCTGAAGAAGCTGCTCCATCTATCTGCTGTTTGGGCATGGATTGCGTATACAGAACTAGTTTGTTTGGCTATACACATTCCCTGTAAAACTAATGTGAAGGCCTCCCATACCACAGCATGTCTAGCTACTGAGTTCACGTTCAATGTAAAATACTCTTATTGCATTAGCTATCTTTGCTCTCAATGTAACATCTGTCTGCGCTAGAGAGGGGTACTTTCAGAGGCCACTGCGTTTCCGATCTCACAGTGGCACTACTATGCTCAGCAGCACCAGTGAGTGATCAGACAGCATAAGAGGAAGGTATTGCTGATCAACTGTTATCCAGTTTGGTAACCTAATGAAACATAACCAAAAATCAGTTTTTGAGGAGGAATCCTGTACAGTAGACTAGTATGAATATATCCACTCCTCCCCATATTTGACCTGCTATGTGTCATGTATGTTTAATTATTCAATTTTTTCTTATCTCAGTGTTTGCGGAATATCGTTAGAGGTGGACATCATTTTCCTAGGTCTATCCTTCATGAGGCCCAATACAAAATTATAATTTCAGCCCAAAATATGTACTTCTATAGTTTGCCATTATAGTGCCTTAATTTCACCACACATCTCCGAAGTACCAGCATTAGGGTAGTAAACATTTAACTGGAGAATAACATGGTCAGCTAGGGTGTCTATTATCAGAACATATTCCCCTTCAGGACCTGTGACTACCCGTTTGTTTATAATCAACAGCTCTCCAAATCAGTATTGCAACCTCCTACTGTAGAATGCAAGGTAACATCTGCTCGCCCATTTATTTGAGAATCAATTGGAATCTTTATCTTGTAAGTCTATTTCCAAAGATAGTGCAATGGATATATCATGCTTATCTAAGTAGGCCTGCACCAATCTAAATGTTTTTTTTGTTTTGTTTAAACCACAAATGTTTCAGGTGAGGAGAGTAATGGATTTATGTATGTGTGTTCTCCCTGTACTATGTAATGTTGTCATAGAAAGATCACATCACCATAAATGCAGACATTAAAGTTCCTGGTAGCACATGTGTATATGAAACAGACTATGTAGCTGTCTGTTGCAACAGTAGTGTTGTGAGGTTAACACAAAACCCGCCCTCAAAACCGTAGCTTACTATTCCACTCCTCCCCTCCATCGTGGAACCAACCAACTTTGTGTCCTACCCACGCAGACACCCCAACTATCAGTAGAAATGCCTCGTATAAACTCCCCATTTGAAAAACCAAAATTAGCAATGTGGTTCGTATAACACATGTGGGCATGGCTGCCCGTCTCGCCATCCAGGGCCGTTGTATTTGCATGTATTTAGGATTAACTTCGCTAGCAGAGCAGTGCGACTCATAATTTTTTATGTTTATCAAATAGCACATATCAACTAGGTGTGCAATTCAGATCATTTGAACTGGCTTTTGTAGTTTGTCATATGTTTATTTAGTGTCACTGGTTGGATTCTGATCTGGGATTGCATTTTCAGTTGGTGATAAAGAGTCTTGCTGATTAATATTTTCATCTGTCCGATGACATTGGTTAGCAAAGTTCAAAGCGGCATTGTGGTCCATGAAATATTTTGGCAGCCTCCAGTCTCTACTCATAATTTCACATGGTGTTGCATAGCTTATCGAAATCCTTGGAGCGTAGAAGTTTTTAAGTGTCCATGAATTTCTTCCTGCACTGCAGCAGTAAAATCAAGATGGATGGCAATTTCTGAACCCTTTTTCTCTTGCAAGTCGCATCACAACGTCCTTTCCCGTTAGTGGAGTAATTGTGTAATGATCGGGCACGGCAGTGTACCCGGGCAGGCCATGGTGCCTTTAAGCGCGTTCAACCACAAACATGGCATTGAAGATATTGTGGCCAAACATTTCAGATAGCCTATTTGCAACAGAAAGTTCTGGTTTAACCATGTGTGATGACTCTGCCAGTCCCCTAATTCTGATGTTATTGTGGTGGAAGCACGCTTCAAGGTCTTCTTTTTTGCTGTTAGCACCGTAATGTCCTTTCCGTCGCAAGAAGCTTGTTAACACTCACGCCTACATTTTCTTCCAGGTTGGAAAGTTGGCGCTCCACCCCATGTAAGCGATCATTCTCTGTCCTGCTCCCTTGTATTATAACAAACCTTGGCAAACGCAAAAATAGTTTTTGGTCTCAAAAAGCACACTCTGCCTCAGTAGTTACTGGCACTGAACAAAACTACTTTGTGTGCTGATATGTTCCTTGTGGAAGAGTAGAAGGCTGTCACTCACAGTGAAGCCAACCGATACAGAGAGAGAGAGAGAGAGAGAGAGAGAGAGAGAGAGAGCGAGACAGAATTTTAATAAACTCATACGGTTATGGTCCACGCCATACCAAATTATGGGCCCAATTATTAAAGAAAGTCTCAAAAGTGCATCTATGGTATATGTCCTTGCATTAAGTGCTGCTATATGGCTTTTGTGGATTCCTGAGAATTTACAGAAGTAGGACAAGAAATAGTACTCCCAGGAAATATTTGTGAACTGCATTTTAGCATGAGCAAATCTGCATGTGTACGTTTTCTCATGCGAAAATCTGAGTGTCTGCAAGTTTACTTTCCCTCAAATCACTTTTTTTCCCAACTCTGGAACAAGGTTTAGGTCTGCTATTGTCAAGAGTAAATTTCCAACATCTCTCAGTTTAGGGCCCGTATGTTGATCTGCGGAAACGTGGCAACTTAAGGGGATTGCAAGTGTTCAAACACTACTATGGTTTGAGGTCTGGCATAATCGGAGAGGCAATATCTGAGCTCCTATATAATGAGATTACTGCCATAATTTGTCACCGCACTACATGGCACCAAAGGCACAAGTGGATTTTGTTACAGGACGAGTAGATTTATGAAGCAACCTGCCTCATGGACAAGCAGATATTTTATTAAATTCTGTAAATGCAAACAAGTCAAATTTGAGATGGATGTCGTCACTTCAGTTTTCCAGCTCTTTGGAAGGATACCTTGCTTTAGGAAGCAATTTAACAATTCAAGGATCAGAGTTTTGCTAAATGGATAAACTTTCGTTATTGTAGCTGTGCTTGAGTCTAGGGGAGTGCCAGATGGCCAACCGCTTCTAAATGCGACATCAAGATCGGTCTTGGTAATTAAGAAAAAAATGAATCCAAAAGAGGCCATCATTTGAATGGGCTGACTTTTAATAGGAAGATTTGGGGTGGGGATTTGGCGCTCTGGATATTGTTACTCATGAATCGATCTTGAATTGAGCAAGATTGTTGCAGAGTAATTGCAAAGGTTGTATGGTGGCTGAAAATGTTGTGGGTGATTATAGCTCTGAAATTATGTGAAATGATTTTATATTTGTAAGTTGCTGCCAAATTAGTATATTCAGTCTCCCTCCGTTTCTAATCTCAGCACCAGCAACTTTCTGCACTTTGAACATATAGTTTGATTGACTTTAATTCATCCACAAATTATGGGTTATGTCTCCTATTAATATTTATGTTGTGGGCAATGTTTAAGTGTCTGAGAAGGTAAGTATTGATCTACAATGCATAGGAGTGAATTAACTAAATTATTGAGAGCAGAATTAGGTTCTGCTTGTCTGGTCTTCGTATCTGAGTTGGAGAAGCTTTCTGTGAGAGCGAAACCTATTGTTTCAAGTAAAAAATGCTGCAGGTTACGAGGCAGGATCATATTAGTAAAAGTGACTGTTGGCTACCTGTGGAGATGGGGAGCACAAAAGTGATGCCATGGTGAACCGCCTAAATAAAATGAATGGGATCTCTTACTTGATTTATATTGTTAGAGGCGCAGATCGGTTCTAGTAAGTGCCCTGCATCATGATTTGGCTTATTTGATAGCTGTAGGTTAAGGGCAGCTGAGTCAATAAAAAATGTACGGCAGGGTTATTCTAGCATTCAAATCACAGATTAAGATGTCTTGGCAACACCCGATTTTCGTTTAGCAGCATCAAGGAGGATCTCTTCTCGACCAAGGAGGAAAGATTAGTTACAGATGAACTGTTGGTGCAGTCGATAACCGTGAAATTCCCTATGAAAATGCCCACTCAAGGATTCTGCTTAATTATAAACTCAGAAGAAAGATAGGGACAGAGCATCCTACTAGTTGAGGCTGGTTTTCGAAGGCAATTAATTTTTTACCCCTGATGTGCTTAACGCAAAAGAATAATATATTAACTTTTTAATATTTACAAACCAGTAAGCCCAGGGGAATTGAATAATATGCATATCACTGATTTTACAATTTGTTCCTAACCCAGTTAATTTTGAGAAACTTGGGGGCCTTTCGCCACTCTGTCTAGTAAAAAGTTTGAGGAAAACGTGATTGATTGGTGCAGATTGTGACACATGGGAGAGATCAATATAAAATAGTCTCTCTTTTTCCACTGATTTCCAAATATTGGTAGACAAAGAGACTGGCCATTTTACATTGTCTTACAATATTAGATCAAGACATGAGGCAGGACATATGCTCCCCCACCGCTTTGCCAAATGTTTGCAACTCTGGTTACAATTTTCAGTTGCTAACCTGGGATTGCTGTTTTTGGGGAAACACGCAAGTGTGACTTGTTTCTAGGCATGTGTGGCAGTCTTCATGTTAAAAATATTTAAAATCTATAGGGTCTGTTCAGCCAGTAGTATAGTCCACAACCAGCGGCACGTCCAACTTACCTTTGCTGCTACTGGTCTGTGCCAGCTGTCCCTCTTTATTGATGACTGCGCTTTTTAAAATTATGTGTACCACTGTCTTTGTTCCAGGGTCTCTGTAATCCAAACACCAGCATTTCACCTCCCAGTGCCAAACAGCTCCCAGCATATTAGTCTATGCATCTAGCATGTCACAATGTCACTGTGCTACTGTGCCAACTCTTGCCTCCCACCCCAACCTGCTCCCTTCCATAATGTCCGGATGAGCTCCGCTTCCTTGGTGGGAGCAGGTAGATCCTAACTCTGTGGCAATTACAAAGTCTTCCTTAGCCAGTGTGCATGTATTGTTGACCCTGTGCCCAGGTATGTTTGTCTGGGGATTATATTGGGTCCTAAAGATATTATGTGGCACTGGTCAGTAGTGAATCATTAACGGTGGGGCCCTTCAAGAGACAAAATGGATACAATTCCATGATTAACGGAGGGGAAGCTAGACCATCCGTTTCGATGGGGTGGGCAGTTAGATCCTTGTAGCTCAGGTTCAGTATAACAATTTCTCTACCACATGAACACAAGATCTTAATACACAAATTTGACCAACATCATAACAAACCCATGATGGTATGTCTAACTATACTCCAGGGAACTTAATTTTCCTTCATAATTCAGTGAAGATACTCACCTTTGCTGTATATGTATCTACCCCAGGAATCGAATATGAGAATATAAAAAAAATGCCTTGGGAAGATCCAGATAGAACAACCTGGGAGAATTTTTGTTTTTGTTTTGTTGCTCTCAATGTGGTATTTGTCTGTGGCCTTTGTATAGTGTAAACCCTAACTTAAAGGAGGCAGAACTCACCTTTTTTTTTTTTTTTTAATGTAAGCATCATTGTGTGGGCTTTCTGAGTTCGTGGATGTCTTACCAGATCATGGGTGAATAGATAGAAAATGCCTGTCTTTTAGCTTGTTTTTTCGTTTTTTCATTTTTGGTCTTTATTCTGATGGTGCCATGATTACGGGAGTTCCAAAAGCCATCAGAGGTAGTGAGCTTGCCAGCCTGTGTATGCAATATGTCAAATGCAGCAGACTGATTTTAAATAAAAATGTGAAATCTTATTCAGCATGCTTTTCTGTTTTTTTCTTCAGTTCCCAACTGCTTTACTTGTTGCATGGTTTGTGCATTTTGTTTTCAGTAAAAACCGCAATGTTTGTAAGCAATTCAACAAGGGAGTCCGTGGTGGTTTATATTCTCGTACTGTTTTAATTATTCAGGGTACAATTACAGCCTGTACCTGGAAGAAACCTCATTAACAATGGACTAAAGTATACACTATCAACAGCTAATTTAAGCATACTTTATTGGCCACTCACAGCTTATACTACCTACAACAGGGCACAATACAAACCATTGTTAATACCGTTTCTTTAGCTACGACTATTAATGTATTTCTACTGAGGTCCATCTACAAACCTATTCACAGCTTTGATAAAGTCCCACGAGACGAAACGGGTGTTGGCTGTTCTATTGTACTTGGAATAATTAAATAACAAGGGAATATAAGCCACTATGGACTCACCAGTTGAATTTCTTATTCATATGACAGTTGAACTTGTGTGCTCTAGCTTCTTGTAGGCATATTTGGTAGAAGCTACAACTAAACTTGTTAGTAGCAGGGTGCCCAATGTTGTTAGACCGTGATACATGCATTATTCGAAACTGTTGCATTGATCGCAATTAGCTGACTGTATAAATTGGGGTGTGCAGCAGTTTCATACATAGCTGTCACTGTTATAGTGAATAATTCCTTTTTTTAAATGACATTTGTCATGACCGTGTGCTAAATGATTTTATTTTGAATCCTTGAGTAATAGAATGAGACAATGAAAACACTTCCTGGTTCATTCTTGATTGCTGACCTTGAAGATATCTAGGTAAGATCTAAAGAGGAAATTGACTGGCTAGCTATACCTCAATAAGGCTCGGTCTTTATTTCTCTGAAATCTCATTTAGATGAAAACAAGACTTATTTTTAGATATGAACAGAGTAATTTCTCATTTGCTAGCTGAGACCTATTGCAAGCCTGCTGAGTACCTTAAGCTGCTTAGTGCCAATAACAGGGTGGCCGAGATCTCCAAGACAGACCATATTAATTCGAATAGGCAGATTTTAATTTGTGACTATTTTGGTGGGTATAAAAGATTTAACGGGTGAGTGAATTCAATAGTATACTTGAGTTATTTGGGTGTGTTTGCTTTTAGAGACTTGAAAGGGTGAGGTGCTGAAGTTGAGCAGCTTTTGGTGAATTGTGTGTGAAGGTTCAATTAGTGCTCAAGTCTCCATCACAATGCATTTGGACATTCAAAGAGTATGCAATTTCTGCTGTCGTGAAACATTTGTTACTTTGCTTTTGGGTGGATGTTCCACATGTGTGCAATGATAATTACCCACCACATGAAGAAATCAAGGTTGTAGCAACCAGTGCTTACAGCAACTATATCTTCACAGTTCCATTAAGAAGCTAGAGATAGTGGGATATAGATAAGATGGAGTACCTTGAATGTAATCTTTTACAATATTTGAGGGATTTCAGGCTATTAGAGATGTATCAGAATAGTGGCGACCCCACAATATTCTTGCTGTAAGGCTTTGAATAGGTTTGTTTTCTAGGGACTAGGTTGTCCTCTCATGATGATGATGTTAATAGTTATTGTAATTGGAAAGATATACAAATGTATTTATTTATTTTTGGTGGGTTTCCAAATGTTGCTAATTTGAATAGAGAATGAAAGGCTGTGCTTGGAAAGTAATTCCTTGGTTGCAAACGTTTTTGAGTGAAGTGTGAGTGTTCCTCGTTTGGGGAACTAGAGGGTTGTATGGATCTAGTCATTGCCATCCACTCCACCATAGTTTGTTTGATCTTTTTAGTGTTAAGGAAAATCTTATTTTGATTCCTCTATTGAAACAGTTGAGAAACAGCAATTTATAGTTTATGGTGCTAATCGTGCCCCTTTTAGACGCTTTTATGTATGTCTTGTGGGCAGAAGTTGATGGCCAGAGTGGCAAGTTTTGTAATGGGGACTTTTGGTTCCAGTCGTTTACTCACTTACATTCTTTCTGGTAGACCTAATTTCTGATCTTGACTATGGCACGTGATTTTGAATTGTGTGCTTCTTGAAATATTATCTGTGGCTAAAAATTAACAAACTCTAGATTTGACCCGCATTTCATGTTTTAATCTCCTCTTTCCCCATTTACATAATGATTTATTTAATGTAAGCCTGTAAAACACATACATGTAGACTGTTTTCTTAAATTACATTAATGTAATAAATTAAAATAAAGTGCATATTATTAAGCGAATGCTAACCCAAAACCGTTAAAATTGATTTAGTATGTTAAAAAAGTGGGTCAGCCTCCCCAGGTCCCTTTCAATTTACTATAAAATTGTGATGTAAATGTAAACCTCTTTTGTGTTTATGATGTCATTTTTAATACACTGCTGATCACTTGATTTTTATGTAAGCAACATGCAGCTGAGCAGGCTATTGTGATTAATGCTGTAAAGACTCAGTCAGAAAACTGGGTCTAAACACTTGGAAACAGAAGGAAATTGTTCAGTAGTTCCAATAGTCGGAGAGGTTCAGACTAGTTTTGTTTTTGTACCACCCACACATTGAGTATTAAAAGGTGCAAGAAAGTGGTGCCTATAATCCACACACATGACCACTGTATGTGGGCGGTGAAGGCTGGAAATACGATGCATGCTTCAACATGATCTATTAGGCCAGGTGCTGTGCCGGGTAGAAATTGATGGCTCGTAGGGCAAGTTTGTCCTAGAGGGTGAGAAAGGTGCTTTTTGCATCCACTTTTTTGAGTCCTCGTGGGACAATAATAGACCAATCATAAGAGGAAGTCCATGTCTCCTTGTTTAGTCCCAGTGGTGTAGATGGTCTTCAGAAAAGACGACCGGTCTTATTCTCCAAACTGTGGTGCGGAACCTAAACCTGTCTTGAGTCATTCGTTGAATGGCTTAGAGAGCAGCTTTCAAGCTCTGATCCTAGTATGCACAATTAACACATTGATTCTTTCACACCCGATCCTTCGCTGAGATAGTGGTTGACTTCTATTGGCTCTGCTTCCTGGCCACAACACAGATCCAGCACAAACATACTTCGAGTAGCTCATGTTTATTGGGATGTCTTGGACAGCAAATCCAATGTTGAAATCCAGTGATTGTATCTACACTGGGACAGACAGTTTGATGATGGTAATTGTTTTGATGATGGTAATTGTAGTGTGTTATGCTAAATGAAAGCATCTCTTCACTGAACTAGAGCGAGGGGGTGGACAGTGGGTTACGGTTACTAGTGTGCTCATCTTGCCACATAGTGTGCTAAATACGGCTGTGATGGGAACATCTGATGACCACTGTTTTTGCATAACTATCGTGATGAGGGCATCTCTTCCACTTTTGGGAAAATCTTCTGTCATCCACCACGTAAATATACATCAAAGTTACAGATATTTTGCATATAGATCCACCAGACGAGGCACCTATTATGCCTCTTTTTTGAACAATCAAGAACCATATTGCTGCCTGTTGGTCTCTGCTCGAACCCAGGACTACCAGAGTGCCTCCAAGGGTCAGACGACTGCCTCCAGTTCTGAGGTACTGGGACACAACAGGATCCTGACCTGCAGCTTCATGAGAGCTGAGGCAGAGCGACGGATCTCGACGCAAGTCCTAACATCACTAGCTCCAGACTGGTTGCTTCATCAGGACCTGGCGCAGCACGCTGCTCCTCGGCGGCTTCGGCACTGACCCATTGCATCTCAAAATCTCTGCAATGCACCCCCAGACCATTGGCTCCTTCAACCTGACGTAGCTCGACGTCGAAATCGCAGCTCCTGCTTGGTGCCATAGACTGCACCGACCCATAGCGGTGCATCTCTGCTTCTGCTCGACGGTTCATTTGCGTAATATGGTGCAGCCCAATGCAGACATAGTACCGTGTGTCCTTTGGAATCAAGATGCTATCTCAGTGTGCCAAACTTAGCCCTGTGCCTGGCCTGCGCTCCATCACAGTCAGCCTAAACTTGTGACTTTGTCCAGCATGAACAGATAACCGCAGTTGGCGCTTTTGGTTGAAAAACAAGTATTTACCTAAAATCTTTGAAAATGCAGAACTCCTTTTCTACAGACTGTTTTTGTTGTTGTTTTGGTCTCGTGTTAGTAATTAAAATGTACTCTATTTCAGGTCTCGCCTGGCGTTGGAGCGCGCATGCGCTTCTCGCCTGTGAGAGCTATAGTCAAGAAGTCAGCTTCAAGAAGTGACTCGAAACCCCGCCCCTCATTTTCATTGGGTAGCGTTTATGTTAAACGCTGGCTTCCCATTGAAAAGGAGGGTTTTTGGTTGCCTCCCTTTGGCTTTTTGTTCCGGCATACCCGGACTAACTCGCCTGCGTTACGGCTGTTATGACGAAGTTTCTTATCAGAAGCTTCGTCACGCTGCCTTGCACGCGCCAGTCCGGCTCTCTGAATGGGCCGGACAAAAAAGGAGACATGCCGCCGCGTGTTTATTTTTGCATCTCGCTTTCACTTTAAAGCGAAAGCGTGATGCAAAAATAAACTGCGGGAATGGCTAGCGCTTATTTTATGTAGCATTTGTATAGCGCTTCTTACTTTGGAGCGCTGTGCTGTAAGAGGCTCTCCAGGTTCTGTGTATGCTTCGGTGTGCTGTCTCTGGAA
The DNA here is from genome assembly GCF_964204655.1 of Triturus cristatus. Taxonomy (NCBI): domain Eukaryota; kingdom Metazoa; phylum Chordata; class Amphibia; order Caudata; family Salamandridae; genus Triturus; species Triturus cristatus. Next base: position 947,189,743 of record NC_140584.1, read on the forward strand.
AGCTTTGAGTGTTGTGTGCGAGGGCCGATGTTGCTCCTGTTGTATCACTGCAGGAGTGCGCCACAAACCGTAGCTCTGGTATTCAGGTGTTTTTTTTTTTTTAATTTAGCATTTGTATAGCGCATCTTACTTTGGATCGCTGTACCGTAAGAGGCTCTGCAGGTTCTGTGTATTCTTTGGTGTGCTGACTCTGGAACGCTTTGTATATTGTGTGCGAGGGCCGATGTTGCTCCCGTTGTATCACTGCAGGAGTGGTACTGCGCATAGAGACGAGTATGGCTCAGTAGGGTGTGCAGAGCATCGTGTTTTAGTAACTGTTAGAAAAGGCTCCGATTACTACAATTTCGTTCACTCTGAACAGCGTCGGATCATCTCAATGATTTGCTCCCATGAGTGTTAATCGGGAAGTTCATGCTACACCTGTTTCCTTCTGATTGTAGAACTCATTTGGACCCTAGAAGAAATATTTGTTTTCTTTGTAAATAAAACTTTTTCAGAATGTTTGTCAAACTTGTTCTTGGCCCTGCAGGGATCCTAAAAACACTGCACAATCTTTGAATGCAGCTGCTTTGATCTTGGAGTCTAGATCTGGTAACATTCTCGAGTTTCATCTCTACAACTCCCTCTGCCCTTCATGAAACTATATAAAATACCTGCTTCAAAATTCTGATGAGCTTAAAATTAATAGAAGAAGCCTTGAGTCACGTGTGGTGCATGCCCATTAATTAGTCTAGGCCTAGCATGTAAGGCCTGTCATCCACAGTTAATTCACCCTCGTTCTGTTAGATTTTTTGTGAACTGTTTCCGTCGGCCGGAACAGTATCCCTTCATCAATAACAAGATAGTTGCTGATCAGTGGGTGTTTTTCTGTTCAGTTAAGAAAAACTGCACCTATTTAGTTTCTTGTGACGTTCCACTGGGCTACCTTTAGCTGTTGCAGCATATGGAAGGTGCATTTTATACTAAACGCAATCTCCAATATATATTATTTAAATTCTGCAATGTTTCTAGTATAGAACACCTTCTAAATAATAATGGACTAATCTTCTTGTCGCCTGCTGCTCTGTGGTTTTGTAAGGTTCGCTAGTTAGCCCATTGCCTGCTCACAGCGACACGCAATGCCCAGTTTGTTAAGTGCTCTGCTACTCCGGTAGTAAGCCCATGCTGTGTAAATTCTGACACATTTAGGTAGTAGGTGTGGTTTGGTGGCTAAGCTGCCGACTTTGAACGCATGAACTGGGGTTTGAATCCAGGTCTTGACACACATTAGAAATTGAATTTCCTTTTGCCTAATTATGTAAAGTGTAAATATATGCAGTCTAATTTATATTCTTTTTAAAGTTTTCTGATCAAATATGCCATCATTAATCAACCGCTGGTTAACGTTATGTATATACCAACACATACATCTAACTTTCAAATTTGTCTTTTTTTGCACAGATGGTAGATGTGTGAACTATGCATTTAAAGATGGTGAGGCTAGATTGAGTACATTTCTGTTATGAGAACTCCTTGGGAAATAGGTTTATGGTGCTATCAAAAATTAGGCTTAGTAGCCTATTGGTATACACAGGGAACAAACTTGCAGCCATGGGTACATTGTATTGTATGGGTAGAGTAATCCACAGGCATGTTTTTTAAAAAAGGTATGCTGTCCTGAAGGCTTTCTTTTTCACGACCGGATTACTTTTAAACAGCAAGCGTTGTCCTTATGGATTCTATTTCAGTAGTTTAAATCAATTTTGTTTAAATCGACGTTGTCTGAATCAAGTTACTTGAAAAAAATATTTTACCATTTAAAGTGCAGATTGCTTCAATTAGTTCAAATTTTCTTTTGCTCTGGTTAATATGGGGATATCACCCACCCCTAAGTTTGTACAAACCACTTTGACCCACTGTTGACCTTTTAATATTCTCTTTGGCTAACAGCCTATCTGACTTGGTTTTCAAATTAAGTTGTACGTACTTTTGATACTATTTTTAAACTATTCATTCTAATTACTGTTCAAAGAAATTAATTTGAGAACTGAGTTATTCAAACTGATTGCATTTCTTTCTAGCTGATTTGTACTAATCATTTATTACCATCAATGTGTCTTCTAGAAAAAAAATGTGGCTGCTTTAAAATATCTCTTTGGTGACCTATTCTGCATGTTCTCTCCTTTGCTCTGTAAAGGCAATTGGTACGGATATGGAGTGAAATCCAAATGCAGTGTGACTAGGATTGTAGAAGGGCTGCACTTAAATAGCCGATGAGAGATCTACGTTTAAGGGTCAGAAATAAACCTAGTTGGGTGAAGTGAGTAATCCTTTCGGCATCTGTTCTGAAATTTGTCTCGTTTACATATTTTTTCTTACTAGAACTTCGATATAAATATAATTTCTGGGTTGGTGATGCCATTCTGTGTAGGTTGCTCTCTGAAAGGTTTGTGGTACTCAAGGTATCTGGTCATCTTGGTTTTCGGGTATGCTGTATTGTTGAAAATATACATAGTAAAATGATTCTTATGGTCATTTCTTAATTGTTGTAGAGTAAACATCATCACATTTAGTTTGAAATTACTTAATTTTTCTTAGTTTTTTTCCAATTTTCCTCTTTCTATTTTTGCATTATGCTGACTATATCCACATAGATTGTCTTGAGTTTATGGGTAGTGCACTTACATAATAAAATTCGAAATTGTAGTAATCAGCGGTTTGAAGCACTCTATAAACACTGCAGGACAATTCACTACAACATAACATTAAGTAGCACCCCAACTCCTAAACGGAAGGTCTTAGAAGCTCTAACCAAAGTATGGAGCATAAAGGACAAGTTACAGATGTCGGAATTAAGTGTTGTCTTTGCGCCAAGAGACGCTTGTTAACCAGATCGCACAGAGCCCAGAGTAGAGGGCCTGCAGTTGGCCATACTGCAACCTTTCTGCAGGTTTTGCCCAGGAGATTGGAATCCTAGTGATGACATATTGTAATTGTAGGCACAAAGACCCCTATAGACCCACTTGACATCTCTGTAGAGCTGAAGATAAAGTCGACTAATACTTTAGGTGCCCACCTGGTGACGTCCTTATCCAGTGGTCACTCGTTCATCTCCGCTAGGTAAACTGGTGAATGATGCTGCGGGGAAACCAGCAAAAAAAAGTAAGCTTGGGTACATGGCAGGAAGGACACAGCTGAATCTTGCCAGGGAAAGTCGCAAGAGGGCAGAAAAGTAAGCCGGGCAGCAATGCAGCTCAGTGGTAGAAAAGCGGAGAAGGGGACAACTTGAAAGGATGAGTGCAGATTAAAAGCCTTCCAATAACAAGCATGGAAAATGCAATAGGCCTCGCCTTTGATTAAGTTAAAGCCATTTGCTTTGCTAATGGTATTGTATAGCAAAGCAAATGGCTTTAACTTAATGAAAGGCGAGACCTATTGCATCTTTAATGCTTGTCTAGATTGGGGTGGGATTTTTTCATGTTTTTTCTCTTTTCGTGTGTTACATAAATACTTTACATATTGCGTCTAAGTTTAGCCTGACTGCTTTTTGTGCCAAGCTACCAGAGGGTTAAGCACAGATTAATTTAGTGACTTTGTGTTTCACTCTGACCAGTATTGTGGTTAATTGAGTAGGATTTGCCCCCATTCAACCAATAGCCCAATTTATTATACTGCCATTCATACATTGGAAACCAGCTAAATTACCTGCCATTTCAAGGTCTGTGTTAATGAGCTTTGAGCAATGGCTAGTGATGCATTTTTACTTGCCGAATTATCCATTGGTTAACCCACTTATGATTCATATGGTTAATGAGACCAAGATAAAATATGCCTTATTAAATGTTCGCTCATTGGTTAAACACTGTATAGAAATACATGATTTTAATTGTTGGACTCTGGACATTATTGCATTTTTCCAACTGAACCATGAATTCATGATTGTTTGGTTATCATATAGTGCACATTCTCCTCCCAAATCAAATTAAAAAAAAAAAGCATTGGCATAGCCAGTAGGTCTCACCTTTGGGACCTTGTAAGTGTTGAGTTATCCAGTACAATATCCTTGGTGCAACAACATCCGCTGTTGCATGGCTAAACACTTATATGCCAATGCTTGTTTTTTATTAAGATCAACACATAAACACACGTACCTGTAAGCTTTTAACAAACGACATCGAGTAAAGTTGTTATTGTAAAACTGTGTTTTAAGATATGCTGCTTGATAGGTTTCAGCCACTGGCTGGATGGGGGTTCTGGAGAGCTTTCTGCACACCCACTTGCTTCTCAGACAGAAGGACATTACAATGTCATGGCATGCTTTAACCTCTCTGGAGAGCCATTCCAGCACAAATCTACAAGGAAATCTGACCACATTTACTGTTTTGTTTAATTGACGGAGCCTTTGTGGTCGTCTTGGGAAACATATCTTTCTGGAAGTCTCCAAGTATTCCAATAGAGCGCTATAAGAAGTTTAAGCACTTTAAACATTATTTGGAGACCGTTAACTGATTAAGCCAATACACACTTAGGAAAAACCTCATTTGTTCACGTTGTGACAGTGACTTCCGTATCCGTATGATAGAACAGAAGATCTTAGATTAATAGGAAATTCACTTTAAAATGACCTCTTAATTCAATGATCAAACAACTACTTTATCTATTTTTCAGTAGATTAATATTTCACTGATCACGCTGTAATATATTAGGTGACTGCAGTCCTTTCCAGGGAAAGCCGAGCTTTCCTTTCAAGCAGGAACACTACTTCATGTTACCTTGCAAACAAATAAAAGACGGTGCTAAATGAAAGCACAAGGACAGGCCAACTCAAGCAAATGTTACAGTTTAAATGTACTTGTGCTGCCTTTACCATCACATTTCCCTAACTACGAAAGAGAAGAAAAAGAAGCAAGTGTATAAAAACCAGTCCAAACACCAGAAATTGTTTTTCGCTTCTCAATAAATGTAACTGTCATCACAGTAATGTCAGGCTACTAAATGATGTTGGGGTGAGGTAACCTGATGGCAATCAAATGTTTGATCAACGGTATGCACAGACGTTTCTGCAGCTGGCACATTAGTCTTGTATCTTATGCAGTGACCGTGGATAGCCAACTGACAACTTTTGCTTTGTTCCAACGGGTGCATTATGGGTCACTGAAGTTGTGCAGTTGATCCTCACCCTGGATGCTCATTCAGAATGGTGCTTCCACGTGAAACTGCAAGCCTGAAATGCAAAATTTGTAGAATGAAGTAGATGTTTTGCAACATTAAAAGGGACTTGGAGATATTTTTAGATTTCAAAACACATTTAGGAAGGAAAATCCAGTTTAGGTGCAAATTCACCCTGAACAAAGTCAGCAGTAGTATTGTATTACATTTAACGGCAATGAGTAAAGACAGAACATTCAGTACTAAGATTTAACCGCAGGTGTGAAAGGAGTGCATTAGTTTGACATGGCAGATGGTTGACAGCACACTAAGCTGCAAAATAACATTTTGGTTCAAAGTTAAGATGCATAGGTGTTTTTTTTTAGAGTATAAATCACTTTTCTGCTTGGTTGGGCGACATGCCGCAGGACAGTTAAAAAACACACTGTTTTGATGCCGAAGGTGATGGTATGGGAGCTATACAAATAGAGAATTTCTGGAATATGCTGGGAAAAAAGATGCGAGTGTCTAACCGGGGCAAGTGAAGAGAATGGTTATGACTGAGACACTCCGAAGCACGTTACTCCTTCCACAGACACGTTTAACTGTCGCATATTTTTAGAGGTGAGGCATTTTCAATGTTTTAATTATTCGCAATAAAATCATTGTTGTTCTTTATCTGATAATACTCATCAGCACTTTCAAAGCCAATGGGTCTGGTCTGTTGTAATTGCATGTTCCTTGGTACGTGACATTCGTAGATGCATTATCATAAAACTCAGACACCCAAATACTGATCAGGGGGTAAACTACTTGAAGCACATGATTTGTTTCACGTGTTTAATCCACACATTTCAGCGGCGATCGTGTTTTCTGGAAAGGATTCCTATAGGTTTCTTTGGACATGCCCCCTTATGAAACACCACGACCTTTAAGCCCCTCTTAAAGCACAGGTTGTTTCGTGAAATATGCAGAGCGAGCATTAGCATTGCTCCTGCTGGAAGGGTCGCATTGAGTGCTGCGGCTGCCTGCGGTGTTGTCACTCGTTCCCATTGGAATTTTGCGCCACCTCTCAACAAACAGTAGTTGTTTGAAGCACTCGTACTGGCGGCGCGAGAGCCATATGTTTTTAATTAGCACGCGCGCCGCTGCTCGCTCCCGCAAGGTGGATGCCAGCACTAGCACAAGTGTTTGAAAAGGTGCAGAAACGATTTTCTAAAGGTCCTCTCCTAGAGTAGCGCATGCGTGCTGCCTAGGCGAGACCTAAAAAGGAGGGGGTAATGTTTGCATCTTCAAGTAACATCTTCAGATTGCTAACTTTTCTATATCTAATATTTTAAATTCAAAACAATTACCAGTCTCCTTAAAGTTTTTATTGACCTGTGTTCTCCAATTCATCCCATGACATACACCACCAGGTCAAGTGAACGACTGTTAAAATTGTTCATTGATACGGTGGCCACGTGGCTGTTAAGTTGTAACCATTCAGTCGTTTTAGGTAATTGTAATTTACATTTTGACCGTGACCTAGATATTAATGCTCAAACGATATCCGAATCTCTGCCTACACTCATGTTGTAATCTTCCCAACATATAACTATCTCTGAAGCCGGGCATGCATTAGACTAAATTTGACTCCACATATATTTTAAATGAAGGATATTATTCCGATAGCATGGTCTGGCCATAAGATTATACTCTTCTTGATTATAAGCCCTTACACCAAGGGCAATATGGGTACCCTCCCAATGCCTACATGGGCTAGAGCTCGAAACAAACTGGACAAGACTCAGTGGAATAAAATTCTAACTAATTCTTTACCACACTATAGCAATATGGACCCTATGAGTAGCACACAAGTAATGAACGAATGGATATCTGTCTCTTGACTCCTAATCTCGCTTAGACTTCGCTCCTCTAAAAGAAAAACTCCATCTGTACCATGATCCAATACTAATCTTTGGGCCGCCAGATTAACCCTGCAAAGAAGCTGAAACACTTTGGCATAGGTCTAACACTGAAATGATGCTTATAAACAGGAACTCAAAGTCTGGAAAAAAAACTGATTCAGTCTCGTAAAGCACAATATTATCAGGAGAGAATCACCATGTCCGAAAATCCTACTAAAGAGATAAAAAAAAGTACTACTCTTTTGCACACCCAGAGGCCATACTCCGCCATATTAATGCCTCACAAGAACTAAGTAACATTATTGCCAATTTTTTCTAGGGCAAAATTACAAATCTTATTAGTAAATAAGGAATGGAGCCTGAGAGCCTCTCAGACCAGATGTGGCATGTCCTCCTCGGAGTCCTTTAGTGTACTTCAGCAAATTGGACAGATTTCATGCTGGACTTCAATAAATACATCCACTTAATTAGCAATAAGCTTAAAGCCGTCTCACTTCTTGATCCTTGCCCGGTTTCAGGTTTAAGAAATGTCTCGGCGACCGTTCTACTGGTATTTCAGGAGCTTTGTAGATCTTCCCTATTCTCTGGGGTATCCATCCGCCTCCTCCCCCAATGTAAGACAGCCATAGTTGTCCCGCTTTTGAAGAAACCATCACTGAACCCCCCCCCCAAGCTGTGGATAACTTTTGTCCAAATCTCTACTTCCCATGATGAGAAAAATTTCAGAAGCTGCGGCCAGCAAGCAATGGGCTGGCTTTCCGAAAAATAATCAGCTTCTCCACCCTGCCCCGTCAAGTGTTTAGAGCTGCCTCGGTACTGAAATGGCTCTCGCTAAGGCCGCAAATTACATTTTGTTCAATTTTGGACATTGGCAGCTCAGTGGCCCAAGTACTGCTTGATGTGCCAGCGGCTTTTCATTTAAAAAGAAAAAAAATGTCATTGTGTTAAAAGGCGAAATGTGCAAACAAACCATTCCCACTCAGTCCGCTTCCCACCCCCTGACCCTCTGCATCACACGGGTCTCGAAGGGACATTTCCCTGTCAATACACAGTGAAATAGGGCTCAATGTTTGTGGCATTAAACCCCCCCCCCCCCCGTCTACTTTCACCCACCCACATCAGCCAACTGACTTTGGTCCGGTGTCTACGGTCTGTAGCTCAGTTGGTGCAAATAATATCTCAGACCTCCCTGATAAGCAGCAGTGGCCGTTCTCTCAAAGTTTCACTCCATATCTTCGATACGGGCATTCCACATACCGCCAATTTTCTCAAATTTGTTTGGCCACGCCTTTGCCTTGTATATTTGTACTCAGACACCAGCCCATTTTACGTTTCCAGTCGTCCACTATCGGAACCCTTGCACCATTCAACTTGCAGGTCACAACCTGCCTGGCCAACATTCTCGCCATATTGCAATACAAGAGGGGCTATTTGTCCAGTGATTGTTCAACCCAGATGCCCAACATGATGAGTTTTGGCATGAGATCTAGTGTGCTATCTATCATTCTGGACACCCCATTTCCCACTTCCATCCACAAGAGCTGCAATTTCTGACACTCTCATATTGAGTCAATGTGCCCCACCTCCAACAGCCCCTCCTTCACTTGTCGGATGGGTATCACTCGATAGTATTTTAAGTTGGATCAGCATTAAATTCGCCCGAATGACCACCTCGCCATGTTAATGTTATTGACCTTTATAGAGCGCAACTGCTACCCGAAGGTGTCCTGGCGCTGTATTTGATGTCCTGCGGTGGCCTGAGCGCGGAGGCGATGCAACTAGTCATTAGGCCGTGAACATCCATGTTTTCAAGGCCTTCCTAAAATCCAGTAGTTTTGTACTGCATCTGAGAGGCAGAGGGAGGTCATTCTATGCTTTGGCTGCACCAACCAAAAAGCTCCTACCTCCCCAGTTAGCTTTTTTAGGTCTCGCGTGCGTTGCAGCTCAATGCTCTGCTCCGCCTCCGAGATTTTTGTAGGAAAGGGTTTTCAGAAAAAGGCTCTAAGCCCCGCCCCTCATTTCCAATGGCTGGCGTCACCGTTTATGGTAAATGGTGGCCAGCCATTGGCAATGAGCTATCTGTGTTGCCTCCCTTTGGCTTTTTGGGCCAGCCCACCCGGACTGGCTCGCCTGCTTTCCTTCTGTCGTAAGCGATTTTCTTCTCTTTATGGGGCCATGTGTTTAAACACATGCCCCCATAAAGACAAGAGCTCGCACGTGGTAATGATTCACTCTCATTCTGTCTGCACCTTCGCTTTCTTTATTGTTCGTTTTCCTTCACTGTGTCCTCCTCCCTTCATCGTTTTCCCACCGCTCCTGACTTTTTACTGACCACCTCCTCACGAACGCTGCAGCTTTCAGTTACTTGGCTGCCTCTAGCCTCACCCCCTAGCCACCGCGCCGCCCCCCACCCTTTCTTTGATGTCACTGTGTCCCCAGCTCCTTACAGAAACCCCGTGTGCCCCCATCACCTCGCCAGCTTGTTCTGTCTCGTAGGTTTTCTAGCTCCTTCGTGCTCTTGTTCTCACCTCTCTCTTTATCTCTCTTTATCTCTCTCACACACACGTTCTTTTGATGCAACCTGCTCAGGCTCGTGTTCTGGTTCTTTGTATAGCGCATACCATGCCTCTGGTGCGGCACCGCAGCGCTCTCCGTAGCACATTTACTGTCCAATCAGTGGCAATGTCTCCATTGGATCATTCGGTTCGTTAATACGTGCTCTAGGTCGCGTGGACTTTGCACTAACATTCTCGTGTAAGGTGAATGTGTCAGAGTTGTGGGTGGGTGTCCTCACTCTCTTAAGCATGTGAAAGGGCTCTATGCAGGGTCATTCCCCTGCAGAAATGCAGTTTGTGGTCTCGGTGGCGAGTGCTGAGTAAAGGCATATACGTGCTGTTTTGGATGCGTGTGCACTCACTGTTCTGTCTAAAGTGCGCTGTTGGTTGTAGTGTATGTGACATTTCATTGTAGGTGTGATGCCACCAGTGCTTTAAATGTGCCGGTACTGTCTGGTACTGAGTACCGGCACTTTTTATTTGGATAGGAAGAGTACCTGCACTTCTCAAGAGTGACGTACATAATACCTTTATTTGGAGAGTACAGGCACTTCTGAGAAACAAGTAGTCACTCTGGTACAGGGGTACCTGCACTTCTTTTTTTCCATTTAAAATGCTGGATGTCACTACCCACCTATACGGCACATTGTACCTGTGCTGGATGTATGTGCAACATTCCTGTTCAGGGTGTCCTACTCCGAGTTTACGTGTGCTGCCCATTCCTAGAATGGGTCTCTGTGGGTCTGCTCCACAGTATACAAGTTGGAGGCCTTGCCATCTAACATTTCGTTTAGCAGCCATTGCTCCATAAACCGGTCCATGCTAGGGCTGCTCAAGCTGTTAGGTTCTTGATTTCCAACTGCATCTGTTGAAGCCATGTGGTATGGTCTTTGACCAAGAGAGTCCTTTCATAATGAAGAATTCTGCCTCGCCTACTTTCACAGCCAACCTACAGTGGTCCACCCGCAAGAGTCTCACCTCCTGAGACTCGTCCCTATTTTCTGCTTTGTGCCATGTATTCCTGCTAGGATGCTCTCATTGTGTACCTCTAGCAGTGACTCTCCTGGTTTTGCTCTGCCATCTAGTTTTGGGCCTGGGATCCCAGGCCCCCTGCAACAGTTTGGCCTGTTTAGGCTGCACCATTGCACCTTGTCGGTATTTATTTGCTCCCTCCACCGGTCTTTCGTTGTTAAGTAACTCGCAGGCAGTGGCTCCTGGCGCTCCACTGTACAGTAAACCTGGGCGGAATTCTGCTACGCAGAACTCCACGACCAAAATAACTCTGCTGTGCTACGTGGATTTATGCAAGTGGCAGAGTGCGCTTGGTCTTGTCTGTTTGTTCTGTGCTTGAAAATCAACGCGCATGAAGACGATGCTTCATCTCTGCAGCTCGAGTAGATTTTCTACTCATGCGGTAACTTTCTAAACGCGATCCAGTTTCTCAACATGAGTGGTCGTGACCACCAGCGACCGCCTGCGTTGATTTCTTGCCTTCTGCTTCAACTTTGGGATCATGGACCTGGAATCGGTGATCAGAGCAAAAAGCTCTCATATTTAATCACCCCAGGGGAGAGGTTGGCTTATATTTTTTACATTTTTGTCCACAAACAGCCGTTGAGTCTAGGTTTCAGGACTGTGCGTGGTCTAATTGTTGAGGTAATCTTCAAGCTTTTCAACCCACATTTTTAGGTCTCGCCTAGCTATTGCGTTTACGCAATCGCTATGCGAGACTCTAGTAAGAGGGGCATTTCAAAGTGCTCCCAAAAGTGAATTGCATGGCGAGCACGCGCACAATCACGTGCATCGTGCCGCCATGCAATCCGTTTGGGGAAGCGCTTCAGCCCACTGGCATCCTCTGCATCCTACTTCAAAGGGTCCGTTCCCCCGCCTGGAATGCGCTCCCCCGCCAAGCTCGCGCGCCACGCTCTGCTTGCATCCGCAAGGCACTTCATTTTCGAGCACTCGTGGGAGAAGGTGGCACAGATCAATCTTGCCGTGGCATATGTTATTTCCAGGTTATATCTGGAGGAAATGTTGTTAAAAAGCAGTGAATCTGGGGAATAGAGTGCAGAATAAAGGTCATTCAGACCGTTTCCACAATTACTCCCCACTAGCAGAGCCAACCCTCCCCCATATCCCTTGCGGTAAAGGGAATACACTACAGTGGTTTCAGCGCCCGATTTCAGGGCGGGTCTCAGAGGGAGGACCTGACACCCGTGGTTAGCCAGAGATGTCCCTTCCCTTACAAGGGCTGGGTAAACACTCGCCTTTCCTTGGGCTATATGTAAGTGGCTCAGGCACGTGAAGGGCAGGAGGCTCCCTCCGCAGAGGCTTAGAGCTGCCCCCTCTCAAAGCCTCACACGGGCAGGAGGGATTTGTGAGGTATGTCCCTGTAATACCTCTGCCCTCCCCTGTCAGCACGTGACCGCTCTGGTCCTGCATGTGCCCAATCCCCGTGCACGCATCCTTGGACGGGTGCACTGAAAGCTCGGGTCCATCATGCGCCCGTCCCCGAGTACACATCCATGAACGGGTGCACGGATGTTCGGCGCTACAGGCAAAATGGCGTCTTCAACTGCCGTGCTCCCCCATCTGCATTTTTTCGGTCCTTTCTTCGATATTCAGTCGGGTTGCCAAACCCCTGTGGTATTACCGCACATGTTAATACTGCATCCGTTATTACCAATAAGCGTTCTCGATAATACTGGCTGCAGTGTAAATTAATCTCTGCTACGGCCTTGTGGAATGGGACATAACCTGCGGAATCGGTTTTACCGCAATAGTTCCCACATGCGAACTCCTAGTGCCAGGCCTTTTCTCTTACATCATTGACAGGGTAACCACCTTAGGAAGAAGGCCTGACGCACTCCTTTCATGCCACAAACCGGGTACCACAGAGCCCTTTGCTGCCTCTTCAAGGTGGCAATTAAAGTGGCCACCCACTGTGCAGAAGGAAACGGTTATCTCCTCCCAATCCTGTATCTTTTAAAAATCACCAGGAGGCATTCTTTGTTAGATGACGTCAGCTGGGGTTTCCGGATATGTTGTGACATCACTCACCACAAGCCCTCTTGAACTCCAGAATGAACCACGTAGAGGCTGCTGGCGTGGCTTCCCACTGTCTAGCTCTGAAGAGATTTCCTTCAAAAACTGGCATGGCCAACACCACCAATCAGAAACCGCAGGAGAAGAGGTTTGTTCTTTCTCTCTTCTTCTTCTTCTTCTTCTTCTTCTTCTTCTTCTTCTTCTTCTTCTTCTTCTTCTTCTTCTTCTTCTTCTTCTTCTTCTTCTTCTTCTTCTTCTTCTTCTTCTTCTTCTTCTTCTTCTTCTTCTTCTTCTTCTTCTTCTTCTTCTTCTTCTTCTTCTTCTTCTTCTTCTTCTTCTTCTTCTTCTTCTTCTTCTTTCTTCTTCTTCTTCTTCCTTCTTCTTCTTCTTCTTCTTCTTCTTCTTCTTCTTCTTCTTCTTCTTCTTCTTCTTCTTCTTCTTCTTCTTCTTCTTCTTCTTCTCTTCTTCTTCTTCTTCTTCTTCTTCTTCTTCTTCTTCTTCTTCTTCTTCTTCTTCTTCTTCTTCTTCTTCTTCTTCTTCTTCTTCTTCTTCTTCTTCTTCTTCTTCTTCTTCTTCTTCTTCTTCTTCTTCTTCTTCTTCTTCTTCTTCTTCTTCTTCTTCTTCTTCTTCTTCTTCTTCTTCTTCTTCTTCTTCTTCTTCTTCTTCTTCTTCTTCTTCTTCTTCTTCTTCTTCTTCTTCTTCTTCTTCTTCTTCTTCTTCTTCTTCTTCTTCTTCTTCTTCTTCTTCTTCTTCTTCTTCTTCTTCTTCTTCTTCTTCTTCTTCTTCTTCTTCTCTTCTTCTTCTTCTTCTTCTTCTTCTTCTCTTCTTCTTCTTCTTCTTCTTCTTCTTCTTCTTCTTCTTCTCTTCTTCTTCTTCTTCTTCTTCTTCTTCTTCTTCTTCTCTTCTTCTTCTTCTTCTTCTTCTTCTCTTCTTCTTCTTCTTCTCTTCTTCTTCTTCTTCTTCTTCTTCTTCTTCTTCTTCTTCTTCTTCTTCTTCTTCTTCTTCTTCTTCTTCTTCTTCTTCTTCTTCTTCTTCTTCTTCTTCTTCTTCTTCTTCTTCTTCTTCTTCTTCTTCTTCTTCTTCTTCTTCTTCTTCTTCTTCTTCTTCTTCTTCTTCTTCTTCTTCTTCTTCTTTCTTTCTTCTTCTTCTTCTTCTTCTTCTTCTTCTTCTTCTTCTTCTTCTCTTCTTCTTCTTCTTCTTCTTCTTCTTCTTCTTCTTCTTCTTCTTCTTCTTCCTTCTTCTTCTTCTTCTTCTTCTTCTTCTTCTTCTTCTTCTCTTCTTCTTCTTCTTCTTCTTCTTCTTCTTCTTCTTCTCTTCTTCTTCTTCTTCTTCTTCTTCTTCTTCTTCTTCTTCTTCTTCTTCTTCTTCTTCTTCTTCTTCTTCTTCTTCTTCCTTCTCTTCTTCTTCTCTTCTTCTTCTTCTTCTTCTTCTTCTTCTTCTTCTTCTTCTTCTTCTTCTTCTTCTTCTTCTTCTTCTTCTTCTTCTTCTTTCTTCTTTCTTCTTCTTCTTCTTCTCTTCTTCTTCTTCCTTCTTTTCTTCCTTCTTCTTCTTCTTCTTCTTCTTCTCTCTTCTTCTTCTTCTTCTTCTTCTTCCTTCTTCTTCTCTTCTTCTTCTTCTTCTTCTTCTTCTTCTTCTTCTTCTTCTTCTTCTTCTTCTTCTTCTTCTTCTTCTCTTCTTCTTCTTTCTTCTTTCTTCTTCTTCTTCTTCTTTCTTCTCTTCTTCTTCTTCTTCTTCTTCTTCTTCTTTTCTTCTTCTTCTTCTTCTTCTTCTTCTTTCTTCTTCTTCTTCTTCTTCTTCTTTCTTTTCTTCTTCTTCTTCTTCTTCTTTCTTCTTCTTCTTCTTCTTCTCTTCTTCTTCTTCTTCTTCTTCTACTCTTCTTTCCTCTT